>NC_136464.1:1427438-1769938 GCF_902686455.1 Sciurus vulgaris
ACATTTCTGGGCCCTCACTGGGCCACCTCCAGGACAGGCTGTTCTGCCTTTCCCCAGGTCTTGGCTCAAAGCAGCTCTGAGCAGGGCTGGATTCAGTGCCCTGGGCAGGACTCTGGTGACGGTGGCAGCGGTGTAGGCCTGTGGTCCTCAGACAAGGTGTGCATGTCAGGCGTGGCATAGTTGCGACTCTGCTCCCCAGCCTTGCACAAGCCAGGTCCTCCCTCCTGCCACAGGTACTCCTTCCAGGACGAGGAGGACATGTTCATGGTGGTAGACCTGCTTCTGGGTGGGGACTTGCGCTACCACCTGCAGCAGAACGTGCAGTTTTCTGAGGACACGGTGAGGCTGTACATCTGTGAAATGGCGCTGGCCCTTGACTACCTGCGCAGTCAGCACATCATCCACAGGTGTGTGTGCACCTGATGGGGTGGGGCCCCTCCTTGGTTTGGTGGGGCTGCCAGCAGCCTTGGGTCAGGCCACCCAGGGGTGTCTACACTCCAGCGGAATCTGTTCTGGCTTCTCTGCCACCCTTGCCTGAGAACCTGTCCCCAGCAGTGCTGTCTGGGCCCATCAGTGCCTGGCTCCAAGATCAACTCCATGCTGTACTGCTGCTGTGCACCTGGGGTGGACTCTATCCAAGCAGGTCTACTTGAGGCTGGACACAGAGGGCCATTAGTCCTCATGGATAGGCCATGGGACCTGCCACATTGTGGTGGCCATCCCTGGTCTGTTTACTTACAGGTGTCCTACCACGGCCTAGCAGGCGCCCACTGGCCCACCTACCATGTCCTGGCCGATTCTGACATTGACTTAACACAGGTGAAATTAAGGCAGCTGCCCACCCAGGAGCCCTGGGCTCTGCCAGTGATTCTGGGGCAGGAGTGGTCTGAGCTCAGGACTTTCCCACCTTTGTCCTTCCAGGGACGTCAAGCCTGACAACATCCTGCTGGATGAGCAAGGTGAGCTGGGAGCCCAAGAAGCCAAAGGGAGGTGGCACCCACAGGACAGGTCCCCAGTCCTGGACAGTTACACCTGTGGGCTCTTCTTTCAGGTCACGCACACCTGACCGACTTCAACATTGCTACCATCATAAAGGACGGGGAGAGGGCAACAGCCTTAGCCGGCACCAAGCCATACATGGGTGAGCCCCAGCCACTCAGCCCTGCCCAGCCCTGCCCTGGCCCCAGTCCTCAGTCCCACCCTGTTGGCCTGCAGGACGGGGCTCGTGCCCTGGCCCTAAAGTCCCAGCATGGTGACAGGGCAGGCCTTTTAGATGGTCCCAGCTGCTGGTGCAGAGGGATCTGAGGGGTTCTGGACAGAGGCGGAGTCTAAGGATGAGAGATGCCTGGTGCATGTGGGGTTGGCACTGGGCCTAGCAGGGTGGTCTGACTGAGCGCCCTCTGCAGGGCTGTTGCAGAGGCAGCTGGCTGCCCCCAGGTGGGAAGGGCACCCCTGAGTCAGGCCTTCCTGTTGACCCTGGAACAGCCTGTTTCTGAGCCTGTAAGGCACCCAAGAGTCAGGGTGGCCAGCTCTGCCACAGCTCAGCTGCCCTTTCCTTCCTTTTGCAAAGCTCCAGAGATCTTCCACTCCTTCGTCAATGGTGGGACCGGCTACTCCTTTGAGGTGGACTGGTGGTCAGTGGGGGTGATGGCCTACGAGCTGCTGCGAGGATGGGTACGGACCCCGTGGTCATTGCATGGTCCCTGCACCCTGACCCCTAGCAGGCTGCTCCCCGCCCTGGTGTGTCCTGAGAGGGAGGGACGAGGCTGCCCCAGTCCCCAGCAGGTGATGGGCCCTGAGCCAGTGAAGGAGGGAACCAGGGACGGTCAGTGGGCCTGCGCCCAGCCCTGCGCCCGGCCCCTGCCAGGGGACAGGGCGAGATCCAGCAGGGTGCCCGGCGGAACTTACTGCAAGCAAGTCTCCTGTGGGTCCCCGTGCTCCTCCCCAGGAGCCACAGCCAGGCTGCTGCTGCCCTGTACTGCCCTCCCAAGCCCTCCCATGGTCACCACGCCCCCCAGCCACCCCATGGGACCCACCACAAGGAAGGCAGCCCTCCTGTCCCTTTAGGTCCTCTGGGGGATGTGCTTCCTGTCCAGATGGGCTTAAGGGCTGAGGAGCAGGGTTCACCCAGACGCAGGCTGCCGTCCGGGCTCTGACATGCCCAGGGCTGTGCTGGCACCTGGGGAGCGGGGCTCTCGGTGTGCCTGGCACCGCCCTGGGCATGGTGGGGCGAGCACACCTGGTGCAGTGCCTCCACCCACAGAGGCCCTATGACATCCACTCGAGCAATGCCGTGGAGTCGCTGGTGCAGCTGTTCAGCACCGTGAGTGTGCAGTATGCGCCCACCTGGTCCAAGGAGATGGTGGCCCTGCTGCGGAAGGTGAGCCCACCTCTGCTCCCACAGGATGCTGCCCCTCCGTGCCCTCTGAGGGCACAGACCCCGTCCCCAGCGCTGTGCTCTGGACCCGAGGTGGCTCTTAGACCCAGCTCAGGAAAGCCAGGCTGCTCCCGGGACTGTGCACTTTGAGCTGCAGCAGAGCCCAGATGTCCCACAGCAAGCTCAGGGCACTGTGCACCTTGCCTGTCGAAGTCGGCCCCACTGCACGTGCCCAGACCGAGGCACAGGGAAGGCCCTGTCAGGCCATCCGAGCTGCACTCTGCCTCCTCTGACCCTGCCTGTCCCCCTGGCGGTACACATGTCCTAGGCCACCCCTCCCAAGGAGCAGACCAAGAAGACACCCGGTCACCTGTGCACTCCCAGGGCTGAGCTCTGTCTGCCGCAGCAGAGGGGACATCAGCCTGCAGGGACACGGGGCCGTCTGTGGCCCCAGTGGTACCTCCCCCCTTGGACCAGGGCTGGACTGGGATCTGCTCCTCAGAGAACCACTGTTTAAATATGACTCTGGTGCTTCCGACGAGAGCAGTCAGAGCCAAGCCCAGGGTCGGGGCAGGATTTGGAGAAAGGCTGTTCTTACGAGGACCGTCTGGCTTCTGGCTGGGCTGGAGGTGTCTTGCTGTCGGAACGCTGCTGCCTGGGCCTGCACAGCTGCCCTGGCCCCTGGGGCTTGGAGACTGTGTGTGGGTGGAGTGGCTTGCGTTAGCGACTATCCACTGGCCAGGTGCCCTTGCAGGGAGAGCCTTAGCTGGGCCGCTGCTGCCACCTGCTGGTGCATCCTGGTAGAATGCCCCTGCAGATCTGTCCTGGGGGGCCAGGGCACCCAGGTCCGCTTGTGCCTTGGCCTGCCTTGCTTTGCTGACCACGATGTCGGTGACACCGCTCCTTGCGTGCCCCTTGAGATCCAGGTTTCTGGGCTCAGGCCTCGCAGGCCCGGCCCCGGAGCCCTGGCTTGGGACAGGTGGCGCGCCTCTGTGGGGACTCTGGGCTGGGCCAGGCGGGCTGCCTGTCTGAGGGGTCCTCGTTGCAGCTCCTCACCGTCAACCCCGAGCACCGGTTCTCCAGCCTCCAGGACATGCAGGCAGCCCCGTCGCTGGCCAGCGTGCTGTGGGATGACCTGTGCGAGAAGAAGGTGGAGCCGGGATTCGTGCCCAACGTAAGCAAGCCTGTGCTCAAGGGGTCCCGGCCGGGCTGGAGGCCAGGCTCACACCCCTCCCTCCACAGAAGGGCCGCCTGCACTGCGACCCCACCTTCGAGCTGGAGGAGATGATCCTGGAGTCGCGGCCCCTGCACAAGAAGAAGAAGCGGCTGGCCAAGAACAAGTCCCGAGACGGCAGCAGGGACAGCTCCCAGTCTGTGAGTGGTGGGCTTGCCTGGGCCCTCCACCGCCCATGCACAGCGTGCGGAGCGCCCCTCAGGCGTCCGGAGGGTTTGCGGGGGTCTTTCTGTGGGCCTGAGAAGGCCCAAGGCCTCCCTTCCACTTTCCTGGCCTCTTGCTCCTTCTGAAGTGGGCTGCAGTGACCACTGGGAGCCCTGGCTGTAGGCACTGTGGGCCACACGTGGGCAGTCCTTGGCACCATGCCCAGGGGCACTGGTGTCCAGATGCATCAGTGCCCAGAGGCACTGGTGTCCGGGGCTGCCATAACAAATGACCACAGACCAGCGGCTGACACGACAGCACTACTTTGTCTCATGGTTCTGAAGACCCAAGTCCAAATCAAGGCATGGCAGAGCCGTGCTGGGAGGAAAGCCTTTCCCGCCCCTCGCGCTCCCGGTGGTACTGCCGGTCCTGAGCCTCCGGGGCTGGGAGGCCGACCACTGTGGCCTGCCCGGGGCCACATGGCCTCCGACCTGGGCGTTTGTCCTCCTCACAAGGACCCCAGCGGGATTAGGGCCCGCCAGCCTCCCCTGTGCCCCCAGCTCAGGCGGACACCCACAGACACCTGTATCCGAGTGAAGTCGGCTTCTCAGGTGGTGGGGTCAGGACGTGAACCTGGTTTTTTGGGGTGCGGTCAGCCCATACCCCGGGTGGAGCTGTATGGAGCTGTCTGCACAGAGAGGAGCTGTGGCTGAGACAGGGAGGCGTCACTGTTCCCTGCCCCCGAGCCTGTGAGCCTGTGGGGATGCTCTGGGTGGCCCGGGTCCCCGCCCCTGGGCAGGAGACGGGCCTGGCCGACGTGGGTGCAGGCTGGGGTCATCTCTGGGGCGCTTCAGTGTTTCAGGGAACGCTGGCCCCAGCGTCTGGGCCCATCCTCCCTCCCCCAGACTGCTGAGGCACCTCCTGTGGCAGCTGGAGTTGAGGCGAGGCGCTGGTCACCAGGTGGCAGGGAGCCTCCCCTGAGGCTGGGGCCTTCCCGATTGAACACCGAGCAGGGCATCTCCAGGTCAGGCCCCTGGGTGCCGGAACTGTGGCAGGTGGCGGGCCTCACCAGGAGCCCAGGAGGGGCAGTGTGTGGAGTCCAGGGGGCTGCGTGAACCTCTGGAGGCGCCTGGCCTGTGCAGGGTCTGTCGTGGGAGTGCGCCTGCGGGTGTGAGGTGCCCCTCGGGGGACCCCAGTATTGTTTGGGAAGATCAAGAGCCTCCTGCCGAGCGGCTTCACTTGGTGGTTTCGCCTTATCCAGCTTGCGCACTGTACAGTCCACCCATCTGACCTGTCCATTTCCTGGATTCTGTTTTCACGGGTCTGCCCAACCCTGCAGGGGCAGGACATCTTCTTCAGACAGTGGCTCCAGTCCCTCTCCTTGCAGTGCCCAGGCTGCTTTATGCCCCTGGTGAGCTGCCACGGGACATTTGATCTGAAGTCAGCAGCACACGGTCTCTGGGTGGCCTCGTCCATGCGGCGCAGTGATCTCAGTCCAGCCAGGCCCTTCCCGGGCCAGCCACACCCTTCCTCCATGGGTCTTGTTTTTTTGTTGCTGAGCGGCTCTTCTTACTTGTGGGTGGATCGCTGTCCCTGTGCCCGTTCTGCAGCTGGTCTCCACAGCTGGCCCTTGTGAGCAGAGCTGCTCGGGACACGCGCACAAGTCCTCGCATGGACTGGAGCTTTCGCCCTCCCTGGTCACGCCCAGGCACTTGGGTGTTCAGGGACCAGCACGCTGCCCCTACACAGCCGCACGGGCTCCGTTCCTGCAGGAGGGTCCTGTTCCTGCGCTGGACTCCCGTCTGACTCGCTTGCTTTATACATGGTGCCATGCGCTGGAAGCGGGCGACGGGGGCTGGATTTACCAGCAGTGTGGCGCGTGTTCCTTGGGCGTTTCCTCTTGGAGGAGTCTCCAGTTCCTTTCAAGATGGATTTCTCCTGAAGTCCACTCGGGCTGCTCCTTTTAGTTCGGTGTTTCAGACCATTGGCCAGGCGACGTGCCTAGAGCTGGGTTCCTGCCTGTTGTGCTTCACGGTGGCCCGTGGCGTTCTTGTGTTTGGTCGTCCTTGTCCCTCTTGGCCTGCCTCCCGGGTTTTCAGGATGCATTATCATGACTCTGTTTCATCTCCTCTTTTAGTACAGCTGCTTTACTTCTTTTACAGATGTTGTAGTGGTTGCAGAATTTGCAAAGTGCCCCTACTCCCCGCAGCCTCCAGGAAACTCCGCTCCCCGTGGAGAGGCCTGCGGGGAAGAGAGGTCTCTTGCGGGGAAGAGAGGCCTCTTCCCGGTCTCTGATGTTCTGCTGTTCTTTTCGTGTACCTGTAGCCTGTGATTCTCAGGGTGTCACCACGGTGCTGTCGTGACAGCAATCTTTCAGATTGCTTGGGAAGAAAACGGAAGGTCTTGCCTTCCTCCCTGCCCTCGCTGAGGGCTGCCTTCCCTGGCATGGACCCTTTCTGGCCTGCCTGAGTGCTCCCTGGAGAACTGCCCACATGCCCGAGGATAGATTCTCGCCAATGCGCTGAGAAAGTCTCGGTTTTCCTTGGCCCTGAACGAAGATGTCCCTGGATTCGGGATTCCAGGTCAGTGCGTTCTCGTTGGATGCTCTGAGCCTTTCCACGCTCTTCTTTCTTGCATAATTTATGACAAGAAGTCAGATGCAGCTCTTTGTTCTGCATTAGGCAGGCACCCCCGGCTTCTGTCAGGACTTTCCCGTCCGTGGCCTCTGCAGGTGAACGCGCTGTGCCAGGTGTGGACTTGCCCCTGTTCAGCCTGCTTGGTGCTCTTGGAGCTTCCTGGACCTGGATCTGGTGTCTC
The DNA here is from genome assembly GCF_902686455.1 of Sciurus vulgaris. Lineage (NCBI taxonomy): Eukaryota > Metazoa > Chordata > Mammalia > Rodentia > Sciuridae > Sciurus > Sciurus vulgaris. Next base: position 1,434,011 of record NC_136464.1, read on the forward strand.
ATTATTTTCAGAAATTTCCGAGCCCTTGCTCAGCTGGGGCTCGGTTCGCCTCTCTGGATTGGGGTTGTAATGGTCTTTTGTCCGGTCTGGTGGGTCCAAGAAGAGTCGTGGCTCTTGGATGTTTTGTCTTCCTTCTGGTTGTCAGTGTGGGGGCAGCAGCCTCTCCGTTGCTCGCAGGCAAGGCCAGAGCCAGAGTCCTGTCTGACTTCTCGTTCTCTGGAGGGTTGTTCACGTACGCGTTCTTGATGCAGGTGTCTTGTTGGAGGGACCATCTGCTGGCCTGAGCTCGGCTCTGTGGCCCTCTCTGGTGGAGCCATCTGCTGCAGGAATGTCCCATTTTGCTGTTGTCTGTTGTATCCGTTTATTCTTCTTTGCCTGTACTTTGCCACATTCCAGAAGCATCACCTGACTTCAAGTCACAAAGATCTACTTCCCTGTTTTCTTCCAAGTCTTTGAAGAAAACAAAGACTTCTTTGTTTTCTTTCAAAGCCCTTTTTTGGGGGGTGGGCACCAGGGATTGAACTCAGGGACACTTGGTCACTGAGCCACACCCCCTGCCCTATTTTGTATTTTATTTAGAGACAGGGTCTCACTGGGTTGCTTTGCATCTCACCATTGTGGAGGCTGGTTTTGAACTTGTGATCCTCCTGCCTCAGCCTCCAGAACTGCTTTGATTCCAGGCATGGCCACGGTGCCTGCCTCCAAACCCCCATGTGGTGCCAGGCGAGGTCCAGCTGTGTTCCTTTGCACATGGACTTCCAGCTGACCCAGCATCGTTTGGTGAAAGGCGGTTTTTCCCCATTGAGCTGCTTGGCGTTGTCAGAGGTCAAGAGGTCAGCAGACTGTGAACACGGGCTTGCCTGTGGATGCACCGCTCTGCCCCATTGACCTGTGTGTCCCCCTTGTGCTCTGGCTTGATTTGGGCGCCTTTATTAAGCGCTGGATCAGGAAGCAAACTCTCCGACTTCATTCTTTTTCAAGATTAATAGCCTGTTCTGGGTCCCCTGCATTTCCAGCAAATTCCAAGAGGTTTGGGAATTTCCTCTGAGCTTCTTAGCAGGTCTGTTACAGGTTAGGGGCCACAGCCTGTTGTGTCACCTCAGGAGGCCTCTGGGGTCTTTGCTGAGTCTCCGCATTGGCAGGGGCTCTACAGATGTGCATAGCCAGGAGGATTCGCGTGCAGGCCTGTCACTCCAGGGGCTGCAGCAGCCATCACCAGAGGGACAGGAGAAGCTGGCGAGGGGTGGATGCAGGCAGAGTCCTGTGGAGAGTGGCCTCAGCCTGGCCTGCTGGGGCCTCTGGGGGTGGAGTGACGCAGAGGCGGCCTGCTCTGGGGCCCTGGTTCTCCTCACTCCTGCCCCAGCCCGTCACTTGTTAGGGCCCAGAGGGACCTGTGTCCGGGGCTGTCCAGCTCTGTGTGTTGGCAGAGGGCTTGTTGCAGAACCCGCCAGGGAGGACGCTGCACAGGCTGTGGCCAAGCGTGCCTAGAGCCTCAGGAGACGAGTGCTGTGCAGACCGGTTCAGGTGGCCTGGTGTCCATGACAGCCACCGTCACCACTTGGAGCCACTTGTCCTAGATACTTTCGGGCATCTCCTCGGGCTTGTGGGGCCCTCTCTCCCCCGGAGAGCTTGCTTGTGGAAGGCCAGGGCCTGCACACAGGGCAGAGCGGAGCGCGGCTGGTTCTGCTCCCGCCTGGTTCTTCCTCCCCCTTGTGCCTCTGACGGTGTCAGCATCTCTCTGGCTCCTTCCTGCCTCACCACATGCCTTGGACCCTCGCCGGAGGGGCCTGACTCTGGGCATGTGACTCCTCAGAGCCGACTTGGTGCACCTCTCCACTTGGCCTCAGAACAAGGCTGGGGTGCGAGACGCTGGGGTGCGAGACACAGGAAGGTGCATTGCCTGGCCTGCCTGGGGCAGAAGCCCACCTCTTGATGACAAAGGTCAGTTCCCCTGCCAGGATGGTGGCTCCTGGGGCCACTGCAGTGGCAAGGCACAGTGCTGCAGAGGAGGCAGCTGCATGGGAGGAGAGAGCCCTGGAGATCTGCAGTCCACTGGGCCTTCAGCCTGGCACTGGTCTGCACCTGCTGCACCTGCTGGCTGAGGAGCCCCTGAGACTGGGCCAGACCACCAGGAGGGATCAGGTGGGACAACTGCAGGGCTCACACGGGCCTGTTCCCACTGCCGCATGAAACTGTGACACCTGTGTCAAGGTGCACACCCAGAAGACGCTGCTCAGGGCTGTGGAAGAGCAGCTGCTCCCGGCTCCCAGGATGCCTGCCATGGAGCTGCTTCTCTCCTGCTGGAAGGAGGGCTGGTGGTGACATCCTAAGGGCCTCGGCACTGGGCCGCTGAGAACACTCATGACAGAATGTGCTGACTTGGCAGAGGATTTGTCTCCCACGCTCTGGGCACTGATTGACAAGCACACCCAGAAGACTTGCCGCTTCCTCCCACCAGGTGGGGTTAGCGGTGCCCCCAGTTGGGTGAGAAGGTGAATCACTGTCCGGTGACCGAGGTTCTGGCCACATTGTGACAGAACAGGAGCAAGACTGGAAGCACACTGTTGTCCTCGGGTGAGTGCCATGCTCCCCGTCCCTGGTTGGCTGTGTGGGAAATAGTGCCCGTCACACTGTGGCTGTGCCATCCTTGCCCGTCTCTGCTGTGGAGTGTGCACCTGCCCAGCCACTGCGGATGGAGCTACGCTGGGCCCTCATCCATCTGGTTCTTGCAGGGCCACACTTGTGAATTCAGTGGGGAAATTGGGACCACCATGCTCTTGCCCTGAAGTTGAAAGACAGGCGAACACCAGAAGTCGGTGACATAGTCCTTCTCCGTCACTCCACCCTGTGACATCCGTTTTCCTTACTGTCTCGGCCTGCTTGCCGGGAGAGGGGGTGCAGTGCCATGGACGTGTAAATTGTGCGGTTAGGTGTGCAGTGGACACGGTGGTCCAGGTCTCCCGTGAGGTAGGCCCCACCGCAAGCTCACTGTCCTGTCAGCCCTGCACTATCACCGTTGTGTGTGTGGGGAAGAGGTCGATTCTGGGCCCGCCCTTCCAGCAGATTCCGTGCTATGCCCTGGTCTCCCGGACTTACCCCAAGACTTCGCCCTTTACCAGCATCGCCCCGCTTCCCTCGCTGGTGGCGGCTGCTGTGTACAGGCCAGGGACTGATGTGAGAGCCCTGCCGTCTGCAGCAGGGTCACCTAGGCGGCCTTCGGCCCCTGGGAAATAGTGCGGGTGGGCCTGTGGGCTCTGGGCCTGTGAGCAGGAGGGGCTCTAGCTGAGCACGACCTGGGGCTCTCTCCGCCAGGCCTTCGCGCAGGCCTCCTCGGGCAGACGTGGCGCCTGGGTGGTGCTGAGGCACGCCCTCACTGCGAGGGGCCTTCCGCACGGGACCGCCGCTGCTCGGTCATGGGTTCTTGGTCAGAGCTGGAGTAGGGTCTCAACAGGGGCTGGTGACTGGCCTCCCCGCAGGCGGCCTGTCTATCTGGGACCTGCGCGTGGATACTGGCATTCGTTTCTGTGACCCTCCCCCAGGAACCCTGGACCCTGCTGCTCATCTCCACAGACCCCACTGGCCACCCCGACCAGTGGCCTGTTGGTGCAGTTGCCCGTGTCCCTCTGCAGGTTCAGAGCCGCTGCCTGGCTTCTGCTCCTGGGCGTGCACCCTCCCCCTCAGGTGCGACAGGGTCTCCTGTCCCAGGCCCCTCCCAGCTTCTCCTCGGTGCATTTGTGATCTTCCGGAGCTGCCTGACCCCTTCTCTTCAGCACTCTCTCAAGGGTGACCTGGAGACTGCAGCGGAGCCACAGGAGGGATGGGGCAGAACAGGCCATGGTCTGTTCCAGGTTTCCAAGGGCGGTCCTGACAGGTTAAAACCTGATCCTGGCGCTTTTGCCAGGAAACCGATTCCGAGCCATGGGAGGAAGTCCTCAAGTCGGTAGTTGCCCCTCGCTAGCCTCTGATTGCACCCTGCATCCCGCCGGCAGCACCCAGGGCCGGCTCCCGGCCGGCTCTCCTGGTCCCGGGTGTGTGTTATCTGGCCTCGCAGCCCTCCAGCAAATCCTTTCTGACCTGGACAGGCCCAGCACTTCCCAGCTGGGCCTGCTGGAGAGAGGACAGCAGCACAGGCGATCCTGCGCAAGGCCTGAGGGCTGAGACCTGTCCTTTCCGCGGGGAGGGCTCTGCTCTGCTCAGAGGCGAGGGTCCCTGAGGCTCAGCCTCCACAGGGGAGTCAGACTCGGTGCTCTCTCAAGGGCCACCTCTCCCAGGCTCCAGGGATGGCTTCCCTGCAGGTTCCGCCGCTCTCAGAGCTGTGCCCAGGCTGCGTGAGGCTGCCAGGGTGGGAGCCCTCCTGCAGCCCGAGGCGTCTCCCCAGAGGGCAGGGGCTGGGAGAGTGCCGGGGACGCCCGCAGCCCCTGCCCCCTGACACGCCTTCCCCACAGGAGAACGACTACCTGCAGGACTGCCTGGACGCCATCCAGCAGGACTTCGTGATCTTTAATAGAGAGAAGTGAGTGGGCCCAGACCCTGGCAGTCCCCTGTCCTTGAGGAGGCTGCTCAGTGTCCACGGAGGGGCGAGGTGGGAGGCCCTTTTCAGGTTCCTGGGACCTCCTCGTTGGAAATGGGGTCCGTGGCCAGGATCTCCTGGGGAGACACTCAGCCGTTGCTCAGACCTGGGCTGATGGCCTCCTGGTCACCCCATCAGCTCCTGCTACCCAATCCCTCACTTATTCACTGAGCAAACCCTTCTTGTCAGGCACAAAGGGGACAGAAAGGGCACAGGTGGCTGCGGGGGGCAAGACAGGCCACCAACAGCTGACGACCTGCCTCAGTGGTGGGAGGAAGCTGGTGCAGCAAGAGCTCAGGAGCAGCGAGGCTCCCAGAGGCAGGGAGGGCTTCCTGCAGGAGGTGACTCTGCCCCAGGCCGGGAGTGTGTGCAGGACAGGGTGGAGGCCGGTCCAGAGCACTGGCCCATCCTGGGGATCAAAGAACAGGGCGAAGAGCAGGCTGTTCCAGAGTTGCTAACCCTGAGCGGGACAAGCCAGGTCTCCCTTCTGCTCCCGAGTGCCTGAGTGCCTCCCTGCCCCTCAGGCCTGCATCCCTCCCAGGCTCCCTGCTGCACCAGCCTGTCCTGGTCAGGGGAGATGCCCAACCCTTGACCTTTGGGTGCCCCATGCGGTGTCCTGAGGAACACATTCCTAGGACCCTTGGACAGGTCACAGGAGCAGCCCGTGGGCAGCAGTGGGGCCGCTGGTAAGCTTGGCTGTGCTCTGTCCCCTCTCCAGGCTGAAGCGGAGCCAGGACCTCGCCAGCGAGCCGCTCCCCAGCCTGCAGGCTGCAGATGCGGCAGAGCCTTCGGCAGACAGCGAGGAGGAGCGAGCGGCCCTGCCCACGTGTGGCTCCATCTGCCCCTCCGCTGGGAGCAGCTAGCCACCCAGGCCGTGTTCCAGGGTCCTGACTTTCAGGCTGCTTTGGAGACTTGGCCCACCAGGGGAGGAGGCCGTGGGGCTGACTGCCAAGCCTGCCCTCAGCACTGCCAGTGCGGGTGCCTGTCGGGTGGCAGTTGGACAAGGTGCCACCTGGGCCCATTACCGCAGGTGAAAGCACCGGCATGCTGCTCTGCCAGCCCTCTGCTGGCTGGCATGAGGAGAGGCCAGAGGTGGTGCTAATGAGGCCGGAGCGGCTGGCTTGCCGGCCCGGCGTGGACCCCGCTGCCCACGGCTGTGGGAGGTGCCTGAAGCTGTTTTGCTCCTTGTGTGTCAAGGGCAGGGGCTCGGGAGGGTGTGGGAGGCGAAGGGAGGGCGAGGATGTTTTCTAGGTACGCACCATTGCGGCGGTTTCTGCTGTTTCTGTATCGTTTTCTCCTCTGAGAATTACAGCATAAGAACTTCTCTGTCGACTGTTCTGTGTCTGGGCCTGGGACCCAGTGCCTGTGCATGCGGAGAGGTCTGTGGGCTGGGCAGTGGGGGAGGTGGGCAGTATGGAGCTGTTCTTGCTGGGGCAGCCTCACCAGGCCTTAGGACTGTGGCCTGGGGTGGCTGTCCTGGAGCCACGGGGCTGGTGAGGGACACTGCCAGGCCGGGTGAGGCAGAGGTGGTGCTGGAGGCTGAGGAGCCTCGGGCTGCGCCTTGCCCAGTGTGGCCCTACAGGGCTGGGCAGCGGGGCTGGACCATGGACCTCCAGGACAGCACAGCTGCCTGTCAACGGTTGCCAGTGGCTGTGGAGTCAGACAGTGAGTGGGTGAGCGGCTGCACCTCCTGCCCTGGAGGAGGTGGGGCTCAGCTCCATCCGTTCAGTGCTGCTCTGGTCTGCTTGGGGGCAGGGTGCAGTACCTATGGTCCTCGCAGGACAGTAGCTACCCTGGGCTCTGGCAAGGGTCCCAGTCTGTGCCTGCAGAGTCACCTCTGCCCAGCACTGTCCTCCTGCTTGCCTGGGGCTGTGAAATGACCGAGTGGCCAAAATGACCATGAACTATTGCAGGACAACTGGCTGTGCCAGGGCCAGGGTCAGAAGCCCCAGGGCAGAGCAGGCAGTTCCCTGTGCCCTGCACACTCCTGGCCTGAGACACAGTAGGAACTGACTGTGGGGCTCTCAGCAAGGCCCAGACCTCAGACACAATGTGGTGTGCACACAAGAAGGGACAGAGTGCGGAGTCACCACCAGAAAGGGAAATGCAGCCAGCCAGGTGGCCAGGCCCCAGTAAGGCTGTGCACTGGGTGGAAACCAGGGTGTTAGAAGTGCAGACAAGGAAAGATTTTGAGGTTTTATACCATGTGTGAACCCAAGCCTGCATCTGGGGGGTCACGGGGTCACCTGTCCTCTCTGTGATGCTGGCAGGGGTGTTGTCCCAATTCCCACTCTTGCTGGGGGACTGTGGGCACACTGGCACAGTGGACATCAGCCTGGGTGGAGCTGTAGGACTCCAACTCTGAGGCCTCACCAATCCAATGTGACTGGGCCATAGGAAGCCCAGGACAGATGGCTGAGCACCAGGAGGTGCCCTCTCCAGGGAGCTGCTGCTTCATGTGGAGCCCTGACTCAGACGTGTGCTGATGGACCCCAGGGACATGCCCTTGGTCACCACTGAGAACTGATCCTTGCAGGGCAGAGAATGGGCAGTGAGGGGCGCTCCCTGCTCCTGGGGTGGGAATATCCCACCTGGATTGGAGTGGCACCATGTTAATGAGAAAGAGGTCGAGGCGCATGCAGGGGGTGGGGGGTGTGATAGCAGTGCTGACTTCCAGAAGGTTCTGGGTCAGAGCCCCATGGCTGCTTTGTCTCGGCTCTGTGTGCCCCAGCCTTCTGGGGCAGCTTGGACCTGGCCAGTCAGAATGGGTGTGGGTGTCGTCCTGTGACCATCTGGCCATGTGTCTCAGCAAACATCCCTGCAGCCAGTGAGGAAGAGTCCCCTCCTACCATGCAGGCCTGTTCTGCCTCTGCTTGGAGTGGGCAGAGGCTGTGTGGGGCGCAGCCACTTAGCCAGCGGAAAGCTCAGGTGGGGCGGCAGAAGACTCCCAGGTCCCCAGGCAACCACTCGTGGGGCTGGTGTGCAGGGAGGGAAGTGGAGGCTGTCCACACACAGGAGCTTCTAACCCAGACGTCTTTAATCCACCTGAGGAATCGCTCAGACGGCCACCTGCCGTCCAGTGTGGTGGCATGCAGGTTCCTGGCTACGGTTTCCTCACTGTACAAAACGGCTACTCTAATGACCCTATGGAAATACACATCTTGTAGAAAGGAGGGCATCTTAGCTAAAGGGTGGTAAGACTTCCCTGGAGACGGGCCTCGGGGAAGCTCAGGCTTGGTCCTCGAGGTGTGTGCCAGCGAGTCCCTGCTGGGGAGGAGCTGCCACGTAAATTCCTGGTGGATCCCTGAAGTCTCAGCAGCTCCCAGAGGCCGGTGGCACCCCTCGTGCCCTCCCACCTGTGCTGGGTGAACAGCGCCACAGCCCCCTGGAAGGACAGCTGCACCTGAGTGCCGTAGGCAGGTGGGAGTGCCGGGGGGCTTCGCAGGGCAGTGACTCCTTCGTGGAGGAAGCGGCGGATGCCGATCAGCCTGGCCAGACGCTTGCAGGCTCATGAGCTCGGAGCCTGGGCTCCTTGGCCTCAGCCACAACTCCACAACACAGCACTGGGGATTTTAGCACCCTAGTGGGGGCCCTGCCTTCATGCCGAGGCCAGGCAGGCCCTGGGCTGGAGGCCACCTGAGCTGTCACTGCCTCATCTAGCTCCTCACCCTGGCAGTGAAATCTCCCCAAATTCAGCCCTCTTGAAGGGGCTCCTCGTAGCGGGACCCGGGACCCCAGAGGACAGCTTATTTACAGGGGAGGGGAAGGCAAGACTGAGCACCTTTCAAAGTAACTTCTACAAAGGAAAGAGCTAACTGAGGTCAACGGTCTCCACACCATCATCAGCGGGAACACACCCACTGGCTTGGACCCCGTGTCCTGGAGGTCTAGGAAAGAGAGGTGATGTTGGAACGTCCGCCGGGGGGCGCCATGATCTTCTGGGCTGTGCGTCTGGCGATGTGATCGTCAGCTTGAGACCCTGAAGAAAGGGTAGGGTGGGTGTGTAAGGAGAAAGGAGAGAGTGCAGGAGTGTGCTTTGTCCAAGGGGTGGGCATGGGGCCCCACCCGCACACACAAGGTTAGCTTTGCTCCCCAAGCCCATGTGGCCAGGCAGGTGCCCCCTCCTGAGGCTTTGGGGCCACGGTCAAGTGCCAAGAGATTCCTGAGATCAGTGGAAGTCCAAGGCTGATTCTCGGAGAAGCCCATCCTGCCTTGGCCCTCCTGAGGGCCCTGGTGATGGGAGATGGCTGCCCTCAGCTTCAAGGCAGTGTTGGATTCTGAGGGACTTGCCCCTGGTCTTACATACCCAGGAAGTGATCAGAGACTGCTGTCAGCTCCCCAAGCAGGAGAATGAGACAGGACATCTGGGCAATTTGGTCCCCGCCCAAGGGTGGGGAAAGAGGAGAGGGTCTGACTTTGGTTTGCAAGGACAGCCAGGGGCTGCAGGCTTCCAGAAGCAGCTCAGCTCACAGCACGCTAGAAGTCCAGTCAGCACTGTCCAGAGCCCTGCGTGAGCCCCCCCAGGGATTCCAGTGTGCGCCTGAGGGCCGTGGACACACCCACTCCTTACACTCTGTCAGTGAGTCTGGGGCCGGCTGGGCTGGGGAGATGGGACACCGGACACTTGAGTCCCCAGAGGGGGCCTGTCCACTCACGAGCACCCCACCTGCCGTGCTTGCTTCTGCCTCATCACAGCGGCCTGGGGCAGAGGCTGGGCAGGCAGGGCTCCCGCTGGCATGCACAGCCCTCCCTCTCCCGAGGCCCCTCACCAGGGCAAGGGTCTCCCACACGAAGCTCTAGCAGTCAGTGCTGTGTGACAGGCGGGGGTGGACCTGCAGCGTCTGTGGGCACCTGCACCTGAGGCCTGGTACTCAGGAGGACTTGCTGCCCCTCGGGACTGCCCCTCGCCCAGGTGCCACTCACCAGACAGGCTGAATCCTGACTGGTGCAGGTTGCGCACGGGAGGCACGGAGATCTTGCCTGGGCAGGATGCGCGGGCCTGGGTGCCGCCTCCTGGCTTAGCGGGCACCATCACCTCATGGACGGGCCCGTCGTAGAGGCCTCGGGGCACGCCGTGGATCTCTGCCAGCTGCAGGATCATGGGGGCGGGGCATGAGCCAAGCTGCTGGGGGAGGCACCCCCGCTGAGGGGTCTGCACCCGACTCCACCCAGCTCAGGAACCCAGGGCCTCCAGTGGAGGGGCCGCACACCGCACACACCTCCTCAGTGGCCGACACCTGTCTGCGAGCGCACACTTGCCTTCATGTCCACATGCCCCCACCCACACAGCTCCCACACACACATGCAGCGGCCGAGGGCCACTGCAGAGCTGGCACCAGGCTCACTGTGGCCCAGGAGCCCCCCATCCCCAAGGAGGCCCTGAGACAGAGGCTGCGGGTCCACAGGACAGAGGACTCAATGTGGCTCCCCTCTCTCCAAATGGACTATCCATCTCAGAACTGCCCTGTGCAGCTCCTACCAGGCTCCGTGCTGGCCGCCCCTGCCCCTCCGTTGTGTGTGCTCTGGGCCTGGAACCCTTGCCAGCTCAGACTCTGACGGTGAGACGGTGTTCCAGGTTAGCTAAGCAGCAGCCGCTGGAGCCAGACAGTCCTGCTGGCAGTGGCTCTGCAGTTGGAGCCGCTGCCACTCCCCTGACACCAGGGACCAGTGCTGAGCCTGGCCCAGGAGACCACTCGCGTGTCCAGCCCCAGCCCTCCCCATTCTGAGTTCAGCGCCTCCTCCTGGAGAACCTGAGCAGGGCTGGGTAGGGTCAGCCAGTGCGCTGGCAGCTGCGTGTACACGTGGACCAGTGGCTCTGTGCATGGCGCCCTGTGCGGCGGGTGCCTGTGGGTGGCGTGTGGGTGTATGCACATGGCAGACGCACGCCTCGGACACAGATGCTCTGGACAAACACAGGAATGACGGTGGGCAGAGGAGAGGCCTGTGACCGGCTCGTACAGACTGCTGTGAGAATTCTACACTCGTCTATCCTGCTGTCTACTCCGAGAAACCCCTAGGGTCTGCACAGCAGCCAAGTGATGTTCACTCTTGGCGAAGTGGTTACAAGTGGCTCAGTTTGTATCCACGTCTCTGCAGCAACAGTGGATCACCTGGGTAACAAAGTACCCACCTGCCCTCAAGAGGCAGATGCAGCTGGCTGGGAGCAGGGGTCCAGGGCCACGCAGGGCCTCCGTGCTCCCCACACCACACACTGGTTGGCCCACTTGCAGCCAACAGGCCCTGGGCACGCGATGGGGCCCCCTGCTTTCCTGACCCTTGGGGACCAGGGTCAGGCCGACTGGGAGGCTCCCCACACCCTGGACGGAGGACCCCAGGGGTCAGGCCTTACCCTGTTGCGAGCTTTTATTCTCTTGTAGACAAAGTCTGGAAATGTTTTCCGAGGAATGAAGCGGCCAGCCCCCGGGGTGACAAAGAGGTTCCCATCCTCCAGCACGACCCTGCCCTGACTAATGACCACTGAGGGGGCTCCTCGGCACTCGAATCCTTCAAAAACGTTGTACTCCACGTTCTGGGGAGAGAGGCACCAGGGCTAGTGCCCTTCAGCTCCAGGAGCACGCCCAGGTCCACCAGGGTCATGGGAGGCTGCCCGTGCTGGGGCTAAGACCCCAGTGAGATGCAGCTGAGGCTGCCGGCTGCTGGCATCTGCAGAAATGCTCCTCAACCTCCAGCGTGGCCCAAGTCACGTGGTCTTGAAGGACAACGGGAGCAGGTGCAGCAGGACGCGGGCCTCACGGGCAGGTGCAGAACCCTCTGCTCAGCCTCCTTGTCTGCACCACAGGACGGCCAGGAGGAGCGGAGGGCGGGGCTGGGGGCTAGCTGGGCCGCTGAGTGCCCTGCTGCAGGCGGGGCCGGGGTCCCCACCCCGTGGGCCTGCCGAGGGAGCAGCTTTCCTTACCGAGCTGTGCTTCTTGGCAGAGATGATCTTCGTGGCCCTGGGGTTCCAGATAACCAAGTCAGCATCAGAGCCTACAGCCACTCGCCCCTTCCTGGGGTAAAAATTGAAGATTTTGGCAGCATTTGTACTGGTCACCGCAACAAATTCATTCTCGTCCATCTTCCCGGAGGCCTGAGAAGCAAGACAGCCAGCTGAGGGGCAGGGGTGGGGTCCGGTCTCCAGAACACCATGAGGCCCCCCATCAGGCAGGACCAGGAGGGCACTCAGACCTAGGGAAGCGCTCAGGACTGAGCTGGTGGGGCAGGACAGGGCAGGGCAACTGGACGCGACCCGCCCTCACCACCCTGTCTGTAAACAATGAACTCTTGAACTCTTTAAAAATGCTTGAAATTTCAATTAAAAATCCATGTAAACAGGACGTCTGAATCTGCAGGGAGGGTAATGCTGCCTGCAGCTCTGGGCATGTATCCTAAGGGGTGCAACAGCAGGTTGGGGGCCCTGGATACAGGACTGCTACTTCGGCAGTCCAACCTCTGCCTCATGACATTCCTGCTGTGGCCCTGGTTCTGCTGACAGCCCCTCCCGGGTCCACCGCCCCAGGCCTGGCTCACCACGCATTTCTCCCAGACCACGGACATGCGCTCCTCCACACCGTTGGTGCCCTCGGGGATCAGGGTGAAGTTGTCTTTGCCAACAGCCTTCTGGGCAGTGGTGAAGGTGCAGTGGGCACTGCCTGTCACCTGGAGGTCCCCACTGGGAGCAAGACAGGGTCAGAGGAGCCGGGGGTCCAGCCTTCCTGAGCTGGCAAGACTGGGTTGGCCCCAGTCCCACAGGGCAGGGGAGCCATGGGGGCTGAGGGTTCGAGCTGGTGTCTTGGTCAGGGGGAAGGCATGGACAGAGCTGCAAGGGGCCAAGAGTCGGGCAGGTCCTAGGTGGGAAGTCCCTGCTGGTGCCTGGGACTCCACCTCCCCACTGCCTGGCTGCCCTGCGGAGCCCAGGGCTCACGCGGGCGAGGCGAGGTGCATGGGCAGGGGTGGAGCTGCGGGCGGCCCTGGACTTCTGTGGGGGGCTGCTCACCTGGACAGCAGGGAGGTGAGGTGGTCTGCAGTGGTGGGGTCCGGGTTGATGGGGGGCGAGGTGACAAAGGCCGCAGCCTTCGCCCAGTTCTTGCTCCAGTAGTGTGAACCATCAGCACCCAGGCTGGCAGTGATGGGCTCCCCAAAAACAACCAAGCCTGCAGCAAGCAAGGCCTGTGATAGGGGCCGGCCTGCCAGCGTGGGCCCCAGAGGCCAGAGCACAGCACGGGCCTCACACTGCCGCTGCCAACACCTCTACCTCTGCTAGCTCTTCTGGCCAGGGACGGCTTGTCTTCCCTTCTGTGGCCTCCAGCCCTGGACAGGCCAGTCAGTAGCCCCAGGGGGCCCTCAGAACAGGAGGCTACAGCCGCTGACAGGAATCCTCCATACCCAAGGTCTCTGCTAGGGATCAGGCTGCCAGGCACTCCAGCTGGCCATGGAGCCAAAGGAGCCTCATGCTCTGTGGCCAGCTCACTGCCTGACCAGCTTGGCCTATTGGCACAGCAGCTGACCAGTCTTGGCCCCCTGATGGAGGGGGCCCCACCAGTGAACAGGGGAGAGCCAGGCTTGAAGTAGGGTGGGGTGCCTCAGAGGAAAGCCAGCCCTGCAGCAGGGGCTTCTTGGGGGCAGGAGTGAGTCCCAGGCTAGCCCCCAGACCCCCCTCTCTCTGTGCCAGGGACAGCCTCATGGGTCCTCTCCCTTGTTAACAGGGTGGGTTTCTCTTTCAGCCCATGATACAGAAAACAGGTCCAAGAACACACCACCTTCTCAGAACCGGTCCCAGAAATGAGTTCTCCATGAGACTCGTGGGGTCAACAGGAGATGGGGACATGGGATGTCAGGCCCCAGGTCCTTCCTGAAGACCTTCCTCTTCTCCCACCACCTCAGTCCTGTGCCCTACCTGGGCCCTCTCCAGAGCCCTGGGTGATTGCTGGGGCTCCCCAGACTCTCTGAGCTCAGCAGGCTTGGGTGGGGACCACTGAGTGCAGCCCCTGCTGAAGACAGCTACAGGATCCCACCTGCCACAGCATGTGTGCCCACCCCCGCTGGCTGGCCATGCTGTGGGCAGGGGGCATCCTGGATGCACAGCAGATGTCAACGTGGGGCTTTTCTGGGGAGCTAGGAGCCTCTCAGACACACGTGCTCAGCTGGTTCTGCCCCTTGAGATGGGCAGCTGCTGCTCCAACAGGCCAGGGACTCTGGTTCAGCCCCCACCCCTTGTGGGCACCAGGGTGTCTGCATCTCCCTTGGACGGTACTGCTGGGTGTCACCAGGCAGGAGGTGTCCAATCAAGAGGATGGGTCAGGTCACGGCTTCCTTCTGTCGGGCCTGCCCTCCTCACCACTGAGGGCCCTGGAGTTAGCTAGCCAGGCATGCAGGAAGGCAAGGCCCACACTCACCCCTGCGCTTGGCTTGGGCAATCACATCGGCTGCACCCCTGCTCATCACCTTAGTGACATACAGTGGGCAGTTGGCCTGCTTGGCGATGGTGACAGCTCGGTACACAGCCTCGGCCTCCACCTGGGGTGGGTGAGGGAGTGGGCACTCAGGTCACGAGAGGTCCCTGGGCCTTCCTGGCCTGCTGATGGCCCATAAGATTTTGGGCCCCAAGGGCCACCCTTGGGGTGAGGCCCCAGCCTGAGGCTCAGTGCCTGGCCTCTGGGCTGCCCTGTGCAATCCCCAGGGTCTGACCACACTGCTGAGGTAAAGGCCACAGAGTGACCAGTAGTCATGGGAGGTGGTGGCATGTGCCTGGCAGGGGGCTAGGGCTGAGCTGATCTCCACACAAGTGGTGCAGGCAGTCGAGGTGAAGTGCACTCTGGGGGCACAGATGCTGGCCACTCTTGGCAGGCACAGACTCACCTCCTCGGGGTGGCTGAGCACGTGGCCCTCAGGGCCAGTGATACCTCGCTCCAGCAGCCGCTTCTGCTCCTGAAAAACCAACAGGTGCCTCGCTCCAGCCCCAGCGGAGCCTGAACCCTGGTCCTGAAGTCCTTGGCCACAGGCCCTGCTCTCCAAGTGGAGTCCTGGGCCCCAGGGCCTCCCAGAATGCCCCGACCATGAAGAACTCATGGAGGAGGGTGGGCTTGGGGTGCTGGCCCAAGCTGCTGGCTCCTGACTGGCAGGACTGAGACGCCCTGGCCTTGCCCAGCACCTTCCCCCATGGAGCACCTGTGGCATGAGCATGGGTCAGGGGCCCTCCTGCAAAGCCGGGGTGGACGATCACTCTTCAGCCAGCACTGTGGTCCTAGAGGGACTGTGCAGATCCCTCCTGTGCTGAGGACATGGACACCGACAGTGGCAGGAATACGGGAGAAGCAGACCCCAAAATGAGCCTCTCGACATGGTGTGCGTCCCCAGCATCCTCCGCCTGCCCCCAGGGTGCTGGGCAAACACCTGACCATGACATCCTCCTGACAGTGTGGGCTGGGCTGACCATGAAGGTGTACACAGGTCCCTGATGCACTCAAGGTGGGGCAGTGGACAGGGCAGGGACCCTACCTGCTCTCCCTGGGACTCACCACTGTCCTGTCCAACTGGGGAGCAGGCAGGGCTGAGCCCTCCCAGAAAGTGTTTATGGGTTTGGAATATCAGTGAGCGTGTCGTGTGCAGTGACCCCACGGAGGCCCAGAGGACGACTGGCCAACTGCCCAGGCCCCTGCTGCACTGGCACATCTGGTACCTCAGCCAGAATCAGTGCAGCCACCAGATGGGTTTCCCGCCCCACGGCCTCAGGCAGGCTGGGATGTGTGTGAGGGGCAGGGCTGCCACCCTTACAGGGGCCAAGTGCTCCCATCTGCAGTCAGTGGTCACACCCTCCATCCCCCAGCCCTGCAGCACCTCCTCCACGATGTCCCCGTTCTCCGCATGCACCTGGGCCACGGCTCCCAGGTCCCGGATGATGCTGAAGATCTCATACATCTGGGAAGAGAAGTGGATGGGGTCCAGTGTCTGCAAGGCTATGTCTGCTCCAGCAGTGGCCAAAGACACCTGGCCTGTTCCCTTCTCTCTACTCCTGCCCTTACCTGGCCGTCGGTACACTGGCATCTGTCCTTATATGTCATGAAGACCAGGAAGGAGTTCACGCCTGGAGAAGAGGCAGCAGCGGGTCAGACAGCCTAGGAGACCTCTGCTCTCCAGAGGGGACTGGGGCTGGGGCCTCTCACATGAGAGCTGGGGCTGGCGCAGCCACTCTGAGGGCATGCCCCCACACCAGTGAGCTGGGGCATGCGGATGGAGTCGGGCACGCTCCAGAGCTCTGTGCGGGGCTTTCGGCCTGAGCTCCACCTGCTCTACGGGAAATGTCAGGGCCCGGTCCAGAGGGCTGAGCTCTCGGTCCTGGGCAGCAAGAGCCCACCCCTCTTCCAGGACCAGGACCTGCAAGAGGCAGCCCTGACCTGTCCACCATCCAAATACACACAGCCTACTCCACTGTGGGCTGCAGTGCTGATGGTCACCGTGCACTGCAGGTAACTGAGTCATCCTGTGCCATCTGGGTCATCCTCCCCATGACCACAGCATGTGACCTGGGGTTTGGGGTCTGTCCTGGAGTATCTGATATAGGCTGTGGGTCAGGGTCAGTCCATCCCTAGAACACTGTCCCTGGACTGCCAGACCAACACCTGGTGGCCCTCTGGCAGGGTGAAGGGGCTCTGCAGGTGCCTGGTTTCCACCTGTGCTCAGAAATGTGGCTGCAGGCCTCCCAAGTCCAATTGAAGACCAGCATGGAGGCAGAGCTGCTACCTGGAGCAAGGTCTCCAGACCCAAAGTGGACAACTGGCCAGCCTGGGCAAGGGAAAAAGGCATCCTGAGCTCCAAAGGGTACCGTGTGGGAAACTCGATCTGTGTGAACTGGGCACCCAAAGGAGATGGCTTTTACCCCTTGCTCCTTCAGGGCCACAGTGGATGGGCAGCAGTATCTCCTGGGAATGTCAGAGCCTGTGGCCTCCTGAGCCAGGCCAGAGGCCTGTAACTGGCACATCCTACGTCCTGGCCCATTCCAGGCCCTGAGCCATGGGCCATGCTCAAAGCTTGATGACAGAGATACATCACAACATTTCATCTTTGTCAAATCGTGATGGAACTCTGAGGTGGTTTTAGCTTCAGGACTTTCTATGGAATAAAACCAACCTTTGCTCGTGGATGGGTGTGTTTCAGCACAGAGAAAAATGGAGAGATACGGATTTTAAAAGTCCCCTTCTAACAGGACTAAGGGTCCTGGGAAAATATGTACCACTTTTCCTTCATGCTGGGTGGTTTCTCTTCTAGGAAAGGGGAATCTGAGCCTGGGCTGATTACTGCTCCCTCCGTAGGGAGCATGGCTACAGGATGAGTCCCTTGGAGGGGAGGGCTTCTGATCTAGAGCCTTAGCAGAATCGCCTTTGAGTAACTTCTCCAGCTTCTGCTCCATTCCTGGGCACCTGGTCTTGGGTCAGGTCAGCGGATCCTCAGGAGAGGCCTCCTCCCATCCAGCATGCAGCCAGCCCACGACCAGCAAGCCCAGGCTCCCCCAACCCAACCCCTTAGTCCTGGGCCGTGGGAGTGCTTCTCACCCTTGTCCTTAACCAGGGCCTCCAGCTCCTCCTTGGTGCTCTCGTGCCAGCGGGGCACGTCCATGTGCAGGGAGTAGTCACAGCAGGCTGCGCTATCTGCCCTCTCCCGCCACTGCTCGTAGGCCGCCAGCAGGCTCACCCCCGTGTCCGGGAACACGTGGTCCACTGCAGGGGCAGCAGAGTCAGCCAGGCTGCCCACCAGCTGCTTGGTCCCTCTACCGCCTCCGGGGAGATTTGGTTACATGCTCCCAAGAGACCGGAAAATGGATTTGAGGAGGTGCCACAGAGGGAGAGGCCACCTCTGCCCCCAACCTGCATCCCCAGTTCCACAGCCACCAGCCTCTCTCTGGGCAAGGCGATGAGTTCAAATCAGCCCACTCCGAAGGAAGCTGTTGCACCCCAGGAAGTGCGAGCGGCAGCCAGGGGCTTTGCCTGGCCTCCAGCACCAGTGAGCGCTCAAGGGGCCCATAGAGGGAGCGCTGTCCATGGTGCTGGCCCCGCATGCTGTAGGCCTGCCCCATGGTGCCCAGCGGGCCTCACTGAGTCCACACACACCAACGGTGCCCTCCCAGCCCCTGCACATGGCTACTGTGCTGCCTCCCACCCCTGCTCACTGGCCTCCCTTGGGACATGCCAGGGAAGAGCTGATTGGGGCCACTAGACAAGAAGATGCACCTTGGGGCAAGCAAGAGCTCTGCCTCCATCCTGCGTGCCTTTCACACGGGGTCGCACACATCCCCGTACTCAGACCACAGCCAGACCCCCTGGAGGTGGCTGCCTGCCTTGCCACCCTAGCTGCTCACACCTCCAGCCCCATGCATGCCCCTGCATTCTGTCAGCCTTGGTCAGATCGCTGACCGGCTGTTGTTCCTTCCCTTGAGGACTGAACAAACCAGACCAAGCTGCAATGGTGGCCATGGCTCTGTGTCACCTGTGAAGTGCCAGGGTCTGCAGGGTGCCCTCCTGGCAGAGGCAGTAGCATTCACTGTGCCAGGCACAGACCTCCCTCCCCAGGAGAGTGCGCCTCCCCTGCCCTGCTGCACAGCTCAGGAAGGGACTGGGGCCAGGTTCCACGAGGCTCCTCAGACTACAGAACAGACGGCGGAGCCCAGCACCACGGAGCCCACAGCTTTCCAGGTCACAAGTGCGAGAACAGGTTGGGCTGAGGGCTTGTCCTGGCTCCTGACCTCACCACAGGCAAGTTCACGGTGGCCCAGTGGGTTCATCACACAAGTTTTTAAACAGGGCTCCTCTGCTGAGCTTGGGGGTCTCAATGGGAGCCCACGGACCACAGCCACTCAGGAAGAGGCATCCTGGAGCACACAGCTCTATGGAAACGGGAGCTCTGACTGCCGTTAGGAATGATGAGCCCTGCTGTCCGCTGGCACCCTGAAGCCCCAGCCTCCATCTGTCACTGTCCCCCACATCTCTGACAGAGGCAGGAGGACCAGGGCCACATTGCACAGCCCTCCCTGGTCCAAGGCATGCAGGTTTTCCTAGCCCCAGTCACTGGCCTGCTACCAGCTCCCCAGAAGCAGTGACTGGACACACATCCATTTGCTCCCCTAGGACTGCCGGGCGCCTTCCTGAGCTGGCCAAGGCCAAATGGCCCAGAACGGGAAGCAGGAGCAACAGGAAGCACCCAAGGGTCTCCTAGACTGCACTGAGGGAGAAGACAGGACTGGGAAAGCCACGGTGTGCAGCACCCTCCCCAACACACCCGGCCGGATGCTCACTGGCCTCCCTCAATGAGGGAGGCCCGGACACTCACGGATCATGGTGGTCCCTCCTGCCAGAGCTGCCTTGGTGCCTTGACAGAAGTCATCAGCCGGGGTCATGCCCAGGACAGGCATGTGCAGTCTCGTGTGGACATCCACTCCACCAGGAAGGACCATCAGGCCGTGCGCATCGATGGTTTTGATGCCCCCAGGGACAATGAGGTTCTCTCCAATTTGTCTGAGAGCAACAAGGAGATGTCGTGCTGTTCACAGAGCACCTGGACGGAATCTGAAGGGGCTCTGAGGAAGGGCATCGGCACTGGGAAGTGCTCGGGCTCCTGTCCTTGAGGATGAGGGCAGGCCCCCAGCCCCCACCCCCAGCTCCTTCAGAGGCCAGAGAGAGCAGTCTCCCACACAGCGGCTGGAGACGGGCCGTGCTGAGGCCCGCCCTGCACAGACGCTGTTCTCTGGTTTCCCACAAGCTGCCTTACTGACTAGCTGCTGGAGCCACCTGACAGTTACAGCAGTGGAGTGGACAGGCTGCTCTGTAAATATGTACTAAGCACCTACTGTGAGCCCAGTAGCCTACTAAGTGCTGAGATAACACAAAGAAGCTGTTCTTGTTTCCCAAGACCCAGGGACTGTCAAGAATGATACCCCCAAAGCCAGACTGAATCACAGGCACCCATGACACTGTTTCCAGGGAAAGGGGCTTGGGGAAAGAGCAAAGTGATTACACAGACCTCACCCAAAGTTAACTGCCCGGGGAACTGGTCAGCAACGTACACATGTGACCAGTGAAGAGATTTTGAGTAGAAACTTACTTAATCAAACCATCTTCCACATACAAATCCGCATGAAAGGACTGGTCATCATTCACAATCTTCCCACCTTTGATCAGAAGGCGGTCACTCTAGTAGAGAGAAAACACGGATGCTTTTTCTCCAGAATGAGTTACTCAACACTTTTACTGAGATTGCTTCCCCTGGAATCATGAAGGAAACAGCTGGACACGACCTGGAGACATAAAAACAAGCTTCACCCCTGCACCCGTGCCTTGTACCCCAAAACAGAGCACTCAGAGGCAGAAGTCACAGAGTGGTGCCAGGAGGTGTGGGGCGGGGCAGCACAATGGGCAGGGTCCCACCCTGGATGCTGCACCCAGTGGGGAGACAGATGAAGCAAGAGAGCACGTGTGCGAGATCATCAGATTGTGACGGATGAGAAGAGCACAAAGAGGTGACATGATGGGAGAGAGTGGAGGCGGCTGCCGGGAAGGAGAGAGGCCTCCTGAGGGGCTGGACTGGAGGCAGTGCCATGTGGGGGTTCCGGGTCAGGAAGCACCCTGAGCAGGAGAGTGCATGATTGATGTCACACCCCCGGAGGGCCGCAGCCTTGTGCGGGGAGGGGCAAGAGGCCCGGGCAGGACCAGTGCAGGCAGGGTGGATGGGCAGGGCTAGAGAGTCCAAGGGCTGGCAGTGGGGACATAAGCAGCTCTGACCACAACTGGAGGATGCTGTAAAGGGACGGCCTTGGCTACGGGGTAGGGAGTGGACTGTGGTGTTGAACAAGGAGACTGGGTTCTGCCTGGGTGTCTGAGGTTGTCCAGGTAGATAAGGGTTATGGAGGAGCAATGGATTCCAGGGGGCCTGGGATTTGCAGGGAAGCACTTGCTGGTGGAAAGGCCACGGAGAGAAGGGAAAGGAAGCCAGCAGTGACCACGGGTTCTGGCTACCTGGAGGCACTCCAAGTGGGTGAACCAGGTGCCAGGGAGTGAGGCCAGTTCTGTGGGCTAACCTCACTGCTGTGGCAGTAGACAGGGATTGAGTCCAAGGCTTGGCAGCCACAGAACCACTTCTAAGAATTCTACCAATGGTCAGGAAGGAGGAGCTGGGCAGAAGCCGGGTGTCATCCATGCGACTTTGCATGGCCATCAGAGGGGCCCGCCTCGCCTCTGTGGCGGTGAGGACAGAATCACAGAGGAGGACAGAGGACCAGGCACAGGATGGCAGGAGTGGTGAGACAGCGCACTTCCTTCTAGACCACCTGCATTTACAGAGGTGCTGGCCTTGGCCCGCTGTCTGTCTGAGGCCAAGAGAGCCACCTGAGAGCAGCAAGAACAGCTCTGGGAGGCGGAGGGCGAGGCACACTGTCCTCACTGACGTCTGACCCGTGGCTTTTAGGTTGCATATTGGTTGAACAAAATCAAAAGAATATTTTGTTGACTTGTAAAATCTTACAAAATTCACATTTCAGTGCCAACAGATGGAGTTTCTTTAGAACACTGCCCGTGACTGTCTTTTCCAGGACTGCTCAGGTGTAACGGGAACAATGTGGTCCACAGAGCTAAAAACGCTCCCTGGCCTGTACAGAAGCAGCTGGCCAAGCCCATCCCCACCTCACCCTGCAGGCACTACGGCCCATTGGGCCCATGGCCACTGAGCACTAGCCTCAGCCAGGACCCATCAGAGCCACCCACTGCTGGGCCCCTGCAGCCAGGTTCAGGCCAGGCTGCTGCCCCAGCCAGGACCCAGCCACCTCCCCATGGACCAGCTCATTCTCAGCAAACACTGGAAGATCCAGCCAGAAGAGGGAAGGCTTGGGGCCGGAGGAGGCTTATGATCTGGGGTTTCTGTTCACGTCCTCAGTTTTTGGGCAACAGAACTTGGATTCTGGGGTGTCCCCTGGGTTTGGAGTCAATAGGAATGAGCTGGGCTGTAGTGGACACTCAGGATACCCCATCAGGATGGGTGAAACTGCTGGTCAACAGCCCAGCCTCCTCCTAGGCTCTGCTGCTTCACCACCTTGGAGGGTTCTCTGGCTGTCCCCACACACCACCTGCCACCCGAGTGCCAGCTGGCTGATGGGGCTTCCTCCTCAGGCCTTGACCCTGTAGGGCAGTGGGCAGTCTTGAGGCAGGAGGCCCTCCCGTTCAGGCGGAGGCAAGTGGAGAGACTCTTTCCTCTTTGAGTTTCTCAGGAAGGAATGAGCCCTCTGAAGGCTACTGGCCTACATGTCAAACAGACTCCACCGCCCAGAGTTGGGTCTGGGACCCCAGGAGACTCCCCTCCGCTCCCCTTCCTCAGGTTCCCAGCCGCCTCTGTGGGGAGGCTTTGTTTCCTGGCAAGGCGGGGTGGACAGCTGGACCTCCTCCTCGTGGTGCCTGTGGGTGTCAGGGAGGGGGATCTGTCCCGCCAAAGGCTGGGGTTGCAGGTTGTGGTCAGTGGTGAGTGCTCGCCTCTCTTGGAGTGTCCAAACCTGGACTTCCCGAAGGGGTCCAGGGGCCTCCAAGGGCTCTCGGCCAAACGGCCAGGGCTAAACCGCTTTGTTTCTGACAAAGAGCTCCCGACGCCACAGAGGCGCGTCCAGGGGGCCAGCGGGCCCCGGGCTAGGCCAGGAACAGCATCTGCGCGTCCAGAGGCCCAGCGGTCAACAAAGGCCTCCACCGCCAGGCTCCCGGAGGGCAGATCTCTCTGCCCAGTCAGCCCACATCGTCCGCCCGGCCCCGCGGGAAGACAGCACCCTTGAGCTTCCGGAGGCAGGCGCTCGAGGCCCTGGGCTCTTCCCAAGGGCACTGGAGGCTCGGGAAAGCGGGCGGACCGGGCCTGCGCGCCCACTCCGCACGGGGGTCCCGCGCGGCCTCGCGGTCACTCTAGTCGCGAGACTGGTATAGCGCCAGCGCCGGGACTGAGCTCGCGCGGAGGCGGAACCACAGGCAAGACCAAGAGGGCCCGCCCCGCATACAGGCCCATTCAGGGCGGTGGGCAGGGGGCGCCTGGCAAGGCGCGGGCCTGAGCCGGGCTCACCGTGATCCGGGGGATGCTCTTCTTGCCCTGGAAAGACATCCTGTTCTGCAGGCTGGCCTGATCCCTGGCACGGGCAGCGCGAACGCGGGCGAGCGAGCGGGGACACGCGGAGAACGGCGTGCGCGCGGGGCGCGGAGCCGCTGAGTGCGAGCGCGCGGGGTGAAGGGCTCGGGTCCCGGCTGCTGTCTCCGCCCCTGTCCCCGCCTTCGCAGCGGTGTTATTTGCATTTAGGCCCCGCCCCGACGCAGCTCATTTGTATTCAGGCCCCGCCCCGTGTCGGCTCCCCTCAACCTCCCAGCCCAGCGCACCCAGTCGCTGCCCGCTGGCGTCTCTGCACCTGGAACCCGTGCGTGCTGAGGCGGTAGGAGGAGGACTGTGACCTGGCCCTGACGCCGTACACAGTTTGCACCCCGGGGAAGGGTTGGGGGAGGTCGGGCAAAGTCCTGCCAGATCCCGCTCGTGGCCTCCGCTTGGTGACTTGACCCACCCTGGGTTTAAACCAAATCCCGCTTCCAGCCGCGGCGCCGTGGGACCCCGTAGTGCGTCCGGAAGATGTCTCTGACCAAGGCCGACCTCCTCTAGATAGGGCCTGGGCTGGAGAGTGAGCGCCAGGTAGTGTCCTGGACCTCGGGACCTCGTGGGTGTTCCATGAGGGGCCGCGCGAAGCGGGGCGAGACAGAAGGGGACAGACAAGTTGCAAAGAAACAGAGAAACAGAGATGGAATGAGGACTGCGAGGCCAGGCCCTGGTGGGGTCGCAGGATGAAGTCCAGGTCCCCAGGGCAGAGGGTGGAGGATGCGCTCCAAGCCCGCGCTGTAGCGTGACTGAGCGGCGTCTCAGAGAGTCTCAGCCCTCATCCCACCCGCACGGACCCCTCAGCGTGCGTCCTGGGTCCTGCAGCCTCTACCTGCGGAGGGCCGCCGGCTGCCGGGACCACACCGGGCCACCCTCGGTGACTGACCGCGACTACCGGATCATCTACTTCTGGCTCGCCGCGTCCCTCCGAGCGGCCGTGTGGTTCGCGGAGAGGATCGTTGGCCCGAGGGCTCTGGTGACCGCTCCGCCGCACGTCCAGGGGCAGCGTCTTGTTCTCAAAGGCATCCTCCACGCAGCCGAAGACACCGCTGAGCTTGGGCCTGGCTGGAAGCTTAGCAGGCCGGTGCGGACGCAGTGCGGTCAGGGCGGGAGTTGGCGCCAGCCCGAAGGTACCTCAGCCCCCTGCAGGAGATCGACGCTGCATGCGGACTGGGCTGGCTGGCGGACTCCTCTTCTCCCCGCCCCCACGACCCCCAGCCACCCAGCTCTGGCGAGTAGCTGGCGCTGTCCACGCAGCGGGTGCTGAGCACGTCGCTCCTAGTTTAGGGAAGCGGCTTGCCCTCCGGGCACAGGTGGGCTCGGACTTCCGCTCCACACGATGGAGGCGAGGTTGTGGGGAGCTCACCTAAGAGAGCCGCTGTCTACAGCAACACTCGCCACCCTCCAGTCCCCTTGTGAGAGCTCACATCCACAAGTGGACCCTCTGGGGAGGCGCCTTCAGTAGCAGCTCCAGACCTCCCTTAACCCAGGTAGAGATTTGGTTGAGACAAAGCAGAGGGGTCCGCCCAGAGATCACAGGGCGATGCCCTTACTCTATGGGGTCCAGCAGCGACTGATTTGGAACGGGAAGACCCCACCCGGCCTTTCCATTGTCAGTACAGCTGAACTTGCACAAAGAGTCACTGCGGCGCTGGTTACCTGCCGACGTGAGCGTGTCAGGAAGCAGAGTCCAGCGACTTTCCCAGACCCTTGTCTTACTCTGGAATC
This sequence comes from Sciurus vulgaris, assembly GCF_902686455.1. NCBI lineage: Eukaryota > Metazoa > Chordata > Mammalia > Rodentia > Sciuridae > Sciurus > Sciurus vulgaris. The sequence continues at coordinate 1,458,453 of NC_136464.1, forward strand.
CCCCAAACCAATGGACAAGCCCCTTCGCTCACCCACAGTGCGGTCTCTGATGAGCGCCGCGCCTCTCCTCGTGCTTTCCAAAGTCATTTGAATTCTTTCTCTGGTTTGCATTTGACAGAGGTGTGCTGACCTCAACCAGGTGCCACCAGGTACCTCTGATTACAGAGGTGCTCCCCTCAGGTGTCTTTAGATTCCTGGGACGAAGTCCCTGGGCCTGTGTTCCCTCCTCGGAAGGCTGAAGGGCCAGATCCCTTTCTGGCAGGTAAGAGGCTTTTCCCCCCCAGAGAATGGACACAGAAATGCAGAAATGGCTAATATGACCCATAAGCTCAAATTTTAATAATCCTTAGGGGGACTTACTTTGATATTCTAAGATTTAAAATGATTTTTATTAAAACTGTACAATAATTTACAAATGAGTAAAAATTCTCTGGTATATATTGTAGGAATCACAATACAAAAATATGTGTAAAATTTCGTAGTTGATCACCATACAAACCTAGGTTAGGCCTGTGAATGCTGTTTAGCACTGAACAGAAATCACATGTTTAGAATGTGGTTATTAAGGAATTTCCTCAGAGAGCACAAATACTAACTGGCTTCTTAACATGAGAAAACAAGTCTTGTTCATTTTTGCATAAATTTACAATAAAGCTTTTTAAAAAACATACAGTAAACAAATATATGCTTTGATACAGATATTCACATATGATTTTCCTGAGCCTGAACTTAAATTCATTACTGTGTTAAAACACACAACCCAGCTTGAGGTTTCAGTGATGGACTGATGGTAAGTGCTGATCAGCTCTCCATGCCTCAAAGCCATGCGCACGCCCCCACCCTGACTCCCCGCCAGTGTTCACAAGCTGCGTAAGGCACTCAGGTTTCCTGAAGGCAACAGATTCTGCAAGGGCAGAAGGCTCGAGGTACAGTCTGGGCCTTCGCACTGGAGCCCTAGACCGTGGGGGCAAGGCCAACCCCACAGGGGTCCACCAAGGAATCTGCAGCCTACGTGGATTTCCAGTTTAGGTAAACCGAACAATTGGGTCCCTCTGCTGAGCACACAGCATGGCCAGGTTGGTGACTGCTAGTGGAATATGATGTGACTGTCCCTGCCTCGGTGACGCCGTAAACACTCCTGGCAGCATTTCAGGATCCCTTCTCTTGCCCCATCAGGTGGTGCCTCCTATGCAGATCTCTCCTGTTTGAGGAGCTAGCAGGAAGAGCCCAAATGCTCAAAGAAATGCAGTCCAGCCCACTGTTTGGAATAACATGTGCGGTGTGGGGTTTAGAAAATGCACCTTATTTCAAAACACTAGAGCTCTGCAGACACTCATCACCAGCCCAGCAGAATCAGTGGTAAATGCTAATATTTGCCTTTTTTTTTTTTTTTTTTTTTTTGGCAGAAGCCCAGTTCTGATTTCGTTATCAGATGAAGAGAAGGTGCCTCTGACATATGAATGGGAGCAATGGTATCGAAGGAGGAAGGACAGTCCCAGTGTGTGCTTTTAGGAGTGTGGCAGGGGTGCCGGTTCAGTTCGGTACATGGGGTGTTATTTAAAACATTCAGCAGCCATTTTCCTTTCCTATGTACATACTTTTACATATAAACAATAACAACTTCATAAGCATTTGTACATATTTACATGCATCTCCTTCCTGTATAATTAGCCTTTGAAAACAAAATTATAGAACTGTGATTTAGAACATCTGGAGGGTGGGAGGGCTTACCAAGCCTCAGACCTACACCCAACATGCAAATCACAACGATCTCATCAATCCAGAGGGATTTGAATTTGGGCAAGTCTCAAAGTACATCTGTAGATCCTAATCAGCTGATGTTCTCTTGCAGGTACACACTGGAACCAGCCCCAGCAGCTCCTGCAGAGGCGGCCAGGCCGACAGGGAGCCAAGTGAAGTTATCTGTGGAAACTGGCATTGCAGAGTCCTTCAGACTTGACCCCACAGTTCATCCCTGGTTCTGTGACAGCTTTTACTAATACAGGCTATTGTTTGCCATTCAGTTCTGAGTACAATCAATGGACCAAGAGGGTACAGTCTTTAAAATGAGACCAACCCATGCACAGAAGGCTGAATAAGAGCTCAGACTGGAGACAAACCCTGACATCAGGCTTAGCTAGAGAGGCACTGATCTGGGCCAGCATCTTAGCCAAGTGAGTCAGGAGCTGGCTTGAATGACAACAGAAAGGATGGGCCCTTCTTGGACGAGTGCAGTTAATAGTGCATTTCCCAACAGAGATTCTGCACCCACCCAAAAAAAGCATATCTGTCTGATCCTATAAGCTTTCCCTGATTTTCACCTAGGGAACCATGCCTGGTCCACCACCACTCTGCCATCAGCACCAGAGTGGAAGATTTCTTCTGACACAAATATAAAATGAACCTAACACTTTCAGACAACATAGCCATTCCTCCCTCCAGCTACTAGCTTTAAAAACATCCTCATGCAATGCTGCATGTTACATGCACTTGTGGCTGCATATCTCACTCTGTGCATCAGCTTCTAGGTGCCCATCCAGGTGCTGTGCTCCAGTGCACGTGCACAAACCCTCACACACACACCCCTTCTTGGTTCAGCTCTAGAGATGGTGACCTTGGACCACTGCGGACGTGATGGCAACAGGACCGCCTCGGAACAGGGAGCCAGTCTTGTTCACATGCTGCACTTCCGGGCTGTGGACAGGATCCCCCAGCCGGAATGGAGGTCATGCAGAGCTGCCTTCATCAATGCACTGTCTTCTCCTGAAAGAGTGGACACGAGCACCCTCTCAGTCAATGTGTCTGAAGCACACCAGGGTGTGCACACTGGGGCTGTGTGCAGGAGGAGCATGGGGCAGAGGCGCTGACCAGCCTGGCTCTGCACACGTACAGTGGGGTCCTCAGGGGTGCTGGCGCTATGGACCAGCACAGCTGTGTGCTGCCGAGGCTTGAGCCTCCAGCCAGGAGAGGCCAATGGCTCTCCCAGGGGATCATGTGCTTGCACACGAGTCTGTGCTCCTCGGGAAGCCAGCTGCGGCAGGGGCCACAGTGTCCAGGGAAGTCACCTGCACTTCCACCGATTTCATTGCTTCCTATCATTTAGAATGTGGGCCTCTGCCAGGTTCTAGATTTCTTATGGCCTTCACAGTTTTGAACATTTTTGAACAGGTTCTAAAGAGTTGCTGTTAGAAGCAAGAAGGAGTGGGCCCTGGGTCCACGTGGGGGTTAGGGGTCCCCGTGGGGGTGAGGGGCCCACCTCCAGGCCGCAGGCGGCAGGATCTGCAGTTTCGGATCCAGGGCAGTCGGAAGGTTATTCTGATTTTGGTTTTTTAACCTGACTTCCAAGCAGGGGGATCTTTCCTCGCACAGAATGAAAACAAAGGTGTCCACATCACACAGACCGCCACACCCCCACCCTGTGCGGGAAACTGCTGCAATTGAAAGCGCGTGCTGCTCTCTGTGCGTGTGATGAGCTTTCTTCTAAACAGGTTGGTACCAAATCGCCTTTTCTTAGAATGTCCAGTCAGCCCCAAGGAAAGCTGAAGCCCCAAAAGACAGAGAGAGCACCCAAGGTGCCCCTCCAGGCTGATTGGAGCCAGGTCCTGGCCCCTCCTGGCCACATGGCTGCCCCTCCGAATCACACGATCACCTGCCCAGGGTGTGAGCTGCACACATGCAAACACGGAAGAGAGTCTTGTCAAAAGTACAGCATGCCATTTCTAAACGGTCACTCCCCAGGTTGTGGGAGCACAGGGCATTGGCACCTGTGTCACTGGACAGTCCCAGAGTCCATTGTGCCCACTCTCCACCATCCTCCATTCACGGCCACATGTGCCTCACCCACGAGTGCACCACACCGCACAACGCTCACGCTCCACACACATGTGCACGCAGGCATACCAGACTTGGTTCTGCCTCGGGGTCCGAGGCTCCCTGAGCCCCTCCTGCCCTGCCTTCTCCAGTTCTGCCTTCTCTGGGGATGTGACATTCTCTCCCCCACCCCCCATCCCCAGTCACTGCCTCACACAGGCAGGCAAGGTCTCAACCAGACTGGAGCCACACAAGTGATCAGGAGTGAGGCCATCTCGCCTGCCTGACCTCGGTCTTGATGGCCTACAGGGCTTCTTTGCTTCCCATGCAGGCTGTGGGCCAATGCTCGGTCAGCCTCTCAACTCCTTGCTTATGAGTGCCCTTGTGGACAGGGGGCCTGAGGCTGCTGTCCACAGAAGGGCCTGCCTGCCAGTGGCCCTGGGCTGGCATCTGAAGCACCCGAGTGGTAAGGCTAGGCCTGGCTCACCTTGTGATAGAAAGTGAGTGTGGCAGGGTGACAAGGGCAGCAGGTGTCCGGCTGCACCACAACCTGGCTGGTGGCAGGTCCCAGCGACAGGCCCCACACCCACCTCTGAGAGCTGCAGAGGCGGCGCCCGTCCGTCCATGCGGAGGGGAGCTGTGCACACGGGCTGGGAAGCAGCGTTCTGATTGATGTCAGAACACAGCTGCGGAGCAGACCCCGCCGTCTGTGTTTGCACTGGGGATTTCCACGGGGTCTCAGCTGATGGGAAACACCAAGCTGTTGGCAGAGAGACAAGCACCACCTTGTGGGCCGCAAAGAGGCAGCTTGGATCAGAGCCAGCTGCAGATGGTGCCGCCATTCCCACAAGTGCCAGACCCACAGCCTCCCCAGGGCGTCCGGAGACAAACCATGGCAGGGCTCCTGGCAGGGCGAGCCTGCAGCCTGGAGCTCCCCTCTGCCCCAAAGGCTGTCCTGCACACCCAGACCAGTCACCTCACTCAGCACACGGCCAGCTGGCAGGTGTGCAGGGGGGTGACAGAGCCTTCCTCACAAGCTTGCTTAGGGAGAGCGCAGCAGACTTTTCCAGACCGCCAGAAAGCACGCCACGGCAGACAAGACCCCCTGGACGGCCTCAGCAGCCTGAGCTGACCCTCCCCTCCCGGCTCTCTGAGGGGTCTCTCCTCAGCCCTGAGACAGGCGCCAGCGCTGCATCAAACTCCTGCCAGCCAACCTCATCTCTGAGGTCACCCCCTGCCCTGCGCTCATAGAGGAGAGCCCCTGAGGCTGGCACGGATGCTGGGAGGCCCTCTGTCCTAGGGCGGAACGGGACCATGCTGGGCCCTGGGCCTCCCTCTTCCTGGTTTCACAGCAGTCTAATGAGTAAGTAATAAAGACTGTGGACGCTTTCACAGAGCAGAGAGCAGGGGAGGACGTGGCCCCAGGACTCTTCAGTGCTACAAAGGTCAAATCTCCGAAGTCGACTGGGCCAATAGAATGTCCAGGCATTCAGCCAAACATTCTGCATGCCTCTGAGGGTACACTGATTGAGTCAGGGGGATGGCCTGCCAATCCATGGGGGTTCTGCAGAGACCAAAAAGGCTGGGTGCGGGGCTCCTCCTGTCTGCTTTGAACTGGGATGTCGGTCTTTTTTGGAATTCAGACTTGGACCAAAGGTGGGCTCTCCTGAGTCTCCAGCGTGTTGACGCAGGTCTTGGGCTCTGAGTCTCTGTGATTGATTTGCAGGAGCCAATTCTCAAAATTCATCTCTCTCCTACCCATAGACACACCCTGAGCACCTGCCCTTCAGCAGGTGGCCCTTCTCTCCAGCAGGTCACAGCACTGGTGGCTGAGAGAGGGCAGCAGCAGGGCCTGACTCCAAGGCCGTCCTTTTGTCACACCACCAGGGATCCAGCACAGACAGCCGTGCCACAGACCTACTGGAGGACAGGTGGCAGGGAGGGAGCCTTAGAGCACTAACCCCAAACTGCACAGCATATGACTGTAAGAAAATTCAAACAGAGAGGGAAAGGACATCTCAGCCACCATACAAACCCCAAACCCAGCAAAGAGGTCTCTCCCCATTAGAGAGTCCACTGTCCCCCAGGGGTCCCAGGAATACGCAGAGCTGGAGAGAAAACACTGGGGCTGGGACCCAGGAGAGCAGCTCCTGGGAAAGTGCCAGAAGAGTGTGAGGGTCTGGGACCCACACTGAGGACCAAGGCCAGACTGAGGTGGGGACTGGTGACCACACCCATGGGGAGCAGGGCAGGGAGGTGGGGAGGGAGGAGGGTGGGAAGCAGGAGGTGGGAGGCACCTTGGATGGGCCTCACCCGGGACTCCGGAGTCAGGGGAGCCCAGGGAGAAGGCGTAGACGCCACCAGGTTCACAGCCTCCCTGGTGACCTGGAGGCTCCGGCCTGTGACTCCACCAGATGCCTGTGCTCAGAGCCCTGGCCCAGCTCCAGAAGCCTCAGCAGGAGGCTGGCCCCAGCCCCTTGCCTGCTGGTCATTAGTGACACCTGACCTCCCTGGACAGGGCTGGCAATGGGGAGCAGGTACTGTCCTGGCTCAGAGCATTTCTCAAGGCCCCGGGAGACCCTGACTGGGAGTCCTGGCAGAGTGGGGGTGTCTTCCTCCTGCCTTAGTCCTCACTTTGATGTCTGCCAGCTGGTGGACACAGCTGCCTGATCCCTTTGCCCTGGCCAGCCCTCTTACTGCTTTTGTGACTCTCCACTGCCCTGACTCTCCTGAGCCCCTATTCACTAGCTGTTCTCCCTTTGAACACTGACCCTACAGGACTCAGAACACAGACCGACCCCAGGTCAGCAGTGACAACAGCACCTGCTTTCAAGTCCATCTGTGTACCTCTGACGAGTTCAGCTGAGGAAGCCGAGTCGCTGCAGGCAAGCAGGGGCGCACTGACCCTGACAGGAAGGAGGGCTTGGGGGGAGGAGGGTGGGCACGCTGAGGGCGTTTCCCTAGCTTCGTCCTGGAGCCCTCCCAGTCCAGAATCCTGGGTCAGCTGGCCACAGCCTCACTCCTGCCACTCCCTCCTGCTAGAAAGAAATGTCCACGTCACTTGCTGCAGAGAGCACAGAGAGCACAGGACTGCCTGCCTCACCTGATCTGGCCAAAGGGGAGATCTGCTGATTAGCACAAAGCAAACAGAGCTCTGTGAGACCAAGGGCAGGGCCCAGCGTCCTTCCTGAAGATCTGTGACTGACAAGATGTCCACTGCCGAGTCTCGGGACTCAGCACTCCTGACCACATCACCTTGGCACTCAGTGAAGTCTTCCTGGCCAGCCAAGGCCTGCTGCCCATGGACTCCTGGGCAGGACCTGGGCCCTGAGCTCAGCCTGCCAGGTGCCTGGCTCCCCCTGCAGCACAAACCTCTGACTCCTCCCTGGAAAGCAAACCTCTGGTCCAGGCCTGCAGGTGGGCCAGGGTCTTGGCCTGCTGACATGGCGTGATGGTTAACATTCTGTGCAGCTTGGCCACACCACAGTGTGCCCAGACACTGGCTGGACATTCTTCTGGGTGTGTCCACAAGGGATGAGTGCTTGACACAGTGAAGATGGCCCTCCCAACACAGGGGCCTTGTCCAGCCCCTGGAGGGCCTGACTGGCATGGAGATGACATCTTCCTGTCTGTCTGGGGCAGACCTCAGGACTCTGCCCTGGGTGTGGGGCCTCCAACTGGACTGGAGTTACTTATCTGCTCCCTGGACTCTGGCTTGTGGGCGGCAGGTCATGGGCTTCCAGCCCCCTCTTTAAAAATCTCACTCTGGACATGTGACTGCAAGTGTCCCATGAGTTCTGCTTCTCTGGGGGACCCTGACTCACCAGGACTCACTGGCAGGGCCATGCCAGGTCATTCCTGCTTCCCTCTTGGTGGGGAAGGCTGGAGCTCCAGAAGAGCTCCCTGGCCCCTCCTCTCCACCACACTGCTGCCATAACGGAGGGGACCCTGGCTTTGAGACCCTCACTCAACTCCAAGTGACCATCTTGAGTGGGAAGCAAGGGAACCCACCTCGCCAGGCCCAGCTGCTTCCCATGAGTGATGGCAGATGAAATGCGACATGGGACATGGGGACAGCTGGGGAGTGGAGGAGCCCTTAGTTCTGTCAATTGCCCTCTGGGGACCCTGGTGGCCTCTTTTGGCCCCTTTTGCAGGGATCCAGGAGCCAGCAGGCTGGGTCTTCCTGGACAGGTGACCTGGAGCAGACCCAGGTGACTCTGCTGCAGCTGGAGGGGATGCACCTGAGGTGTCCATCTGATGAGAAAGGAGGAAGGTGGGGAGAGGCAGGAGGCAGGCCGGGCATGGGAGGAGGGGAGGGGAGTGAGGCGCCAGGCCGGACAGAGGGCGCTGGGTGCGCCCAGGTGCCCTTGCTTGAAGGCTGAGCCAGGTCTCCTGGAAGAGGGCACGCTGTGGACTTCTGTCCCCACCCATGCTGGTTAAGGGAAGGTGTGTCCTCAGCATGGAATGGCTGTGGCTCTGTGGCCACGTGGCCCAGGAGGGCCCTGGGCTGCCTGTTTCTTCCTGGATGCCTCTTGCCTCCATCTGCTTGACCGGCTGGTGGCTGCAGTGCCCCTTGTGGCCTCTTTGTTCATGGATGGTTTCTGACTGCTGCAGAGGGAGGCAGCCAGGCTGCTCTGAGCTGTGGGTCCTGATCTTTGGAGCCCAGAGTACTGACAGGGCTCAGCCCACGCTGCAGGGCACAGACATGGGCTGGGCCTCAGGGTGTGCGTGTGTGTGCCCGGGCTCTGAGGACTGGGCATAGGCCTGGAACGACACAGCCATCATCGCAGTCCCCTGTGCTGCCCTGCCTGCTCCTGGGAAGACTGCTAGAGTGAAGGGTCATGCCTGGGGAAAGAAGAAGGGGTATTTCCAGCATGGGGGCTGAATGGAAGCTTCTGGGCTTTGTTCATGGTACGGGGATGCGTCAAGGTTGGTGCCTCTCACCAGATCTGCCTGCACTCCTGTCTGCCAATCATCTTAGCACTGGGGATCCCATTAAGCCTGCGTCAGCCTAGAGTGGCCAGGGCCAGGGTGGACACCTCAGACAACAGCCCAAGGGTGTTAGAAGCCAGCTCAGTCTTATGCTTCCTAGAGAGACAAGCTGGCTTGCTCTGATGTGCTGGCTGCTCAGGAGAACTCACGTGGGGCTGACTCCACTGCCCAGCCTCCCAGGCCTCTGCCTGACCACACACAAGCACCCAAAGCACAGTGGTGCTCACACATACACAGCCAAATGCACACATGTGTGCACATGCACACACACATGACCAAACACAAGAGCGGGCCCCCATACACTCACGCCCCAAGGCACAGGCACCATGACACAGTGGCCGCCCGTCTCCCTCGGTCCCTGGTTTCCTTTCCTATCTGGGTTACAGCAGCTGCTTGCAGTCCTGGGTGGGGGTGCCTGGCTCCCTCTTCTGACACTCTCTAGAAGTGACGTGACTTACTAATGGCCTTATGGCCGTGTAATGAAAGGTCCATTAATGCTTTGATCAAGATGGGCACATGGTAGACAGCAGACACTGGCCTGCAGGCCACTAGCTCCCGGCTGAAAAGGATGAACTATACACTGGGTCGCTGGGCAGCAAGGAGCGTGTTCAGTTTCCAGCCAGTTGTTCGGTTTCTGTCTGAGGCCTTGTGCAGATCACTCAGTGACACTGGGAAATGCCTTTGCCATGTGGTAGAAACAGGACTCTGAACAAAGAGTAAGAATGAAAGCGAAGCTGAGCTGGGCCAGAGACAGTCCGCGGCAGCTCTGTGGGTTGGGCCTCGGGTCCGAGGCTCCGTGCGCCTGCCCTGAAGTGTGCCCTAGGAGGGATGCTTGCCCAGCACACAGGAGCCTTACGAGGATGTCTGAGGAGCGCCACTCACAGAGGCACAAGCAGCCAGAACATGCACTAGCAGAGAGGGAGCGCCCAGTGAAGCCACATCTACTGCTGTCCCTGGGTGAGCCTCAGCACAAGCAGTGCAAGAATCACACCCCAAAGGTACCTTTCAAGCAGATATTTAAAACCCGGAGAAACCATGTGTGTACTGCAAAGCTCTGGGGAGGGCCGGCTGGGCCACAGGTCAGAGGTGGGTGCTGACACACAGCCACAGACACGGAAGAGCACCCCACCCAGCCGGCTGTCGCGGACCAGAGGCAAGTGTGTGGCAGGCGCCCGCAGCAGGATGGGCGACTGCACCAGGCACCTGAGGAGCTCCTGCATCAAGGGACGAGGAGGGTCCGGCCTCTGCTTCTGAAGGGCAAGTGCAGCCAGCCCACCAAGGCTGCCCGCAAGCTGACCCTGCACAGGTGTTACCTGCCACCCGCCTCAGCTGACCTCAGGCCTAGCTTCCCATTGCTCCCATGTCTGGCTGGAACCCAGGCTGACCACAGGTGTCCCCTGAGGTGGACATTCAGGGTATCACTCACAGGCATGGCCAGCGTCTGGGTTAGGGACAGCCCCCCCAGCTGCCTCAGAAGAGTCCCTGTCACTGTTGCCAAGAGACCCAGGCCAGCCTGGGTGTTCCCAGGAGGGTCCCGGAGAACAGTCCTTCCCAAGTGCAGCCTGGGAGATGGGTGGCCCACGAGGGGGCAAACTTTTCTAAGCAGCTCATTTCCTTTTTTTTTTTTTTTTTTTTTTAACAAGACATGAATTCAGTAAGAATTTTCCATGGTTATGATGAAGAATATAATAGTTTCTTACATGAAGCCTCTTGTCCCACATGCACACAATGCTCATGAACCATGGGTGTGCTCTGAGCAGGAGCAGCTGATCCCTGGGCTTCAAAACTGACCGAGCAGCCATTGCTCCTGGCCCACTTGGGCCTGCACCCTGTAGGTGTCCATGACCAGCTCAGAAGGGCAGGCTGCTCATTGGCATGCAGCCCTGGTTCTGTGAGGTGCTGTAAATTTAAGTCGCTGACAGTTAATTTCCAACACCTTGGGCTCCAGACCCTGGGCTGGAACAGTCACGGTCCCTGGAGAGCCTGCCCCACCCCAGGACCCAGTGGACCAGTCTGGGTGTCCAGCATTGATGCACCAGTGGCCGGCCTCTCACCCCTGTGCTCCAGTGTGCGGTGACACCGACTGATGCTCCAGGACATGTGACCACAGAGCAGGGGCTCCATCCGGCCAAGCAGAGGGGGTTCATTCAAGAGGAAGAGTTCATTACAGTGAGGGTGGGGACAAGGATGTGGAGGAGCAGCCACCCCACGAGAGATAACTTCAACCCACACTGTGCCCCGTAGGCAAAAATTACCTCAAAAGGATCATAGCTGCTTTCAAGGTAAGACAAAGCCATGCATTTGAGAAGGAAGCCCAGGAGTGACTTAGATGAAGGCAGGATTTCCCTGTTTCAACACCAAAAGGCCATTAGGAAAGTTGATAGATCGGCCTTCACAATTAAGTACTTCTGCCGTTCACAAGACACTCTAAGAGAACAAGAAGACAAAGGAGCACCTGGGAGGAATCGTTTGAATCATCTCTCTGGTTAATGTGTATGTTTGGAATACACAGAGACTTAATCCCATAGGAGGAAAGTCAACCAATCTGAACAGACATCTCACCAAAGAAAATATGAGTGGAAGCTCAGCATGTGAAAGATTGCTCAGTACCATTAGTCATTAGTACACATCAAAACCAATAAGAGGCTGCTGCCCTCATTAGAACGGATAGACACAAACAGAATCATGACTGCATGGAGCACCAGCCAGGATGCGGAGCAACAGGAAGGTGTGGTATTGCTGGCGGGGCTGTAAAATGGCGTGACTGTTCTGAACAACAGTTCCCTATGAAATAAGCCTATGCTTGCCATGTGACCAGCGACCCATCCTAGATTGTCATCCGAGAAAAGCAGCTCACTCACACATGGTGGCGCCTGTAGTCCTAGCAGGCAGGGTGCAGGTCTGAGACCAGCCTCGGAAACGGAGCAAGACCCTGTGCCAGAACGAGAGAGGATGGGGTTGGCTCGGTGGTGGAGCACTGTAGGTCCCATCCTGAAACCCAGACCGAAAGCCAGGACTCACAAGCACGTTAAAACCTGTGCACAATTGCTCGCAGAGTTCTAGTCAGACTGCGCTGTGCTGGAAGCCACCAGGTGACCCTCAGACAGAGACTGGACTCCATGCACCGCAACGGAGCAGGAGCAGGGCTGGGAGGGACACAGAGAGGGATCTGTGTGGATGCATCAGTGCTGCGCATCCCAGGATTCCATCTGAGTCAGAAACGGCAAAGCTGGAGGGGAGGACAGAGCCAGGCTGCCAGGGGACGCCAGGGGATGAAGAGGGGCAGCAGGAGGGAGGACTGGCCCGTCCGTGCCCCGACCATGGCCGGTCTGTGTGCTATGTGTGTGCCAAAACCCAGAGGGCCAGCACCCACGCAGCACCCACGGAAGCGTGCACGTGTAAGTCAGCAGGTAGACCGCCTCGCGGGGTAGACAGCAAAGGAACCTGGCTGTGCCACCAGCAGCCAGGGTGATTTCTTGGGGCTGGGGGACTGACATCTGGAGAAGAGCCATCTGCCTGGAGACGGAGGCCAGGGATGCAGCAGCACGCCCCGCCCCACTCTGCCTGTGGAACTTGTGCAGGACGTGGTTAGCAACTCTGGAACGGCTTCGTGTGCACTAAGAACGAGTGGACAAGCAGACAGGGTGGGAGCCAAGTGCTGCCACCAAGAGAGAGGCTAGACACAGGAAGGGGAGGTGGGGTCAAGTCCGCTTTAGTGGCCTGGAACCTGAGTCATGGTGATCCCACCTCTTGTAGTAGTGATGGACAGTCAGACAAGTGACTGCAGATGAGTCGACAGAAACAGATAGATGGAGACAGGTGCAGACGAATGATGGACAACTGGATAGGTGGATGGACGAGGGGAGACAGGAAAACGGAGGGTGGACAGACAGACACCTGGGGAGCCTAGGTTAGTGTGAGCGTGTTTTAAACTCTGTCCCCTGGCAGCAAAAGCACAACAGCTCTAGAGGTCCTGGTTTCTAAACACTCTCCCCCGACAGAAGGACCGGTGCTCCCTGGGAGGGGTGGCCTGGAGCAGGGACACCGCACACCAGCAAGGAAGAAAGTGCTCAGGTAAAGAAGGGGTGTGTCGAGGGACCCAGGTGCCAATCAAAGGGACTCTCGGTGACTCTGTAACCCACAACGTGGTTAAATCGCCACAAGTCCATGCAGACATCATACTTGAATAGAAAATGGAACAGGGAGAAGGGACAGGTCTTCTCCAAAGAAAAGGCTAATTACGGGACCGGAGGAGCAGGGCTGGCAGACCGCACAGCAGTGATCCTGGGTGAGGCCCACCCACCTCTGGTGCTGAGTCGGAGGGCGAGAGCGTAAGGGTATTTGCATGGCCTCAGTGTGTCTCCCCTACTGTGTGTATCCATTACCTTGGCCACCTATTGGGGGGGGGGACCCGGCAGGCTCCCCCTTACAATGAAGGATGATGTCACCAGTGAGGAAACGTCTTGACCTCAGCCCTGACCCAAAGATGGACTGAGGGTCATCACCTGGGCTCAAGTAAATCATGAGAAAGCATCTGACAAACCAAGTCCAAGAACCTTCCAGAACACGGCCTGTTCTCACCAAGAGCCCAGGAGAGAACAAGGAGGGAAATAAGGCCCTGCCACCAACTGCAGGGAAAAGAGACAGAAGGCTGAGTGCGGCGTGGACCTGGCAGCCGAAAAGGCGCCGCATCAGGGACTGCCGAGACCTGGTCCAGCCTCCCGACTGGCTCTCTGGAAGGTGCCAAGACTGTTTTGCATGGAACCCGCGCAGGGGAGCTGGGCGAAGCGTCTACAGGAGCTCTCCGTGCTCGTCTTGCAACTTTGCATGTACAGCTATTCCAGAAGAAAGAGCTTTTGCAGCCGCTAACTGGGTGGAAGGAACTGCGTACTGGAACCGCCGAGAGCTTCCTGCACCGGCTTTGGCGTGACACACCTGGGAGGACCCTCTGCTCTCTGCTGAGGGGGCTGGGGTCCTGGGCTGGGAGCCAGGGTTACAGAGCAGAAGACCCTGGCTGCTGCGCATCGCGATCGCTCTTCCTGCCATCCCTTGCTCAGGCCGAAGTATGAGAGCATCCTGGGAGAGAACCCAGGACAGACAGCCTGGTGGGCAGCCAGCTGCCCTTATGGCCACACCACAGCCCAGCCCTCCCCACGTGGGGCCTCAGGATGCTCTGGTTCCTCAGGTTTGAGAATAGTGCTTAGGTAGTCAGCCCACCTCCTTGGCATCAGAGCCGGGTCCCCAGGAGGCTTGGTACTGCGACAGCCCAAGCTGAGAGGCATTCAGCTACCCATCTCCACTGTGCCCATGACTTCCACTGTTGCTCCCTGACAACCATGGGCCCCCCAACCCTGACCCCCAACATGAGCACTCTGGGAGCAGATGGTCCAAGTCACCTCTGGGTCCAGGCCCTGGCTCCGAGCAGGGAAGATGTCCATCAATGTCCAGGTTCTGGAGATGGGTGCAGGCACCTGCGAAGGGGCCCCGCCCTGCCCCCAGTCCCCTGCCTTCCTCGCCTGGCCCTGGCCCTGCCACATAGACTGCTTGGGATCTGAGCAGAGAGCGGCTTTCCAAGCCCTTGAGGCCCACCTGATGGGCACATCAAGGAGAGCTCCAGAGCCAGCCACAGCCCGGCCCGGGCTGAGGAAGGAGGCTGACACCTGCGCCCTGCAGGTCCCTCAGGGACTCTGTGTTTGCACACGGACACCGGGTGCTGGACTGGCCTGTGTTCGCTGCCCTCACTTGCCGGCAGGAGACCTGAGACAGGCATGCAATTTGAGCTGGCAGCGGCACACTGAGCGAGGGCGCATGTCGCCCCGTGTTGAAGTTCGGAAGCAGCCCTGGTGAGCGATGGAGACAGCGGTTGTGTCCAGTGCCCTCGTGTGGCAGGCCGTGAACAAACTTCCAAGTGAGCTTCCTGGCTGGGGCCTGAGCAGGCTGTGGGATGCAGGGACCACATGCTGCCCTGCACCAGGGCCCGACCACAAGAACAGGGCCAGAATACAACGTGAAAGACCAGGAGTGTCGCCGCCCACTTCTGGACAGACGGGTCTCACCCTCCTCCTGCCTTTTGGCACCCACCTCTCCCTGGCAGAGTTGTCTGCCTGGGAACACTGCATGGAGAGGAGCCTATGGCCCACAGATGGGCATGGGGGGGAGGTGGACCTCACTGAGAGGCTCATAGGATGACCTGCCACTGCCACCAAAGAGCCTGCTCACCTCCACCTGGCCATGGGAGGGGTCTCGGAACACCCCCACCTAGGAAGTCCTATTCGTAAAGATGAGCTCAGCCAGAGTGCCACGCACCTCCTGCCCTCACCTCCTGCTCCCGCTACAGAGCCTCCCAAAGCAGACAGAACTGCCAGACACGCAGCGGATGCCGTGAGTCCAGGGACAGGGTCGACAGGGAGGGACATGCAAGAGAAAGCACTCTGTGGGCCAGTGAGAGGAGAGCTGGTCTCTGCCACACAGGGGCGGTGTTGGGGTCCCGCCTCACCACTGTGCCCCTCACCTAGCCCACCGGGCCACTCCCTCCACTCTCCACAGGAATCCTGGTCCTGGCCAGTCGGGGCTACAGAGGCGAGCCTGCCATCATGCCCGGAGCCTAGGGGAGTCCATGCTGAGAAGCTGCACACACAGCTGGAGACCCACCCTAAGCCAAGCCCCCTGCTGTGACCTGGAGTAACTGGTCAGGGATGGAAGGCTCAGGGGGGTCTCAGGAAATCCCTGTGCCCAGCCAGCTTCTCCCCATGAGGGTCCTGGCAGGAGGACCTGCGCTGGCCCAGCTCCCCATGGCCCCAGAGCCGGCAGAGGCGCCCTCACGTGGCGGAGTGCGCTACCTACAGGCACTGCTTCGCTTGAGTGGCAGCTGCCTCTGCACCACAGAGCTGGCGGCTGCATTGCTTCACCTCCCAGGCCAGTGCTTCCCGTCTGGGGGGACTGGAGCAGGGCGCCTGAGGAGCAGCTGAACTCTCACTGCCCGGGGACTGGCAAGGACCCGCTGGTGTGGCGGCAGGGCCACACGCACAGTTGCTCTCCATGACGAGCCAGGAGGCTTCCTTTTTTATCGGTTCTGGGGGCAGTGGGCGGGGGGGCTGGAGCCCACCCTGGCAGAAACGACAGCTCGGGTGGGTCCTCCAGAGGGCATCGCAGGGGCTGAGGCACAGATGGGCACAAGGAGAGAAGGTGGGGTCTGCATATGTGCCGGCAGAGCTGCAGATACCCGGGCTCCCCTGGCAGAGGGAAACTTAACTCACATCTCAAAGAGGAGAAGCAGCGGGCACATCACCCCACACTGGGCTGCCAAACAGGGCAGGACAGAGGCCCTCCCAGAGGACAGCTGTCCACCTCACCTGCAGACCCCAGGCTCCGGGTTCCCCTCTGACGTCCGCGGAAAGCCAGGCGCTGCTGTCTCCTCACCTGGGCCTGCTCCTGGCCCTAGATGCTCTGGATGGGGAAGCTCTGGCTACCTTGGCCGCTGCAGAGGGCCTTCGGGCTGGGTGGTGTTCGGCGGGCGCCACAGTTCTGGGCTGTCCTTCTGCGAGCACCCTCGGCAGTTGGGCGGCTTTGGGCCTTCACGTCTCGGGTGGGGCGAGAGGCCGGCAGTGGGCACGGTCCTCTTCTGTCCCCACGAGATGGCAACGAAGCAGAACAAGAGTGGGTGTGGGTTTGTCCTCGGTGAGTGCTCAGGACCCCAGCAAGTGGGTCACAGCCTCGGCGTTGTGTGACCTGGTGCCCAGAAGCCTCCTGAATGAGTGTGCCGCTGACGCCAGGCCCCCCTTGTCGCGTGCTGTTTCTGAAGCTCTTCCTTCAAGAACACTGGCAATCACCACGGAACGGGAGGAGGCCGCCCGGGGCTCGCTCCTGAGAGGAGCGGGGCTCACCCCTGCTTGGCAGGGAACGCCACACATCCTGGTGACCAGGATGGGGACTGCTGTCTGAGAGGGGAGACCCCAGGGTCCAGCAGCCAAGGCCAGGCCTCTCCCAGAGAAGCCCCAGCCAGCAGAACTAGCTCTGATTCCGGCTCATCCCGGGCAGAGGGTGCCCCCCTCTCAGAGTGTCCCGTCCCCCTCGTCCTCCACAGGACGGGTGAGCAGAGCTCAAACCCTTCCCGGTCTGCAGGGATGAGATGCAGTGTCCTGTTTCCTTGCCAGCACCTGTCACTCTCCGGTCCTGCTGGAGGACAGGGGTCCGACTCTGAGGGGGGCTGCAAAGACACAGATGCAGAGCACAGGCGTCAGGGGGATGGGGCTGCTTGGCAGGGTGACCACTGCTCCCTGGGAAGGGCCTTCTTGGCACCCGCTGGAGGATGGGGTCCACAGACTGAGAACAACAAGGATGCTGTGTCCCTTGTGCCTGCTCATCTGGCGGGCGGGAAGCAGTGACCAGGCATGGTGGGCAGCCTTTATCTGCGGGCTGAGCAGAGGCCTGTGGGCTGCTACCATGGGCTGTGGGTGAGCCCATTTGTCAGGGGACAGGGGCCCCAGGCTGGTGCTGGGGAGCTACCAGAGAAGGACCAGGAAGATCACAGCATAACTGTTCTGCTGCAGAAGAGGTTGCCCATTGCCAATGCTGGGGTCCCAGCCCTGGGGCAGGCTCCCCCTGCACCCTTGGGTGGACCCCACCCCTGGGAGGGACTCCTGGCTCTGGAGGGCATGGTGGCACTCAAACGTGCTGCATAGGCCCTCGAGTGGCCTCCTGGCTTCTTAGGCTGCAGACGGGCAGCTGCCTGGTGGGCAGGGGCCACTGTGGTCTCACCAGAAGTAGAGCTGGTTGGCCCCTTGCCCCAGGCAGCCCGTGAGGTACTCACCACGTCAGAGGGCCAAGACCAGCTATGACCAGAGAATGAAAGCTAGGGAGAAAAATAAGAACAAAAATAGAAACTGAAAAGGAAGGGGGTGGAGAGACGGGAGAGAGAGAGAAAAGAGTTTGTAGTGCTTCTGGCAAGAAATGACCTGGTTTCAGACAGCAAGACAGAGGGGCCAGATGGGGAGGGCTGGGGGCATCAGGACATGCAAGCTGTGAGGAACCAGGGTGCTGCCCCACGGGATGTGTTCGTGGACCAGCACTGCCCAGAGCTGGGCTGGGCATGCAGCAGGGTCCCCACACCTAGCCAGTCCCCAGCATGGCAGGGAAGGGCAAGCCTCTTGAGGTCAGGGGTGTGTGTATCTGGGGTCCCCACACCCAATGTGCAGGGGCACAGCAAGCCTCATGGGGGTTGGGGGCGTGGGCAGCCGGGGCCCCTGCACAGCAGGGTGGGGCGAGCCTCTGGGGCCAGGGGTCTGTGCAGAGAAAGTGAGCAGGCTGCTGCTGGTGGCTGCAGCCTCACGGGCAGATCCCAAGTGCCTGGCAAACAAGAGATCTGACACAACTTGGGTTTCGGTGCCATTCTGAGCCATCACATGCAATGACACCTGCATAGATCTAACTCTTGAAGCCTCACCCTGGTGGCAAAGCCAGACCCTTCTAGAGAAAACCTGGCAATGAAGAGTTGCTTCAGCTAAGCTCAAACAAATGCCCCGGACTTAAAGCTGCTCTGGTTTGAATACCAACAGGTGCCCTGGGGGAGAGCATGATGGAGCTGACCTGGCGTGGGAGACTTCGGCCTCAGAGGTTGCAGCTCCAAGAGCTGAGTCCCCTCTAGCCTCACAAGGCACCAAAATCTCTAGTGGAAACCTCGTTCTACAGGCCGTGCCCTGAACAACCCTGGGACCTGCTCCTCACAGAGGGTCTGTGTATCCAGAGGAGGCCTGCCAAACCCCTGAAGCCCCCACAGACAGGGCAGTGATGGTCAGTGAGGAGGGGCAGATGGGCTCGGGTAGGTGGTGGAAGGGCAGTGGCCAGCTGTAAGGGGACTGCTTTCCAGAGAGGCCTGTCTCTCCTGGAGGGCAGGGAGCATCCAAGGCGTGCCTTAGGGAGGCCCTGACAAAATGACAGCCTCCTGCTCCCTCTGGAATGGACAATGGGAGTCCCACTGGCCACTTCACTCAGTGGGAACTGGTCACTTAGGTGAGATCTGTCCCACAGGCAGGACCATTTTCTAAGAAACCACTGAACCAGCCCCAAGTTGCACACAGAGGAAGAACAGTCGAGGCGAGCAGACATGGAGAGTGGGGTGCACCCTCCGCCCTGACAGTGGAGCCCCGAGTCTGTCAGTGCCGGTGGAGGGTTGAGTGTTTCAGTACCACCCAGCACTCCTGCATGGAAAGGGGCCCCAGGCCACTGGTCCAATATACATGGCCGCAGGGGGGAAGCCGAGGCCCAGGGAAGCTTGGCCCACTGAAGCTGCAGGCCTAGGTCACGGGAGGCGGCTCCTGTCTCCTGGCCCAAGCACCTGGCAGCTCCCACTTTGGCGACCCTTTCTGCTACACTCCACCCTGGCTCAGGGGGTGGCCAGGCTGCTCAGTGGCTCCAAACGGGAGCAACCGCTGTTCTGTATCATGAGCCCCACAGGCACGACAAGCACCAAGAGTTGCCTTCCTGTTACCTTTTCCTCCAGCTCCTTTATTTGCCTCTTCTGAGCTTCTATTCTTTCTTCTAACTCTTTAATTCTCTGCAATGATAAGAGGAGGAAAATCTTCAATAATCTGAGTATTTGAGAAACTGAGAGGAGAAAAAGAAGGAGGAGGAGAGAAGAAATCTTTCAAGATCTTTGTTTATTCGATGGACTAACAGCCACAGAGCAGCTGGCAGGTTGGGCTGGCCTCTGGTCCTGTGGTTCACAAGCTGGACACAGCTGTCCCCAGTCTGCCACTTCACTCCAAAGAGAGTGGAGGCGTCCTCCACAGCTACACCTCCTGTGGCAGGAATAATACTCTTCCAATTCCTTCAGGTCGGAATTCGTAGGCCAGACACCGAGGTGATGGTAAGGAATCAGTCACTGTCCTTCTCAAGGAGAGCCTTCCTCCCGAGGGGGAGGCCTGCGACCCTGGAAGTAGCCAATCTGATGCAGCAAGCGGGCTGCAGAGGCCATCCTCACCTTGATTATCCTGGGGACCAAGGGGACCATGGCGGGTGGGCTAACAAGGGGTGGGCAGAGCCTGGACACAGCGTCACCCCACTGACCGTCACAGTGAGCCAGTGCCCAGTGCAGCCGCTCACCTGGGTCTGCAGTCCGAGCCCTTTGCACCCCGCAGGGTGCTCTTAGCTTGGAATGCATCCACAGGAGCCCTCTCCAGGCCACTGGCTCTCCCAGGGGAGCTGGGGAGCCCAGGCCACCAGGGCTCCTCGCCTCTCGGGAGAGTGAAACTGGCCCAGTGGGCTGGGCTGCCAGCCGCTGTCCCAGACCACAGCCTTCCATGAGGGGGGCGCCATGGAGACCCGGAGCCAGGGCCTGAAAGAAGGAGCTGTTCCCTGGGGTCTCAGCAGCGCAGTGTGGAAGTTCATCGGCGGGCAGGCCGTTGGCCGAAGGCTGGGCGAGGCCACCGTGCAGGGTATGTGGTTAGGGGCTGGGCCACGGGGCACGGTCACTGGAGGGCCACGGAAGGCGGCACCTGACCTCCAACTCCACCCCACCCGCGCACCTGCTGGGCCAGCTGCAGCAGCTCCATGCGTTCCCGCAGGATCTGCGCATCCCTCTCGCGCAGCTCACTCATGACCTGGCGCTTCCACTGCTCCACGGCCGCCTGCAGCTTCTCGCGCTCCTCCTCCGACAGCAGCTCCGCCACCTTGGCCCCAGCTTCTTGCTGCAGGGCGTCGAACAGCATGGCCTCCAGCTCCAGGACGTGCTGGGCAGAGGGCAGCCCGTCAGTCCTCCCTGCTCTTGGAGGTGACCCGCCCTCCCCAGGGCTGGACAGGGAGGCCGGGTCACCTCCATACTGGGGACGAGGCCTGCAGCAGCTGGGGGACCACGGTGTGTTGGGCAATGTAGCAATGCTCAGAGACGAAGAGAGTCGTGACCCCACTGGCCAATTAATCCACTTGATGGATTAATAATTTGGACGGATTACTTAGTGATAACCAGGCAGGTAGGGCAGGGCTGGAGGAAGCAGGTCACTGGGAGGTCCCTGGCTCCAGTCTTTTGCTCTCTGTTTCCTGCCTGCCATGAACCGAGCAGCTGTCCTCCTCCACGCCCTTCTGCCATGTGCTGCCCCAACGCAGGCCCAGAGCAATGGTGTGGACCATGCTCTGGGACCATGGACTGGACCATGGATTGGACCTCTAAAACTGAGAGTCCTACATAAACTTTTCTTCCTCTAAGTTGTTCTTGTCTGATAGTTTGGTCTCTCACCCCCCACACCTCTCCCTCTCCCCTCTGCTTCCTGGCCACCATGAGGAGAGCAGTCCTGCTCCACCATACCTCACTGCCATGATGACCCAGCTCTCCACAAGCCCACAGTGATGAGGTCAAGGAACTGTGGATGGAAACGTCTGAAGCTAGGAGACAGAATAAAACCCCTCTATGCTGTTTTCCTCAGGTGTTGTGCCAGAGCGACAAAAAGTTGGCTAACACATGTTCCGCTTTCCTGTGGATTCTGTCTTGTCAGCACCCTGCCTGCTTCGAGTTGTCAGGGCCTGTGCTGTGCCTGGCTGGGGAAGCATTTGCTAACATCCTCGGGCCAGCAGAATGGGCTCGGGACTCTGACTGGGGTTCTTGAGGGAGGAAGGCAGAGGTGGAGCCCTCTGACCGGCAGGGTGGGAGCAGGTCCTCCAGCCTGGTCTCCCTTACCTTATGAGCGTGGTCCAAGGCCTGCTTCCTGTAGTCCAGCTCCTCTTCCAGGTAGCCCTTCTGCTTGCTGAACAGCTCCTGAAACACGGAGAACCAGGGCTGGGCCTCGGGCACGCCGTCCTGGGAGGCAGGAGCGATCCAGGGCCACGCGGCTGGGCAGAGGCCACCAACCTTCTCACTCTCTAGATCCACCATCTTCCGCTGCAGTGCCGCCTCTGTCTCTTCAATCCGCTGGAGCCACTGGGCACAAACAGAGTGAGCAGGTGACAGAGAGAGTCCCCTTGGGTCGCTCTCACAGACACCTAGGCTGCCCCTCCCCCGGCTCCATGGAGACAGCCTGGGACAGGTGGAGGGAGGCCTGGTTCAGGGAGGAGATTCAGGACGGGGCTGGGCCATCATGGGCTCTGCACACCTGGTCAAGTCTAGTCCCACCTGCGACCCTAGCTAGTGTCCAGGAGTGCTGGCCCCTGGGAGAGGACCGATGCTGCACCCTGCACTGTAGAGCTCTGCAGGAGAGGGAGAGAAGGGTGACCCCTTTCCTGAAACCCCCATTTGCTAGGCACCCCATGCTTCCGCTGAGGAGGGTGCTGACAGTAGCCCCCAGGCAGGTAAGGGCTAGGGGTGGGGCCAGGAGCAAGTTGGTAGACTGGGCAGCCCCAGAGGAGGGTCCTGGCAGGTCCATCAGGAAACCTGGCAGTCTCAGACGCCACCCAGCTTCCAGCCTCTGGGAGGGGACCAAGGCAGAGCTGGCATCTGGTGGTGTCTGGATGAATCTGCCCTCTGTAGAGGGGTGTGGCCAGTGCTGTGAGAGGCCTGTCCCTGGGGCAGAGAGGACTTAGTGGACCATGCCCACCCTCTAGCCCCTTTCCCAGGCAGAGGATCTTCCAGGGCTGAGTGATACCAGGGAGGCCCAAAGGAGCCTGGCCCTCCCCCAATGTCTGCAGGTTACCTTTTCGGCCAAGGTCAGGACCGTCCTGGCTTGTATGACAACCACTTGCTCCTCATTGGTCAGGTTCTGCACCCAAAAGCAGAACACAGGCATAGTCAGAGGCAGCACCTTCCGGAAGGAGCCTGGCGATGGATTCACAGCGAGGCTGATGGGATGGGCATGGGGAGTGGGCTACATGGCAGGATACTCTTACTGAGACACCCCGACACCCCCTGGGGCTCTTACACATGCTGCCCTCCACCCTGTGCCCTCTGGGTACTGTTCAGTTCATCCTCTCACTGCAGAACTGGGAAGGTCTGGGGGATGAGCCGGGCACCATGGCTAGTGGATGGGCCTCGACCACCTCTCCATGGTGAGGAAGGTCTGGGGATGAGCCGGGCACCATGGCTAGTGGGCAGGCCTTTACTACACCCTTTCTTTGTTTAAAGTCAATGCTCTGCTCATGCAACCTCAAGAGTAGATCAACTATTCATGGTTGTGAAATGCTTTAAATACTTGGTTTTTTTTCCCCTGCATGTTTTATTAATACGTAGTCCAGAGGGACCAGTGGGTGGTCTTTCTGGGAAGGGTCAGTCTTGCTTTAGGGCCAAGGACCTTCTCCTGAGGATGTAGACACTTCACATGCTCAGACCCAGCTGCCACCTGCATCAGCTCCAAGGGACAATGGAGACCCGTGACTCAGGACCCATGAAGTGCAGGCCTGGGTCACGAGGTACCTGTGAAGTTTGCCTGAAAAGACTGCACAGTAAGACCTGAAGGAATGACCCCTTAGCACATCAGAGGACCTGCCTGGATTCTCCATGGGATGTTCTGAGTGTAAAGCCTGAGACCACCTGTTCTCTTGTCCCCAGTCTCCTCTGTCCCTGTACTCTAGGGGGGTGACCTTGGGGCTATGCGATTGCTC
Organism: Sciurus vulgaris; assembly: GCF_902686455.1. NCBI lineage: Eukaryota > Metazoa > Chordata > Mammalia > Rodentia > Sciuridae > Sciurus > Sciurus vulgaris. The sequence continues at coordinate 1,481,775 of NC_136464.1, forward strand.
CGGGACAGTCATGATAGTGGACAGCTTGGGTGGACAGCTGTGGGACTGGAAGGAGCCCTGAAACAGAACTGGGCAGAGCTGTCATTTTAAGGCTACCGGTTCATCAGCTCTGTGACCCAGGTGCCTTCTGGAGCCTCAGTTTCTCTAGCTGTGAATCATAGGGTGCCCAATATGACTTTCAAGAGCCCATGTTGGGGGTTGATTCCGAGTCAGATGCCAGAGTGCATCACGCCCACAGCCATCCCTACTGTGGGGTGGAGCTTCACCACCTGCAGTCATGATGGAGCCACCAGGTCTGGGAAGGGGCAGGAACAGCCAGGACAGCCCCCATGCTCTTCTAACTGCTCCCCAGGTGATAGGACAGCAAGGAGAAAAGGCATTCCCTGCCAAGAGTGGTTGGGGAAATGTATGGAGGATAGAAGGGCAGGTAAAGGATGGATGGATGGATGGATGGATAGATGGAGGATAGGTGGACAGATGGGGGACAGATAGAATATGTACTGATATATGGAGGGATTGATATGTGGATGGATGTATGGATGGATGGAGGATGGTAAACAGATATACAGATGAATGAGTGATGAATGGATGAATGGAGGGTAGATGAATGGATTGATGAATAGAGGGCAGACAGGTGGAGCGTAGATGGAGGATTGATGGATGGAGGATAGGTGGGTGGATGATGGATAAATAGGTGAATGAATAGATGATGGGGATGGTGGGTAGACAGATGTAGAATGATGGGTGGAGGAGGATGAATAGGTGACAGGGATGGATAAATGGATGAATCATGGAGGGATGTACAAAAGGAGGTGAATGTATGGATAGGATGGATGGAAGATGAGTGGATGATGGGTTGATGGGTGATGGATAGATGGATACATGGATGGATGGATGGTAGATGAATGAATGGGTAGATGATAGATGAACAGATGGAAGGAGAGAGTGCATGTATGGATGGATAGTGAATGGATTGATGGAAGGTGGAGGGAGTTTGGATGGATGGATGGATGGATAAATGGATGATGGATGGATGAGTAAATGAGAATAAATGGATGGTGAATGGATAAATGGAGGATGGGTGGATGGACGATGAATGGTGGACAGATGGAGGATGTATATATGTCTATATATATGTATGTGGATGGATTGCTGGATAGATGGAGGGCAGATGGATGAAGAGACAGAGGAAGCATATACGGATGTATGTCTTTGGGTGGAGGATGGAGGATGGAGGTTGGATGGGTGGGTGGAGGGAACAGACGGACTGATGGATGAGTGGATGGATGGTGGATGTGTGGATAGACTGGTGGATGTTGGATGGATGGGGGTGAAGTAGTGCAATTACTTTGTCTACTTGGTAATTGATATTATTTTGAGGAGTTAGCCATAGAAATTGGAACTCTGCCCCAAATGAGATCTGGGGATTATCTACGGACTCTGTTTCTTCTACCAAGTCAGGGAAGTCCAAGTCAGGGAAGTAGGAACCCCTGAATCTTGACGTGTCTATGAGCAACATCCCCCAACCCCACTAAAGTCTGAAAGAGATTCCATAAATGGAAACCATGCGAGTGGAAGTACCCTTAGCTGGAGATCAGGGTGTGCACAGCGGTGATCCTGGCGAGTGTAGGAACAAAGAGACCGAGCAGATTGCTCTCAAATGCAGGGTGCCCATTCTGAGCAGGCTCTCTGCTTTGGGGAGGGTCTCTGGGCAGGGCAGCCTGTGATGGGACTGGATGGGGCTCACAGAAGCTGGGCAGGGGTGGCCGCATGAGGAGGCATGCACAAGTTGCACAGGCTGGCTGCATGAGGAGGCATGCACAAGTCAGGAGAGCAACATACACTTACGGCGTTATCCCCCAGGATGTCCAGCTTCTTCATCAGCTCCGCCACCACGATGTCCTAGGAAGCAAAAGAGGGTAGGTGAGTGGCAGCCGGGCGGGCTGGTGGGTGTGGAGCGTGCGGGGGAGGGCTTTACCGTCACGCCTTCAGCCTCGCAGTACACCTGGAGAGGGCTCTTCCCATCCACGAAGGGTGTGTGGTGGAAGTTGATGGCTGGTGACTTTCTCTCCCTCTCCTAAGGCAGAGAGCAGAAGACTGGGCATGGTGGCCTCTTTCTCCCTGTCTCTTCCCTCCCAGGAGTCGGTGCTGGGGCTCAGGGACCTGGCCAAGCCCACTCAAGGAATCTGGTGTTTCTGAACATCAAGCCCTGGTGGAGGCCCTGTGGTAGAAACTCAGTGGACTTCCAGGAAGACTGCCCTGGTACATTTGCCGACTCCAGATGGGCATGTGGAATACTGGTTCCATCAAGCTCCTGGCTACGTGGCCTGAGCAAGGTCCATCCCAGAGCCACTTGCTTGCCCACTGGTGAACTGCAGGGGACTGTCAGGAGGCTCAGAGGAGAGGTGGCACTGAAGAGTCACCCTGCCCTGGAGAACACCAGCTGATGGTGCTGCACCGCCATCACAGGCTGGACCATAGACAGAAGCCCAGGAGGCCAACAGGGATGGGCACCCACGTGGAGTGGCCACACAGCTCTCCTGTCTCCAGTGAGGTGATGGGAGGATCTCTGAGTGATGGAGTCACCTGGCCTCTGAGTAGGTTTCTGACCACTAGGTTGAGTGCCTGCTTGAATGGATAAATAGAGGATGGCTGGATGGCCAATGGATGGTGGACCACACTGCCCGGTCACCCTGGCAGTGAGAGATGAGCATGGTGACATGGCTGCCCATGCCCAGCCTCTGCGGGGCACTGGAGCACATGGGGAAGGCAGGATGCAGGATGGAGCCTGGTCACTGTGTGGTGCCCTCTGCCCCCCCTCGGGGCTTCTCTGAGCAAGAAGTAAACGTCTGCTGGCCAACTGCTGGGGTCTCATCACCCCTGTAGCAGTCGCGGCCACAGCGACGTGCGGGGACCCTGCCCTGAGCGCTGGGGCTTCAGGTGTGGCAGCAGTCCCTGTCCTGGGGTTTGCTCTGCTCAGCTCCGTTCTGCTGCCTGGTGTGACTTCTGCCCTTGCATCCAGGTCACCGCGGCTGCCTTGCAGGCTGCACCCTGCCTAGATGCAGGGTTCAAACAACCTGCCCCTGCCTCCTCCAGCCGGGGCTTGGGGTTCCTGTTCAAGGGCTCATGAGACTACAGGCCTGAGAACAGGGGCCTGTCCTGGAGCACTGCGGCCATGCCAGCTCAGGCGCCAGCCCGAGGCCCCTACCTCGAGCTCCAGGATCCTGAACTCCAGCAGCTCGTTCTGGTCCTTTGCGTCCTGGACTTCATGCTTCAACCGGGCTTCCTCTGTCTCCATTTGTTTTATCTGAAGAACAGAAGATGCCTAAGGTGGGAAGGGGTCCAGTCTCTCCCACTAGAGGGTACATGAGGTCAATTGCCTGGCTTTCTGGACCAGTGCTGGCTGTCCTAGAGATGGCTGACCTGCCCAGAGCCCAGCCCTGGAAACTCAGGGTGCAGGAGGTCCAAATGTTCAGTGCAGCCTAAGTCTGGTCTGTCCTGGTGATGCTCCGTCAGCCTCCACCACTTAGTTCAAAGGGCATGGGGTGTTGGGGCAGTGAATGGGAGCCGCAAACCTGCAGAAACAGCCCTGAGCAGAGATGGGGAGGGAGGTGCAGTGGAGAGCAAGGTGGCCCCAAGCCACTTCTGGAGTCCAGGCTAGACCAGAGCCTGGGAGCACACGAATGCCTGGGGGTGACCGGGGCCCCCAGCTGCCTGGCCATGCTCCAGGTTTGACACGGCTCATTAAGAGACTGCTGGAATGGAGCTGCAATGGAAGAACTGATGTGGAGGCCCTTGTTCAGTTGGCAGAGTGCTTGCCTAGCATGTGCCGGGTCCTGGATTCAATCCCCACACCACTGGAAAAAAAATACTGAGTCCTCATTCTAGCCACAAACGTAAACAAGGGGCACTGCAGCACACGTCATCAGCAGCTGCATGAGGGCAGGTGTCCACCACGGGCAGGTGAAGTGTCCTTCCCCCGGGATGGAACTGATCTGGCACTCAGGAGATGCCCAGGAGCACTGGTGTCCTGGGAGTGAACATGCTGAGTCGGGGGCTGGCCACTTCCGCCATGCAGCTGTGGTGCTGGGCAGCTGGCTGCAGTGAGGCACCTGTGGGCCAGGAACCTGACCTGTGCCCACCATGGCGAGAAAAGCACAAGTTCTACGTGTGCATGTGAGCACCCGTGTGTGCACAAAGGTGCTTACGTGTAAGTATGCATGTGAGCATTTGCACATGCATGCCAGTGTGTGAGTGTGCATATGTCCAGGTGTGTGTCTTTCTGGGTGTGCCTTGCTGGTGCATAGCGATGGCAGGGCCTCCCGAGCAAGCTGACAGATGCCCACAGTGGAAGGCCCTCGGTGCTGTGGACCCTCTAACTCAGCTCACTAAGGGGAGGCTGCGATTTCGAAGGCAGAAACCCTGGAATGCACGTCAGGCCTCCTCATCTGTGTGCACCTGGAGCAGGCCTGGTGGCCCCTGGCAGAAGCTCAGGCGCTGATGCTGCGTGCCACCTCTCCTGGCCCATTTTAGTCATTCTAATGAAGCCCGGCCCGGGTGAGGAGGAGCGACAGTATTCTTGGAGCAACAGCATCATCCAGGGGCCAAGGGAGCCCACAGTGGGGTCACTCCAGGAGTCACCTGGTCAGGCTGGAAACACAATCTCCCGCAAACAGAAACCCTGGGTCGGCTCGGGCTCTCAAAGGGGCTGTTCCTCAAGGACTGCGCAGCCTTCAGCATGAGCACTGCGGGGGCAGAGCTCCCTGGCGCGCTGCGGCTTCCAGCTCGGGTGGTGCTGCGGCTCCGCAGGGGCGGCTTTCACACAGTCTGGCCACCCCCAGCCCTGGAGCCCGTCAGGGAAGCAGGACAAATTGGGATGCTCTGCCGCCACAGGCTCCACCAGACCAGGAGAACAGGCCACGGCTCCTCCGTCAGGGACAAGGGGGAAACGCTGCTCCGGAAGATGCGCCTCCAGGGACCTCCGTGGGCAGCACAGGGCCGCAGCAGGGAAGCAACCTAGCTCGAGTGCTCGTTCATGCCCCCACTCCACCCACGCACGCACGCACGCACGCACGCGCACGCAGGGGGTCCTGCCAGACTCGCCCTGAGGCCGCACATACCTTCTCTACGAGCTCTTGATTTCTTCGATACAGGGCTTGCTTCTCTTCAATCCACTTTGTGTCCTTGAGAAGGAATGGAAAGGAAGACACGTGGACACGGCAGGAGGACATTGTAAAGCCACATTCCTGTCCCTCAGCACAATGAGAACCCAGTTGCTGGCATGGCCCCAAATGACAGTGGATGGCCTGGGGTGGGTGCAGGTCAGCCTTGGGTGTCAGGTGAACAGAGGCAGGTGCTGCACTGCTGCATTTCAGGACACTGGCAGTGCTGCAGGCCATCGCCCCGGGGTCCTCTTGTCTATCTGCGGTTAATGTGTCAAGGACCAAGGCCCTCCATGGGCAGATCGGGTAGGGGGTGCCCTGAGAAGCAAGTCCCAGCTCAGAGCGATCTCACAAGGTCCCCCTACTCCACCAGACAGCGTGCAGCCTCCTCTGGGGAGGCCCCCGGTTAGGGTGGAGAAGGCCACCCCTGGAGGGTTGGAGAGCTCACCTGCCCCTGTTCGGCCAGCGCCTTCTCCAGGTCCTCCACCCGGGCCTGTGCCCTCTGCATGTCTGCTTGGAGCTGCTCACGGGTCTGTAGAATGGGAGGAAAGACACATCAGACTTTCTCCAACGGCCAGGACAGACAACGGCTCCCGGGACGCAGGTCAGAGGACTCGCCCTTGGGAATGTCCCCTCTGGGGCGGTCTCCAGGAAGCGGGCAGCTGTGAGGCTGTGTGCAACCCAGGTTTCATGTGGACAACTGGGAGTACGTGAGGCAAGGCCCTGGCCCACAGGCGTGATGGCCCCGATGCCTAGCTCTGTCTGCTCACTGTTGGTGCCCAGGGCTGGCCAGATGGATGTGAGTCTCCCTGGGTGACACGGAGCCCTCAGAGAGGCTTCTGAGTGGATCTGCTACTGCCCCCGACAGTGCTGCTGCTCTCACACAGAGCCCTCTGCTGGCCCCTGGGATCACGGCCCCTTCTGCGCCTCCCTCACCCTACTGCCCCAAAACTGCCCTTTGATTTACAGGTCAGCGCCCTGAAATTCCTCCCAAGCACCAACGAGTTTCCAGCCAGGTTTAAACTGCTCTCCCTTGGGTTACTTGGGTCTCATGGTCCAAACCATGGGCATTTTACCCCATGGCCTGCCCATGCTCTGGGGCAGCTTCTGGGGAAATTGATGGCGGCCAGGCACAGAGATCCATCACCTCGTGAGGCCCACGGTAGGTTCCATGAGCTCCGTCCCTAGCCTTAGGACAATTCGAACAGAGACATTTTCCTTTCTCCTAGGAACATGCAAAAAATAAATCCAAAAAGTCCAAGAAGGAATGTTTGAAGTCCCCCTTTATGCAGATAAATGTCCTTTCTGATCTCTGCTTCTCAAGCCAGAGGTGGGAAAGGCAAGGGTGGACCCCTTTCCTGTCACTGCCCCTGGAGACCAGCAGAGGGCACTCATCAGCCCCTCCAGTCTTTACTGAATGTCATCGCCCCTGCTGAGTATGCCCAGGCAAGGTGGTCAGGAGGGACCCTGCTGCCCAGCAGGCTTGCCTGGCGAAGCGCAGGGCAGTGGAAGGCCAGTGTTTCAGCTCAAGCTTGTTGGATGAATGAGGAGTCTCAGCAACTTGAAGAAAACTGAGCCCCACGCTGTCCCTTCATCCCAGGGCCTCCCAGCCACAGACTCCCCAAGGCATCAGACAGGTTTGGGTGCAGGTGACTTCATCTCCATCCTGCAGGCCCATGTGCCTCAGTTACAGCCCCTGACAGGGACTCTTAAAGGACCCTCGCCCACATCTGTGCTGTCTCCACTCGGCCAGTCCCGTCCCCCGCCCAGGACGACCCAGCTACCAGATCCACAAACACTGATCGCTAGTGGCCTCAATGGGCATCACTCAATGGGCATCATCCCAACAACTGTGGGAGAGAAGGGGCTTGGCCCAAAAGTTTGGGCAGGTGAAGTGTCCCTGCCAAGGCCTCAGGGCTAAGTGGGAGGAGCCAAGTGGAGCCAAGCTTGGAGTAGAAGTCATTTAGACCTTAACTTCTCGCTCTGCGTCCAGTGTCCCTCCGACCTGCTCCTGCAGCAAGGCGTACGCTCGCTGCAGTGCCTGGTACTCCATGGTCAGCTGCCGGAACCTCAGCTCCGTCTCCTCCTTGGCCAGGCCCTGGAGAGGAGCAGGGGCACCACGTGCACCCAGAGAGAGAGCGTTAGCCTCAGCCCCCAGCACCACCCCAGCCAGGTGCCTGCTCCTCCAGGGAGGAAGAATGGAGGGGTCTCCGGCAGCACGGGGGGATGACTCTGGGCACCCAGGACTGTTGGGAGAAAGGCTTTCCTGGGTAGACCGTGGGGCCAGTGGCACTGAAGCCAGGGCAAGCCTCAGGTTGGCCAGGGGCCTTGCTGGGTCTCCTACTTGCCAGCCAGTCTGCCCTGAGCAGCAGATCCTCCCTTATTGACCAGGTCTGCACATGGCCCTGCTCTGCAGGTGTGTGTCTGGAAGTGTGCTGTGTTTTGGGGGAGGGCCCCAGGGCCCCAGGTCACACATCTCCTCTCAGGGCTGCCCACCCCAGGTCTGCCACCCTGGCCAGTCCACAGCAACCTGCACCCAGGCTTCCTCCTGCAGGCGCCCCCCAGGAAGACACCTGCTGCCCCACAGAGAAGACAGGAGCAGGCCTGTCTTCCTTCTGTCCTTCCTTCTGCCCTTCCTTCCTTCTTCCCTTCCTTCTTCCCTTCCTCCCTCCCTCCCTCCCTCTTTCTGTTTTCTCTCTCTCTCTCTCTCTCTCTCTCTCTCTCTCTCTCTCTCTCTTTGGAGCAGGTGTTTCTATTATAGACTTGAATAAGTCCCAGTGGACCCCAGGGTTGGCAGGGTGACCATATCCAGAAGTGACCGAGCCCAGAAACCCTGCCCTCCCCCCCCTCCCACGGCCCTCCCAGGCCTTCCAGCCAAGGTCTGCTACGACGACTTGGTTTTCTAGCAGGCTCATGGCCTTTGGGCCATCCTCCAGTATCTGCCAGGGAAGGCCCCCATGGCCTTGACCAGGTTCACTACCCCCTATCCACAGCCACAGGGGCTGGGCCAGTCAGATGAGCACTGTCTTCTGGCCCTGGGGCTGAGACAGCTGCTGGACTTCAGGGTAGCCATCTGTTGTGGTTTGGAGGTGAGGTGTCCCCCAAAAGCTCACATGTGAGACAGTGCAGGAAGGTTCAGAGGAGAAATGGTTGAACTGCATCAGTCTCAGCCAATCGGTGAGTTCATCCCGGATGGGATAATTGAAGTGGTGGGGTGGCTGGAGGAGGTGGGAATTGGGCGTGGCTTTGGGGATACATTTTATATCTGGAGGGTGGAGTCTCTCTCTGCTTCCTGATGATGTGAGCTGCTTCCCTCTGCCATGCTCTTCTGCCATGATGTTCTGCCTCACCTCAAGCCCCGGAGCTAGCCTTCTATGGACTAAGACCTCTGAAGCCATGAGCCCTCAAGTAAACCTTTCCTCCTCTATAATTGTGCTGGTCAGATCATTTAGTCACAGCAGCGAAACAGTCGACTAAGACACCATTCCTGTAGGCTGGGCTGTCAGGAGCACCTGGCTATTTTTACCAGAAAGAAAGCTCTTCACAGTGTCTCTCAGGCCCTGATGAGGGCCTGGCATGGGGGTGACCACCCTGCTAGCTAGTGCAGGCCCTCCTGGGAAGCCCTCTTTGGGAGGGGCTCAAGATCAAGGATGGGAAGAAGTACCACTGGGCACTGGTGACAGCAGGAGTGACCCTCAGCACCCAGGTAGCCAACAAAGCACAGGTTCCTCACTGCACAAAAGCATGGGCTACCGGGGCTAGACCAGGAGTCCTACCAAGAGAGCAGGCCTGGCACTGGATCCCACCCCAAATCACCCAGTCTCATGCCCCGCCTGCCTCAGCGTCTTCTGAGGGCAGACAAGTCCAGAAGCTGCTGTGGGAGACTCGCGTTACCTCCTCTAGGTCATCGTCGGGAGTGCACGGGGTCTGGTCCGTCCTGTCAGTTTGATAAGAGATGGAAGAGCCGTCGGACTCCAAGGAAGCTTCTTCATCGTATCCAAAGAAGGTCTCCACAACCACTGGCTTCTGATCAAAATGCAAGGCGTTGGTGCAAACCCAGACCAGGGCATGGCCAACAGCCCCAGGCCTCCTCCTGCCCCCTCTTCCTGTTGCCCAGCTGTCCACCCACCACATGACACCACCACTCCCATCTCTGTCCATGACCACCCTTGAGGGAGCTAAGTTGCTGGACTGGGTGTGAGTGCTCCATCTTGGTCCACCCGGAGTGGGACGGGCAGAGTGTGGAGTGGGAAATGGCCTGGAGTCTGACCAACATGCAGCTCCTGAACTTGACCTCTAGTATGCCAACCTAATAGCCAATAGCAAGCACTTGCCCTGATGTGTGGTGCCCTTTCCAGTCAAGCATTTCTGATGTATTTTTATAAATATCAGTCAAGACAAATGGGATGTATACAGACAAAAGTGGGCCCTCCACCAGCTAGTTGGAGAGCTCAACCAAGTGTCCCCTACTCCTGGCCTTCAGAAGAACCCGTAGGTTTTCTCATCCAGGTTTTAGATACTATGAACTCCAAAAGCCACCTCCTCTCAGCCACATGCAGGGACCCTGCCTTCCTCGGCTGTCCTTGTCAATGTAAATGGTCCCAGTGGCCTCCAGGTCTCTGCTGAGTCCTCTGCCAGACCTTCCAGGAAAGCTCCTCCTTGGGCCCCGGACCATCAGCCACCCCAAGGACCATGGTGGCTGTTCCCTCCCAGACACCTGCGTCCTCTGGCTTTAGCTGAGCAGGGCTGTGCTAGTCTCCTCTCCCCTTGACCAGCCACCCTCTCCAGCTGAGTGGCCACCTGACATTTGCTGGGATGAGTCCTGACCTCTCTAAGAAAAGTCGATCCTGTGCCCCCATCTTTTCCAGGTTTTTTCTCCGCTGAAATATCCAGAATATGGACAAGCTTGATAGGCACAAACTTGAGGTTCTCTTGTTTCATTCCAGCCCCAAGTCACTGCTGGTCCTTGGATGTCCATCCCCTCCCTGACTGCCTGACACTCCACCTCACTCCTCCTTGGTCTGGCAGCCTCCTGGATCCTCCTCCTGCTGACATACCCTGCCAGTGCCACAGGAACATCTTTGCTGAAACCTTCCTGTTCCAGCTCATTGCTGGTTGGTAACTACCAGAGCTGGAGTCCTCTGGCCTGACTTAGGTCCTGTCATCCAGGCCCTTTCTGCTGACTTCCCCAGTTTTCCCTCCTCTCCTCTCACAGAGGCACCAAGACAGCAGGGGCAGCAGGTGGGGCCTCTGGACAATTCTGGAGCATCCTGGGGTGATCTGGGAGAGAGGCTAGAAGCCTCCTCCCTCCTTGGGCCTTTCCAGGGCCAGGGAAGCCAGGTCTGTGGCTGAGGAACACTGAATGGCCCATGGAGGGACCCCAGGGTGTTTAAAAACAACACATGGTCACATTTCAGAGAAAGATGAAGATATGTGAGGTCCTCCAAGAATTTATTCAAAAGCTCAATAAAAATCATAGGCATATCAAGAAGGATCAGACTCCAGACAAGCTCCCCCAGTCTTCAAATTTCCTAGGGATGCAGGTGGTGTGGGGCTCATGGGCAGCTGTGGATGCAGCCTGCACCAGCTGCCTGGGGCTGTTTAAAGCTCAGGCAGGCCCAGGAGGGGTGCGTGGCCGCCTGAGGGTGCAGGCCAGCTGTCCCCAGAGCTGTGTGCCCTATGCAGACATGGGTTCAAGCTCCTGTTACAGGCAGTGAGGACACTGGGGTGGGGGGCTGAGATGTCGAACTGAGCCCTGTGCACAGACTGGGCACATGCTGACCTTGTGAACTGACCAAATTGCAGTTTCTGGAACCAGATTCACCAGCTTCTGCCAAAGCTGTGAAATCAGCCATGTCCTGAGCTGCCCAGAGCCTAGCCAATACCCATTCATCTTACCAACTGCTTGCACTGTCAGAATGCCAACCCCAAGGGGTGGGTCACAACCCCAGCAGCTGGGGCACAGGATGGGCACCCCTGCAAGCCCCCAGTGCACTTCCAAGGTGCTTGACCCTGATGTCCCTGGAGTGCGGCCCTGGCAGCCCCACACGCACATGATTCTTTTTTCTGGGCCAGGTGGGTCTGATGTCAGGCCACAAGCAGAGTATTGATTTATCCTATTTGGATATTTCTGAGTGACAGTTTGGGGAAGGAATAGAATTATTTTCTTTTCGCCTCTGAAGAAGGGCTCCCTCCCAAGAGGCTTTTAGGACATGAGTCTCACGTGCCCGCTGGTGGCCTCCTTTACCTTGGGGAGCTTTGCCATTTTCTTTCTCTGCTTCCGATACCGTAAAAGCTTATCACGCTCCTGCAAAAACCAGTTGGAGAGGTTTTTTAGGTAGGTGCACAGCTCCACGAGCTTCCTGAACTGCCCACGTCATCTTTTGGGACGTGATCTCAACATGGTGACTGTTTCTGGGATGTAAATGCAGGGTATGTGTGCAGAAGGCTGTGGTGGCCCATTTAGGTGGGCTCTGCACTCGGGCATCCCCAGGACCCTCAGCTTGCATGGTAGGGGCCGTGGTGGGGGATGGGAAGAGCTGGGGTGTCCCAGGGCCCCTCCCACTCGGCAGGAAGCCCATCCTAGTGACTACATAGCACCTCTGTGTGGACCGAAAGACAGCTTCAGCCTAGAAAGGGTCCATGGACAGTTGCACAGGACTGGGGGTCCAAGTAGGAGAATCACAGCTTGGTACTTACTAGCACGCTCTTCACGTAGCCAGCAGTCTCCAGGGTCTAGGGAAGGAAAATGGCAGGTTACAGGACTGGCAGTGACCATCTGGCTTCTGCAGAGCCCTGCGGAGCCTGGGGTGGCCCCCGACCCTGCAGTACCCTAGCTGCATGCCTCAGAGTTCTCAGGGTCCCTTGCCTGGAGGGGAAGGTTCTGCCCCAGCTGTCCTTCCTCCCTGCCTAAGCCAGTCCCAGAGGCTCCCTGAGCCTTTGAGCATTGTAGCCTCCATTCAAGGCAGCCGAGACTTTCACCCACCTGGCAGCTGGAGGAAGACCTTTTGGAAATTGTGCTAAGGTACATTTATTTGTAACTGACCAAGATTTCAAGCTTTTCCTATTCCCCCATAAATTATTATTGTCACTTGCACTGATGAGCATTTGTAATTGAATGAGAAAAGGACTCAGATCTTAGGCAGGGCCAGGGAAGACTGTCTTGGGGAGACCAGACCCCGCAGCCTATGGGGGCAGAGCAACTTTCCATCTTGGGACTTTGGAGATGGACTTAGGCATTGCACAGGACAGGCAGTGACCAAGGCAGCTCGCTGGGAATGGTCTCAGCATGGAGTCCACCAGAGCCCAGGAGAGGCAGAGTGGGCCCCAAATCAGAGTAAGTGGAGCGTTTCCTGCAGCACTGTTTGCACACCTGTGCTGGGGCAAAGGAAGCCCAGGAGAGAGCAGGAGGAGGGCTGCATGATGGTCCCCAAAAGACACGTCCACAGCCTCATCCCCACAAACTGGGCATGGGAACTGATTTGGAAATAATGTCTTTGCAGGTGTGATTAAGTTAAAGATGCTAAGATGAGCTCATCCTGGATTAGGGTGGCCCACCCAACCCAAAGTTCCTGTAGGAGGCAAAAGAGGAGCCTATTCCAACAGAAGAGGAGGGGCCGCGAGAAGACACAGGCGGAGGCTGGAGTGAGGTGGCCACCGGCCAAGGAAGTTCAGGGACCCCAGAGGCTACCAAAGGGAAAGAGCAGGCCCTCCCCAGGCCCCTGGAAGGTGCCAGCCCTGCCCACACCTCGACTGGGCTGGTGGCCTCCAGAATTGGGAGAGCGAATTGTGTGGCCTTGTGCTGTGACGCCACCGAGGCTTGTTCCTGACAGAGGTGGGGCCTTGAACCCTGAGCTCCAGGGTGCTGAGGAGCCCCAGGCACAGAGGCCTACCGAGGGAGGGTCACCGGGACCAGCGACTATGTGGGGGATTCAGCCAGGGGAGGCCCCACAGCTCCGGCCAGCCTGGGAGCAGGGTGGGCAGGGTGTGGTCACCTTGGAGAGCTCATCGATGAGGTTCTGCTGCTCCACAATCTGTAGCTTCAGGAAGTCGATCTCCCTCTCATCTTGACTTTGATCGAGGTCATTTAGGGAGCTGGGTCTCCGGATAATCCCGGCTCTCTGCCTCTGTAACACCAAGCGGGCCACGTCCCATGTGGTGGGCTCACCTGCACAAGCAGATCCTGGGGGCCCTCAGCTGCAGGCAGGGCCTCTCTGCTCAGCCTTGGAACAGTCAGTTACAGAGCCCAGGGGAAACTGAGGCCGCGTCCTGGCTGGTCTCTTCAGTGAGTCAGGCACCTATGCTCAGACCCCCGGCCAACGGGAAAGCCCGCTGCAGCCTGGGTGAGAGTGCCATGCCAGCTGCACACTACCTCCCCCAAAACTGCCGTTACTGGGCTCTAGGCTCGAAAGACTCTCTATGGGGAGGGGACAAAAGTCAACCCTGCTCCTTTCCCTGGGTCCCCCTGATTACTCTCTGGTTGACTCACTCTGTGGCCTCTGGGGCCCTCAGGGCCAGAGGGACTCAGACATCACTAACCTCCCCCATCTGCAGGAGTGGGCCCCCTTCCTGGGCTCACTGCTCTGGGTCAGGCCTGCTCCTCCTGTCCCTCTCTGCAGCCAGGAAACCAGGCCCTCTTGCTACCTTTGCCTGGGATTTTCAGAGTTGAGAGCTTGCTTACCAAGCATTTGGTGTCAGATATGGACAGAGGAGACCTGGTGGCTTCCTGCAGGCACCACACTCCTTCCTGTGGCTGGTCCTCACCTGAGGCCCCTCTCCTCTTGGCGGGCTTACTTGCCCAGGAACACTCAAGGACCTGCCGTGAGCGCAGGCTCCAGTGCCTGGCCGGCTCCACTGCCTCTTTAGGCCACGGAGCAGAGCAAGGGTTGCCAGTGGCCAGCACAGACACCCCTGTGACCTAGCGGGCCTTACCATCTCTATGTTTTCCTGGGTGACAAATTTCAGCTTGCTTTCTATTCTCCGTAAAGTGTGAGACAAGTCTTCATTTTTCCGAGTAAGGCGTTTGTTTTTATCCAACAATGGCTTGTACTGACTTTCTGCTTCCCTTAAACGCTTTAACTGCAAGAGAAGTTAATTATGGAACGTGATGTTTTAAGTAACAGAGGACAGGACTCCACACAGTTAGCAAGATGTCCAGTTTGACTGAATGACATGACTGCCCACCATGGTTGTCCCTTTGTGTCCAGGGGGCGTGGTTCCAGGACACACAGAAAACCCTGAATCCACAGGTGCAGAGCCCCTGGTAGAAAGCAGCAGTGTCTGCAGTCCCCACGCCCCTCCTCCTGCCTACTCCGACTCCTCTCAGACGGCTCATGAAACCTAATGCAGAGCAGACGCTGCGAAAGTAGTTGTCACATGGTCCTGTCCATGGCACAGCCAGGAGGAAGGCCTGCACCTGTCCAGTGCAGAGCTGACTTAAGACCCTTGAGAACCTGTGGGTGCAGAAGCTATAAGCCCAGAGGCCAACTGTACTTGCAAAGAGGAAAGTTCCCAGGCCCTGGGGAGAGAGCCGGCTGGCAGCTGCCTTCCGCCCACCCCACGCCCTGGTGAGCCAAGCACTTGGGGCGAGTCCTGTGCACTGCAGACAGGGATAAAGCTGAAGCCAGCAGCCTGGGCCGAGGCTCTGCTTGCTCACGAGAGCTGTGGTCAACCCCAGCACTCAGGCCCTCCGCGCAGCTCACACGCCCTCTGAGCTGAAGGTATTTGGAACCCTCAATGACTAATGGTGACGGCGACAGCTGACACAGTGTCCTCTCTCACACCCCAGATCATGCACAGAGTCCAGGGCCCTTCTGCCCCAGGACAGAGCAGGGATCTGCCAACCAGCATGCGGGAGCAAATGTGGAATAGGCCAAGGAGTCCAGAGGCAAGGCCAGCCTGTGGCCATCATGTCCCCTTTCCACAGGGAGTGTGGAAGTGGACTCCGGCTCTTCCCACTCTGCAGCCATGATCCCATGAGGCCCAGGGACACCCCTGCCCTGGCACTGACCAGCTCATTCCTCTCTTCCGACAGCAGGGCGTTGCGATCCTCCAGTTTACGGATGATAGCACTTAACTCCGCGATTTTGAGCTGGAAGCGCCGGGCATCCTTCTCATCCAACTGCTGTTCCTAAAACAAAGATCAACTGCAAACCACTGTCCCCAGACACGTATAGCCTTCATGGAGCACAGCCCCGTGGACGTCACGACCTCCTGCGCTTCCACACAGCCGCTGGAGGGCGGGTGTAAGCCAAGCACTGCGAACCGTGTGAGGGAGCAGACTGAAGCAGAATGTCTGGGGTATGCAGATGTGGAGGGCGAGGGCAGGGACATGCGTGCGGGGGGACAGCTGCATGCTTTCCTCGGCCACTGCCCGGCTGCACCTTCAGAAGGGGTCTCTGCCTGCAAGGTGGACAGTCACGTTCCCAGGGTGGGCACAGGAAAAGACGCCTGTTGCAGACTTTGAAAAGTCACTTTCCCAAGGAGTGTGTTCCCTCAGTCCCTGTCTAGAAGGTCACTTTTGAAACCACTGGAACTTCATTAGAGAATCAGTGAAAACCTTTGGCTGTGGTTTTGGGATCTCTCTGGAGCAGGAAGGGCTGACTCTGATCAGTTAGACTGCAATGCCCCCACAATGCCAGTCTCTATTCTTGCAATGTCACTGTCCCAGGGCTGGCCTGACTCTAACAGTTTTGTCCTTGAATCAAATAAATATGTCCCCAGCGAGACACTGGTTTGAGTTCCTCAGTCAATGGGTGCAGGAGAGGCTAGGGACCAAAGAGCCAGGGGGGCCACATGGAAGGTCCATGGAGTAAGACCCCCCAGGATATTGCAGGTCACCATGGAGGAATCTGAATGAGGGGTGGCAATGAGAAGGTGGGCAGCTTGCAGTCCAGGCATCTGCTGGTGGACCGTGCAGGTGGGCATTAGCAGCCCAAGGAGGAACAGAAAGTGTCATGGTCACACGAAAAGCACGTGAGAGGATGGCTGGTGATGAGTGCGAGATCGGGCACGCCAGGCACGTGGAGAGCGGGAGCCAGAAGCCTGTGTGCATGGGGCAGAAGCAGCACATGCTCAGAGTGCCTCGTCTCCGAGGGCGGGAGCCAGCACCAGCAGAGTTGGTACTTTGGGATCCTTGGCAACCTGGGGCCTGGGAGGGGACAAGCCAATGCACCTGCCGTGTTGGAGAGGAGGGAAGGGGACAAGCTTCCAGTCCTCCTGGCCAGAGCTGGATGAGCTGAGGGCCCCAGGGGCAGGAGAGTTGGCTGGACCTGGGCTCTGGACTCCCCAGGGAGCCCCGCAGGGCCGTGTGTCTGTACTTGGTTTTGGCCAGGGTGAGGCCCAGGGGTGCTTACAGGGCTTCCCGAGTGGTCTGAGGCGTCTCCTGCACCGCTTGCATAAGGAAGTTCCCGTCTGGGGCTGCCTGGGTGCCGCTCAGCCTCTTTGGCCTGGGAAAGCTGCTCATCTAGAGCCTCTTTCTGGAGCTGCAGTCTCTGGGCATGCCCGGCTTGGACCCCTAACTCTCTCTCCAGCACGAAGACTGCTCTGTCTTTAAATTTTATCTCCTCCATCTACAAGGAGAACAGAACACAATCACACACGCAGACAGGACACAGATCTGCAGTTACTATAGAAACAGGCAGATTGGCATTGGAAGGGGTCCCCACAGCAGCAGCCCTGCCAGCATTTTGGGCTCTGAGACCAGAAACAAAAGTGGACCATCCTGGACACAAGTTGGTGCCCCACAACCCAGGCTGATGCACACACCCCTCTGGGGTCTCCTGGGATCAGCCAGCTCACCCTAGGCTGCCCTGGCCTCTGTGCACCCCTGTACTGCCAGCCAGGTCACCCAGCAAGACTCCCCATCCCCAGCTGTCCTGTGTAACCACAGGGACAGGCACCACCTGGCAGGGTTAAGGGGAGCTGCCTCCTGCCCCTGCTTCCTCCTATGCTTCAGGCAGAGCAGGGTTATGCCCCGGCTCACACACCTGCCAGCAGGAGGGTATGGTGGGCAGGATTCGTCTTTAGAACAGGGAGAGGGTATTTAGAAAGACTCTGACTCAAAACCAAACAAGAAAGGGGTTGGGATGTGGCTCAATAGCTAAGCCCCCTGGGTTAAGTCCCCGATACCAAATGAAAAAGATCAGGGAGAGGGTGGGCTTGGTAAGTAGGAGCCCTGGCTTGAAAGCTCTCAGGCAGCTGCCCGCAGAACTCGCTCCCCATCCCAGAGGGGCCACAGGTGGGGAGGGCTGGGTGGCACGCAGGAGGCCCTGGCCCTCCTGGCTGCAGCAACGGAGCAGGTGTGCTCACCACTGTTTTCAGGCGAAGCTGCGTTTCCTGCTGATCCTGCTGACAGCTGAGGCTCGGGTGGGTGGGGCACCTGGCTAGCAGGTCTGATGCGCCCAGGGACCATGTGCTGTGAGGTGTTGCAGTTCCCACCTGCCCTAAGGAGCAGCAAGAAACCCTTCTGGACACGGCCAACAGCTGACCCTGAGGCTCTCACCTGGGCTGCCTCAGGAACAGGCTTGACCAAGGTGGAAGGTGGGACTAGGGATAGATGGCACTAGATTTGTAAGACATGTCTTGGGTTTACAACATCTTCAAGTGACTGAGCAGAGCAGAATGTCTTGCTGGGTCAGCCACCTGCTGAAGTCTCTTGGAAACAGACGAGGCATCTCGTTGGCCCAGAGCACAAATTCACAGGCAAGCCGTGAGCAGAACAGAGGAAGAGGGGCCTTAACTGCCAAATTCCCATTTCCTGGAGCATGTAGCAGTGCTGGAGGAGGCAGCACGGGAAGCAGGGAAACAGGCCGGTGGAAAGGACACCTTATGAAGGAGCGGCTGTGCCCTGTGCCCTGTGCCCTGGCACCCACACACCAGCGTTTACAAACGCTGCCTTTTCCCACCCAGAAACGGGACAGGAGCACCCCCGCAACATCCTGCCTGAGAGGTGAGGGAGGCAGAGGACCTGCCTGCCAGGTCATCAGGCAGCAAGGCAGGTGGCCACCATTAGGACGCTCCAAGATGACCTGTTTTCGTAAGCAGAGAGAGAGGGCTCCACTTGCCAGATACAAATGTACACCCCAAAGCCAGGCAGACCCCAATTCCCCTCCTCCAGCCATCCCCACCACTTCAGTTACCACTCAGTTAACCCTATCAGGGGATGAATTAATTCACTGATTGGGTCAAGACTCTCCCAGCCCAAGCATTTCTTCTGTGACTCCTCTTGTATTGTCTCACACCTGAGCTTTTGGGGGATACCACATCTAAACCATAGCATGCCCCATCAAGGAATGAGGGACAGCCCTGTCTCATAGGCACAGGACGCTTACCAGGGATCAGTGACATGCTTCAGAGGGGTTTCACAAACCACAGTTCTCAAGCCAAGACACCTCAGCCCTGAGCATGTGTACCTACATCTTCTACTCCTGTTATGTCAGGACCGAAGGCCTCCAGGGAGGGTGTGCTTCTGCAGGACACCTGGCCCAGCCCAATTCAGATGCTCCGTGGAGCCAGTGGGCCCCTTGCTCACAGAGGGCTTCTTCCAACCCAGTGACATGTCCAGACACGGGTACCAACACCCGTGCCCAGCTAGGCCCAGGGAGCTGTGGCGATAGCCTGAGATCGGGGGCCTGATGCCTACATGCATGGATGTCTTCCTGCAAGGGGATGACCCAGTGTCCATCAGCACAGGCTGGGGCTCTGACATGCTGGCTCTGGTGTGCTGAGCTGCAGCTGCCCCTTCCCTCCTACAGGTTGTGGAGTCCAGTGGGCAGTGCCCAGTCCCCTGCCCCATCCACACCCATGCAAAGAGCCCCCACCCACGAGCCCAGGACCAAGGGCTCCCAGGACATAGACCTCCCAGCTGAAACTGGGGAGCCCTGGTGAACCAGATGAGGTAGTCACCCTGTCACCACTGTCTTGCCTAGATGCTACAGGAGTTCCAGATCATCCTGTGTCCTCTCCTGCCCGGTCCAACCTGTCTCCTGCCAGAGTCGGCTTTACAAGATCAGAGCTCCTTGCTCATGAAAGAAACACCTCCCAGGATAAGAAAATGACTCAAAATCAGGACTGAGTCTGCTGATTGCCATCTGAGCTGCCTCTGCCACCCCAGCACCCCGCGCTGTCTCTCCCTCCCAGGTGCAGGGGCATCCAGAAACCAGGAGAGGTCCCTTGTGATGGCAGGTCCCCAGGGAAGGGTGTGCAGGAGGCTGCTGAGGGGAGGACGGTCCTTGTCCAGGACCTGAGTCACCACCCTCCCCTCCCCTCCCAGCCCAGAGGATGCAGAACACTGCTTCCTAGCAGTCACTCTGAACAGTGCAGCATCAGAGTCACCTGGGCCCTGTGGGCAGCAGATCCCTGGCCATACCCCTGGGCCTGTGCACGGTGGCTCCCTGGACATACCCCTGGGCCTGTGCACGGTAGCTCCCTGGACATACCCCTGGGCCTGTGCACGGTGGCTCCCTGGACATATCCCTGGGCCTGTGCACGGTGGATCCCTGGCCATACCCGTGGGCCTGTGCATGGTGGCTCCCTGGACATACCCGTGGGCCTGTGCATGGTGGCTCCCTGGCCATACCCCTGGGCCTGTGCACGGTGGCTCCCTAGCCATACCCCTGGGCCTGTGGACAGTGGTTCACTGGACATCCCCCACGTACAGAACTAGAGCCTGTAGCTGGGGCCTGAGGGCTGCCCCTCACGAGCTCCTGCTGAGGGTGAGGCCACTGACGTGGTGCAGCCACGCCCTGCATGCTGCACCCCTGCACACCTGTGCCCCTCCGTGCCCATTCAGCACTTGCCTCTCAAGACACATCACCACCCCAGCTGAGGCTTCGCCCCACCTGGGCTGACCAAACTGACCATGCTTCGGTGCTACCAGCAGAGTCCCCCTCAGCCCACACCTAGTGTCCTTAGAAGAGGATGGGAGTCTGGTCCCCAAAGCCCTCCTGGCCCAGGCAGTGGGCCCTCACCTTCTTCTTCAGAGGGATCTGCGTCTCAGGGGACCCTCCCTGCCTACGAGCTCTCCACAGGTCGCCTGGACACATACATGAGACTCACGCTTTAAAGAAGGCTGTCGCTCACCAGCAGGTGTGTCGGGGATGAGGAAGAACACAGTGTGTCTATCAAGTGGGGCTCATTTTCCCAAAGGAAGGGTCCAGGAAGAGCCTGATGAAATGACAAGAGCAGGGATGAGCTTGTCACCCAGCTGAGAATAGGAGGGGACATGGGAAAGATAGAATCTGGTACTATCCAAGGTGTGGCCCACAAAGCAGGGGCCAAGAGGGGCTGGCTGGACAGACTCAGGTGAAGGGGCCAGAATAAACAGGTGCTGCAGCCTCGTGCATTCCCAGACGGGGTCTGAAGTTGGTATAAAGAGAAGAACATGCCACTTGAGGCCAAGTCGAGGAGCCCAAGTCCTCAACATCCCAGAGACGCACCACGATCTGCTGCATGTCTGAGAATCAGTTCCTGGGGATTTGTGTTGTGAAGAGTATGCTGAAGCCCCATGACCTGGGGCAGTCTGCTAACATGATGAGGATAGTGGCTCCCAAACCTGGTCTCACACCGGAATCACCCCAGAAGCACTCGGAAAGCACTGATGCTCAGAAAATTCTGGTTCCAGACATGATGGAGTCATTGGCACTAAACTCACCCTTGCACAACAAGCCCCTCTAGGAGTCAATAAAATACACCACACAGGGCAGGATGCAGAGGCAAGAAAAGCCAAGGAGGAGAGCCCCACCCTCCCTGGATTCCCCTCAGCCTCTCTCCTGGGACACAGAGCCAAGCAGAAAAGAGGAGCTTCTTGGGGGAGGAAACCAAGATCAGTTGCGGGACAGCTGGGACCTGTGAAGTAGGTCCTGGAGGCCAGGAGGTGGCAGGAAAGGAGCTCCAACAGCTGACCCACGATCGACTCTTAAGCTCTGCATGTGTGCGACCTCATGAAAACACTTTCTGAGAATCTGCAGAGTGAGCAGAATGTGAGGGGTTGCACAGTGCTGGGGAGACTTGAGTCAAGCCCAGACAGAACCGAAGACCTTGGTGAGCACACTGGGCATGCCACAGAAGTGCAGCTCGGACTCCGTGGGGAAGGACTGCATTTCCAACAGGGCCCTGTAACGGCTGAGCATTCACCTGGCAGGTCAGGGACCCCAGCCCCAACCGCACACCGTTCACAAAAGCTGATGCAGATGGATCACAGAACCGAACCTGGAGAAAAGAACAGCACCGTGCCCAGAGGACAACACAGGAGTAGCTTCCTGACCTTGGGTGAGCAGAGGGTTTCTAAACAGGGTGCAGGTAGCACTTGGGCAGAATCGGCCAGCAGGACCTTCTCCAGGTTAAGAGGCATTGGTCAGTCGCAGGCCGCGTGCACTCGGCAGAGACCTTGGGCCACAGAGAGGCTCTTAGGTTCCCACTCAGAAACGGCCGGCTTGTGGACAAAAGCCTGACGGAGCAGGAGGGCGCTGTGCTCTTCTTCCTGTCTTGGGGACCAGCAGCAGAGCTGAGCCTGCAAGACCCGGAGTGACAGGAAAGCCTGCCCGCTGGAGGCAGGTGGAGGCTGTCCACCCTGGGAACCTCGAGTCCTCCCTGCTGGGCACGTGCCTACCTACCTATAGCCCAGCAGGCCCCCTTGGCCATAGGAGGCAAGGGAGCACCTGTGGCCACCTGAGGACAGCAGGAGCAATCCACAGCCCAAACAGGCCCAGGTCAAGCGCCCCTCGCGGAGGAACGCGTGGACACAAGACCCTGCACATGCTGGGAAGGGTGGCTCCAGGCTCCGGAGCAGGCAAGGGCAGGCCAGGCCGGACGGCAGGGAGGGCCCTG
Organism: Sciurus vulgaris; assembly: GCF_902686455.1. Taxonomy (NCBI): domain Eukaryota; kingdom Metazoa; phylum Chordata; class Mammalia; order Rodentia; family Sciuridae; genus Sciurus; species Sciurus vulgaris. The sequence continues at coordinate 1,503,764 of NC_136464.1, forward strand.
ATGCTGTGCTCCATGGTGGCCAGGCAGGCGATCACTGCCAAAGCTCCCCAGTGCCCCTTAAGATTCCTGTCCTCGGCTTCCACAGACAGCACCATCTAATCCTGCTGCCTAGGCCTCGCCCTCTGGAATTCAGACTCCAGCTGTCTGCAGCACAGGAGCATGGAGACTTCCAAAAGCTCTGGATTTTCCCAAGTGTGTCCCAGGCAGGTGCCTCATCGGACACGGGGGGCCTGGCACTAGTAGACGGGTACTCCTTAGGGGGGCCTTAACCTGGGACCCTCCTGACCTAGCACAGCTCAGGACACCTGATTCAGCAAAGTTGCTCTCCAGGAGCGAATGAACCAGCCAGGAGTCCAGTGGGGGCTTGGATTTGCCGTCAGAGGTCTGGAGCATCACTGGAGGCGTCACCCAGGAGACACTGGGACTCAGACAGCTGCTGCAGCTGCATCTAGAGGCACCATTTTTTAGAAGGAACTCATGCCAGGCTCTGCCTGGTCCCCTGGGACAGGGAGGACCTCCGCACATTACTGGTCACTTGCCTGAGGCAAATCTCCCCACAGCCTGGGAAGGCAAGGACAGCTACCCCACCCCCAGCAACCTTGGAAGAGCTGGCCTCATCTGCACAGCTAGCTCTTTTTCTGGGTGAAATCATGTCTGCGTTCCACATCAGCCAGCTGTCTCATGCACTGGGAGGAGGGTAGCACTGTAAATCATGGATTTTTATGAGAGAGGAAATTGCTTTCTGCCTGTAATTCTTTATAGAATTTTTAACAACAGCCTGCTGAACTGCAGCAAAGGCATGGAGTGTGCTGTGATCGTGTGCCCAGCCACCCCAGGTTCAGGGACAACACTGCACAAATGCATGTGTCCCCAGCGCAGCCCTGTCCTCACTGTCACCGGCCAGAAGCTCCGGGGGGTGGGGTGGGGATGTGAGTGGTCACCCTGCCAGAGCTCACGGAAGACTCTGAGGGTAGCGGGCCAGCGCCTGCAGGTGTGCAGTCTCTTGCTCCCTGGGTTTCACGCTGACGCTCTCATTCATTGAGTAGGACAGGAATCAGACCAGGAGCTTCTGTACAATCAAGGGGGCTGTGCAGTTCAAGCCCCAGGTCCCAAGAATGGCAGGTCCTGGGCCACGCCAGGGAGGCTGTGACCCCAGGGCTGTGTCCCGAAACCCAGTCCAGGGCATTCCACTTCTCCCAGGGACGAAGAAGCAGCTCTGACCAGCTCCTGGACCTGTGTTCACACACTGCGACTAGGGCCCAACACCAGATGACCCAGGAGGGGACCATGTCAGATTGCAAAAGGCTGCAGGGCCTTTGCTCCCTTGAGGGCTGATGGAGTCCTGACCCGTGAGACGGCTGGGCCTTGATCCACACCAGGAGGGTGCCCGCTGGGCTCGGGTCCAGCCTGAGCTGCAGAAGCAGGGAGGGTGACGTCTTACCTGGCCTTGTAAAGAACTAAAATGGTGGCATCCCAGCAGCCAGGGCCTCCCTGGAAGGAGACCAAGGAGCCCAGGGCTGCCCTGTGCCGGGCCTTGCTGGGCGCACAGACTCTTCATGGCCCAGGTGAGCTGGGGCAGTGGCCGGCATGGGACCTGGGGCACCTTCCTCTGACTGCAGCTCCCTGCCAGGGCCCAGGGGTCCTTCCCCTGGGTAAAGTCCTGGCCAGCCCAGTGCACCCAGCCCTGCTGGCTCTGCTCTAGAGCCAGGCCCACCCTCAGTCCCGTCCCCAGGGTCGGGCCGCCTTCCCGCCACGCTTTCTGTACTGCCCTGCTTCAACTCCTGCCCCGCAGCCTCCATCCCAGACTTCTCCAGAAGTCCCTGCCAGGTCCCTGCCGCCTGTCCCCAGGCCATTCCCCCTGCCAAAGGGGCCGCACCCAGCAAAGCTCTTCCAAGCCCTCTGCCTCACTCACTGGACCTCAGGAGCCTCTGCCCAGTGGGGCCTGGGGTGTGGCCCTAAATTTACACTCAGGTTTCAGAGGCCAGAGTGTCCTCTCACAAACTGGAGGCTGAACAAGAAGACCTAAGAGGTTCCGAGGCCCTCATCAGCTGAGGATTGTCCTGAGCCATGGGCCTGCCGCCCAGCTGCTAGGCTTGGGGTGACACTACCTGGCTCGTGGTGACGCTGGCTGGACCTACAGTGACACTGGCTGGACTTGGGGGTGACTGGACTCGTTACTGACTCTGGATCCAGAGTGGCTGGATGTGGCTAACTGGCTTTGCCCTGGCTGCTGGTGATCCTGAAGCTCCTCATCTTCCAGATCGTTTCTAGCACTTTCTTTGGGCTTTTCATTATTTCATTTAAATCCAACAGAACAAAATTAAACAAAAGTTTTGACATGCCTTCATTATATATTTATATAGGAGTCGTGAATATACCTCAATTAAAATTCATCCTTGAACTGCCTATTACAGAAATTCCAATAGTTTGCTTAGTTTTGGTTCCAGGGACTGAACTCAGAGGTGCTTAACCACAGGTGTGCTGAGTCACTCCCCAGCCTTTTTTCTTTCCCCACTTAGAGACAGGGTCTTGCTAAGTTGCTTTGGGCCTTGCTAAGTTGCTGAGGCTGGTTTGAACTTGCCATTCTCCTGCCTCAACCTCCTGAGCCACTGGGAGTACAGGCATGTGCCACCATGCCTGGCCTCCAGTAGCTGTTATTTGGGAAGTTTGTATGGGAGTCTAAAGGGCCAAGAGGAAGCAGGGTCCTCCTGAAGCAGAAGAGCACAGTGGGAGGACCACTGGCTGCTCTGGGAACGAGGGCGTCTGACAGAGCTGGAGCCAGTGGGCCGCAGAGAGCTGGTGGTGGACCCTGGAGAGACACCTGTGCAAGAGCACTAGCAGAGGACCCGGGGCGCTGGGGAGGCGCCCGCTTCAGGAAGGGCTGCTAGGACGACTTTGTCATCCACGTGAGGGACGCCCAGGGGTGGGAGAAAGACGCCACAGAAGACAACGCCGTGCAGCCTTGGAGAGGCGTGACTCCAGAAAAAAAATCATCTCTCAAGACACGGCAGGCACCAATCCTGAGGGAAAAGACCAACACACCGGGTGACTTGGAATCTAAAACTTCAGGTCCCAAAACGTCGTCATTAAGAATGTGAAGAGAGAACGCAGAGGTGCCCGTGTGTTTATGTGAATTTCAGGGTGGGTTGTCCAGGCCTGCCAGAGACTCTTGGGGCTTTTGATAAGTACCTGTTTGAACTTTGAATTAACCTCGGTGAGCTTCCAGAGGAAGCCAGCAGAACCCCAGGCAAGCAGGCAGGGACAGAGCCGAAGGAAACTCCCTAAATTTAGGCCAGGTAGCCACTGGCCTCAGAAGTAGGAGGGACAGCACACCAGGGGCCAGAGAGGAAGGCCAGACACTTGCCCTGCAGAGAGCAGACGTTTCTGACGGACACACGGACACACGATGGCGAAGATAAAAGGGAAAAGTCAGAGACTAGAAGGCAAAGCCGAGGGCTTTCCTGGAAGCAGAACAAAAGCCAGGTTGGAGAGAAAGGCAGGAAAGTCAGAGTGTGAATTCAAAGGCCAACAGCTGAGTGGCGGAGCCATGGGGAGGACTGGGCAGGAGCCCACGCCTGCCCGGCTGCTCTGCCACGGAGGCTTACTTTAAAATGGATATTCTTTTCATTCTCCTTCCAAATTACTAAGTGAATTTCAACCCCGCCCCCCAGGGCACACCTCTAATGCAGCCTCTGAATCCCCTTTAAAAACTCTGTTCCCCTGATGAGCAGAGTCACAGCCTCTGGGACTGTCCCATGTCTCTCCTCTGCTGGCCAAGCAATAAAACTTCTTTTGCCTTTTTCTCAAAACCGGGTCCTTGGTATTGGACTGGCATTCAGGGCAAGGACCAAGGTTTTGGCAACAGGACCAAGGGGAAATAATGGTCTAGAAAATGACACAGGTTTTCGCAGCTGCACGTTTACCAGAGGGCTTCCAACCTCCCAGGGCTACCAGCGGGTGAGCACCATGCCATTGCCCTGGCTGCGCACACCAGGGCTCAGGAGACTGGCTCCCATCTTTGCACTCCCAGGGAGCCCTATAGGACACGTCCACCAACAGAGAAGTGGACCGAGCAGAGGGGAGGACGTGGGACTCTGCTGGAGGGAGAAGGAGTGGGCCTCAGGCAGGCCTGAAAGGTCTGGAGGGCAGCTGGCTGGTGGTCAGAGGGGAAGAGCCATGGGGACAGGAGACGGTGTCTGGGGTGACCCCAGAGAGGCAGCACAAGGATTTCCCCATGGTCTTTACTGTACTGAGAGATTTCTCTCCCATTGGGAATTCTGGGGTGGATTAGTGACGTGGGCACAGAAAACGAAGCAATTGAAAGATTAACTCCAGGGCAGCCAGCAGGCAGAGGCAACGAGGCCCAACTGCGGGTCTCGGGGGCCTTGGAGGCTGGCCCTCCCACGGGGTCAAAGGGGAGAGGGTCCAGTGCTGGGTGACAGGTTCCCTTTCTACCCTGGGTCTGCTCTCCACCCACTGCCGGGCTCTGGGCCTGGAGGGCTGGTCTGTGCTGCAGAACGGCACCCAAGGGCCCACATTGGCCGCTGGCTGGCTTTGGGATGGGAGGCAGGGAAACCAGAGCAGGGTGGTCCCTGGCTGGGCTGGAAGTTGGCAATGGTTGAGGACCATTTCCTGCCACCACCTTCCTGTCCTGAGCCCCCACCTTCCTCCATGGCCAGCCCACCTGGTCCTGTCCCACAGCCCATGCCTTTGGGGACTGCCCTTCTCTAACTCTCCTGAGGGGCCTCTTTAGGGTGCACCATGGGTTCCTGTCCAGACATGGCCAACATCACTGGGCAGCCATGAGCAGGAAGAGTGCAGCTGTGTGCGTGGGCAGGAGGTGCTCTGCAGAGAGAAGGCCGCTGACCAGCAGTGGAGAAGCAGAGCTCCCGCATGCTGGAGAGAAGCCCACACAGTGCAGAGGAGGCGCAGGAGGCGTGGCAAGCCGAGGAGATCACTGGTCTCAGGGCCACGTCGGGGGCCAGGGGTGACAAGGACTGGTCTTGGTTAAGGACCAGCCACCTCCTGGTTGTGAACCTGAAAGCCAGCCTGGCAGACAGAAGGTCATGTGGTCTGGGCAGCAAGCGCTCTCCCCAGGACAGCCTGACAGCCGCCTCCTTCGCTCCACTGGGCAGAGAAGCACGTGGGATCCTGTCCCAGGTCCTGGGGTTGCTGATGGATGGAGACAGGTACTGGTGCTGGGGCAGGAGCCCCAGGGAACCCTGGGAATGGGGCGGGCCTTCAGGGTGAGGAACCGGGTGGGGCGTGTGTTCACCTCACGAACCCCAGGTTCCCCTCTGCCCGTGTCCAGAGAACCACTTGAACCCCCTGGGAAGTTCCATATGGTGGTGCGGCCTCAAGGCCACCTCTGGAAACCAGGGGAAGGGAGGTGGCTGCCCTGGGGACCTTGTCAGGACAGATCGCTGCATCCCATGAAGGGCAGCTCATGCCCAGGGCCTGGGTCCCCATGAAGCACAGGATGGGGTGAAGGGCATGTGTTGCCAAGGCAGAGCTCCATCTCCCCCAAACGACTCAGAAGAAGCAAGGGAGCAGGATCAGGCGCTGGGTCCCCCAGTGTTCTCGTCAGCTTCTGAGCACTGGACTCTGAGCTGCGGGAGCACCAACGACGGTGTCTGCCGGGGGACACCTGGCTCTGAGCTGCTGGATGCACCAGAGGCTGCCAGCATTTGCCCGCACTGAGCCGTGAAACTGGCACTACTGCCCCAGAGGGGCACACGCCATGGGAAAGCCAGGCGGCCTCCTGGTCTCACCTCTCTGACCCAGTGAGTCCAGCAACTATGGAATCCGTAGCTAAGAGGTGTGGGGCTTCTGCCCTCAACATGCTGGGGCCACCTGGCTTCAGGTCCTCCTGAGGCCTGAGAAGGGGGAGCCTTCCACGAACCTCTGGGGGCTGGGGGACAGCGGCGGGCAGACTTCTTGCTCCAGCCCAAGTGGGGAACCAGAGACACCCCGGTGGGCAACAGGCAGGCGGGAGGCTTTGCCTGTCCTGCGGTAAGAGGATCACATCTCTGCAGTCCTCAGGACAGGCAGAGGACGCCAGCCTGAGGGCCAGAGCCCGAGAGTGCCCGCCGCCCGCCTGCGCCACGTACCAGCCTGCGGATCTCACGCTCGCACTCCTTCTTGATGCGGCTGATCTCCTCCTGGTGCAGGTGGTACACGCTCCGGATCTCCGCGGCCTTGACCTTGTCAGCCTGCATGGCCAGCGTCAGCGCAGCCTCCACCTGCCTCTTGGCGCCCTTGAGCTCCGAGATCTCCTGCTGCATCCGGACCTTCTCCACCTCGAAGCCCTTCTTGGCCTCCTCCTTGGCCTCGCACAGCAGCAGGGCCTTGGCCTTGTCAGGCAGGCCGCCGCGCAGCGTGCTGAGCAGCGCCTGCAGCCGCTGGATCTCGTTGTCCTTGATCTTGATGACGCGAAGCAGCTCCGCCTCGTGCTGCCGCAGCAGCGCCTCACGCACGGCCTGCAGCTCCTTCATCTTCTCCTCGTGCAGCTTGCTCTTGAGCTCCGTCACCAGCACCGCGTGCTTGCGCTGCTCCTGCTCCCGCACCTGCCGCAGCTCCTGGCTCTTCTCCCGCTCCACTCGGCTGACCTGAAAGACAAGCAGAACGCGGTTGCCGGCCGAACACCACTCGGGGAAAAGCAGGCGCCTTCTGCAAACAAGGGGGCTCCTTTCTGGAGTGCCTTAGAAGGCGGACTAAAACCCCAAGTCAAACCTGCTTGGTGGCGAGGTGGACGTGCCCCAGGGCTCTGCAGTACGCTTGGCTGCAGACCCTGCCCACCCGCCTCCCACCCTCCTCCCTTCCTGCCGACACGGCCCACCCGATCCAGTCCTGTCCCCTCTGCCTTCTGCCACGTCAGCAGCCACCCGCTCCACCTCCTGCCCCATCCTGTGCTTCAGAGCTGCTACCTAAGCCCCGGCACACGGCTGGTTTACTTTCTTCAGAGAGCAATCACTCTGTTAGTCAGCTTTCCATCACTGTGACAAACGCCTCAGACAAATCGACTTGTAAAGACAGAGTTTTGTTTGGCTCACAATTTCAGAGGTTCCAGTCATTGGTCAGTTGGCCCCTTGCTTTGGGCCCATGGTGAGGTGACAAATCGTGGCAGGGGCATATGGTGGAGCGAAGCTGCTCTCAGGACCCCCTTCAGGGCAGGACAGGGCCTCCCCCCACAGACCTCCCCTGGGACCCCCCTCTTAGGAGCTCCCCTAGCTCCCAAGGACCCCACAGGTGAGGACTAAGCCTTTAGCACATGGGTCTGTGGGGAGCATCTGAAATCCAAGCAGAGCTCACTCCCTGAGAGCCCGTTCTTCTCTGTGACGGCCCCCCAGATGCAGCCTCCGGGTGAGGTGGTGGGCTGCCTTCTTGTTTGCTTCTGTCTCTCCATCAGGGTAGGCTGACACCGCTCGCTCAGCTGGTGCCCTGTTGTCCTGTGTGTTCAACCCCAAGACTCCCTCAGGAGTCCCCTGCAGGTGCCACAGTGCTGAGGGTTCCAACCACCAGGCTCTCCTGAGCTGGCCAGGGGCCCGCTGTCTGGACTTCACCTGGGCCAGCTGACAGGTGCTGGAACCAGAGCAGGGACACTCGCTGCCCTTCCATTGAGCACCTCCTCCAGCTGGAGCTGACCTCAGGTCGCTGGGAGTTCCTGGGCATCTGGGTGGTGGTGCTCCTGAGGTGCTCCTCCCTTGGAGCCACTTCAGCAGGATTGCAGAGCATGCTCTGTGTGGGGGAGTGGGCAGCGGGCTCCCCTGGGGCACCTGCAGTTACAGCATCCAGGAGACGCTTCTGCGCCTGGACAGCAGCAGGAGGCCCTGTGCTTCTCAGCAGGAATGGGCAGCTCTGCCTTCCAGCCCTGGAGACTGAGGACGGGGCAGGGGCACTGAACTGCTGGCCCACACAGTCCCAGGTGGCTGGGAAGTGTCGGGAGCGTGAAGCAGCTCTCCAATAACCTGTGAGGGAAGCTCTTCGAGGAAGGAGCGCTGAGCCGCCTCCCGGTCCACGCTGGCTCTCACCGAGCCTGCAGCCTGTGGGACTGAAGCCTGGCATTGGTCCTGGACACCTCCAGGCCTGGGTGAGCAGCGAGGGCTTCCCCTTGCCCCTGGGTGCTCTGGCCCGACGGCAGGCTCTGAAGACCAGGGGTCATGTGTCTTCACTCGGGGTGGCGTCTGCGCGCATGCCTGGCTGCTGTGGAAAGGCAAGATGAGCGTTTGGTTCTTCCCTCTAATTCCTCTGTTGTGGAGCTCAGAGTTGGTTCCCTGTCAGTCTCAGAAGGTAGCTGATTAACGGATTCCCTGGGAATGTGTGGATTTGCACGTCCTGGGTGGGCTTCCCTGCTTTGTGCCTCTCGTCCTCTCCACAGCTGCATGTCCTGCCTGGCCAGCGGCCCTCTCCAGATGCTGCTGGAGGCAGTCTCTGGTACCGAGTGCGACGCTGAGCTTGCGCTGAGCTCCTGCCCACGTTTCTCTCCAGGGGCTGGGACATCATGGGAAATGGCACTCAAGGTCACCACTGGGCCCCGGGCTGCTCACTGCTTCTGGGTAGGTCACCGTGAGGACTTTTCAGGGGACAGATGATAATCTCACTTGTGGTTTTATATATATGTAAGTAAAACATATTACATATAACAAAATGCCACATATAAAATTATACATCACACCTTATGCTAAACAAAATATTTTAGAAACATGTCACCCATATGTGTGTGTATGTCGCGCTGACATTTCCAATTTCCAATTCAAATTCAGGGCTACAGAGCTTCTGATTATCCTCAGATTACAGCAGCGTCTCTGTTCTCTCACAGAGAATCTTTGTGCTCAGGAACAGAGATGACATACCCCGTCCTCACTCCATCTGCGTTATACAAACAGCGGCGTCTACGCCCATCTCAGCACTGCCAACCCTGTTCCTGGCCAGGCCTGGACGTCTCACCTCTCCGCATGCTCCCGAGGCTGCACGGCCAGCTCCCACAGCTGCGGTGCCCGGCTGCTCCCTCCCTGCCTGCCTCGTTCAATATTTTCCCTGAGGAATTCCAAAGCATTTCTTCATCTTCCCACTGGGAAGAAAGCCTACCAGGCTACCCTAAGCCGGGGTGGTGAGCACGACGCTCTGCCATCCTGGGGTTCATGCTGGCCAGCAGCCTGCTGTGCCGGGCCGCTCTGGGGTTTGGAGACCCTGCAGAAGCACTTGCGGGCACAGCATCTCCTGGAAGCCTAGTGTCGGCACCAGCACCCCACCCTTTACGGCCACAGCGGTTCCCTAGGCTTGAGGCCCATGGCTCACGAGTCTGGGTCAGGAAGCCGTGCCATGCCACCCTTCTCTTCTGCCATTACACTCTTGCTCCCAGATACCCAGTGAGCATCCGATTCCTCTCCGGAGTCCTGGGCTGAGGCCAGCCATCTCTTTTGCGAAGCCTTCCAGGGTGTGTTCAGTGCTGGCCGCTCTGGGCGTGGCCCTGGCCACCTGGCGCCCTCCCTCAACAAGCAGCTTCTCTCTTCACCTCAGGGCCACTTTCTGGAGGCAGCGGCCTGTGACGGCCCGTTTCCTCCTGCTCTTGCTCGGGAATGGCTGGGGTGCTGGCGTCCTGCCCCTCCACTCCTCCACAGTCCGCTCTTCTCCCAAGCCCGTTCCCTCTCCTCACCGGCACCGCTGGACTTCTCTCCTTTCACCCGACGGTTTCTCCCAAACCGTCGCCTGTTGGTTTATGTGGTTTTGTGCCCCTTCTGGGTTAGTCTCTGCTTTGAAGATCTGTCTCCTTCTTGGTTCTGTGTGTCCTGCACACTGTTGGTGCGTTTTCTGATTCTGATTTATGATTTTGTTCACTTTCTCTGGAAAGGAGCCTTTGCTAAAGCGAAAGCTTCACTTGGCCTGTGGATGCTCAGTAGGTAGCCTGCACCTCTGCCTTCGTTTCCTGTCTTGTTATTGCCTTAAGCTCTGGGCCGGCTCCCCTCGGTTCTGCACGTAGGCACATCAATCATCAAGGGGCGCTCGTCTAACAACTAGTAATACAAGGTGTATGAGCCCTGAATTTCTGAGCCTGTCTCATCCCCTCCAGATCGAGGCGAGACTTGTAGCAGGCCAGGCACAGGGTGGCACGCCTGTAATCCCAGTGGCTTGGGAACCTGAGGCAAGAGGATTCCAAGTCCAAAGTCAGCCTCAGCCATTTGGTGAGGCCCTAAGCAACTTAGCAAGCCACAAAATAAAAAATGAAAATGGTTGGGTATGTGGCTCATGGTTAAGTGCCCCTGGGTTCAATCCCCAGTACCCTGCTCCTGCCGCCGTACAAAGGGAGATCGGCAGCACCCTGTCTCGGGCACAGGAGTGGCGCTGAAGCCTCTGGTCACTCCCCTACATGGCAGTGCTCAAGGGCCAGCACCCACCAGGAGACAGCCCCTGGGCAGGAGTGACCTTCCGATGGGCACTGCCCCTTCCAGGATCACAGGTCTGCAGGAGAACACCCTGAGCAAGCGGAAGGTGCCCCTCTGGTGATGGAGGCCTCTGTGGCCGCTGCACTGAGCCAGACGAGCCGACCGCCACTGCGGGACCGTGGCCGCCTGACTGCGCAGACCGCTGGCCCCAGCCCCTCCTCCATTTGAACTGCAGCTCCTGGGAGCACCCTGCGGACAGGGCTGTGGTGCTGAGCCCACTCTGCCCCGCGACTGGCCACTGTGACCAACGTTCCCTGCTTCCCAACCTCTTCTGCTTGGTTTTGAGGAGAGCAGCTGGGCCTGGCGTGTTGGATCCCCAGTCAGGCTCTGGCCAAGGACGCCAGTAACAGCTTTTCACCGCTGTGACCAAAAGACCGACAAGAACTGGAGGAGGGAAGTGTATCTGGGGCTCGCAGTCTCAGAGGCCTCAGGCTGCAGATGGCCAGCTCCATTCCTTGGGGCTCAGGGAGAGGCAGGACATCATGGCAGAAGAGTGTGGCGGAGACAGTAGCCCAGGACTCGATGACCAACAAGGACAAGACACACACCCCAAGGGCCGCCCCGGGACTGCCCCTCCAGCACGCCCCCCGCTGCGGTCACCACTCACGGATCCCTGTCGGGGTCAGAGCTCTGACCTGGTCAGGGCTCCCATGGCCGTCACCTGGCCTCTGAACCTCTGTGCACTGTCAGCACCTGAGCTCTGGGGGACACCTCAGCCAAGCCATGACAACATCATGGCTTACGTGACTCGCAGTGTCTTTGGTTCCTTCTGAAACAACCCGAGGTCCTGGCGTGAGCATCCGCCCTCGCTGCCTGTAGGGATGTTGCTCTGCTTCTCACTCCTTCTTCCTGGCACGTGACGAGAGGTGAGATCATCCCTGTCTCTCCTGGAGTCTCTCCTGGCCCTGCAAGGCCTCGCCGGGTCTGTCCCACGTCACCGGCAGCTGCTCAGGTGGGTTCAGGCGGTACACTGTGCCTCTGTGGCCTCCACAGGAGGGCCAGGCAGCTGTGAGCCTTGGGTGGCTTCCTCCACCCCTCCAGGCCCGGGAGAGGCAGAGCTGCTCAGAAAAGGCCCAAGTGTTCTGGGGCCGTTTCCAGGGCTGTTTGTCCTCACGGCCCTGACAGAGGGCTGGGAAGTTGGAGGAGAGCGCTCCACACTCCAAAAGTCCCTTCCACAAGGCACCTGGACCCCAGAGACAGGGGTTCTCTCGACGCTTCACCTGCTGGGCAGGGTGCACCACGCACGCGTGCCTGGCCCCGCAACTTCTCACTGACATCTCTGCGGAGGCTGCTGGCCCCAGCTCTCGCCAGGCTTGCTGGCTGGCACTACTGCTCAGGAAACTGGTTCATCTCCGGACAGGTCACTGCCCACGGGTCTCCCTCCTTTCTCTCGTGGAGAGTGAGCCGCAGCAGACGCTCCCTGCCCCCGAGAGTCTGGCTGGGCAACTGAGGGAGTGGCTAGAAGACTGGCCTGGGCCACGGCCACCTCTCCATAACCACACGCTCCTGTGGCTGCTCCACTCAACAGGACCACACCCAGCTTTCCACGTGCGGCCTTCCTGCCCCCACCCTGCCTCCGCAGTGGCCACCACCAAGTGAGCTTTTCCTCCTGAGAATCACGTCACAGGCAGCTCCGCTTCACTCCCGCCCATTGCGCGTGCGCGGCCTGCTATGTGCCTGTTCTCTGCTGTTGACGGCTACAGTGTCACTGCATTTTTGTGGACAGAACGACTGGCCCAGACCTCTGTACCTGCGTGGTGACTTTGGCCCACAGGAGCCTCACGCATAGCGAACCCCACCTGGCTCTGTGCAAGCAAGGTGCACCTCGCAAGCACAGCCCCCTGTTGCTAAGCAACGGAGCCTTAGCCAATCCCAGCCAAGGCTGCCAGAGGATGCCCAATAAGGCACCAGGCAGTCTGCGCCCATCAGGTGGCCTCCCTGCATTTCCTGTTGCTGGACATACGCACACGTCCCCACCTTGCGGGGGGACACCGGGGCCATCCTTATTCTGGAGTGCTTCTGGGTTCTAGAACCTTTTCTTACTCAAGTACACTTTGTTTAATTGAACTGGCCTCACATTTTAAACATTTTCAAACAATCAAACTGTAATCACTAGTGGATTACAACTCTGAAGGCAGGATTTAAAAGAATATCATGTTTAAAAGGTTAATTATTTTCCTCACTTAAGTACATACAAAGGCATTCAAAATTTTGATCCAGGTGGAAAATATATTAGTATAAACTGAATAAATAAGTTTTATCCTAAAGATTAACCAGCTGTCCCAATTCTGTTTACACTATAACCAATCTTTTCTCTATTTAACTTAACTACTTTTATGTACTGGGGCTCAGACAGAAAAGAGCGATTTTTAAAATGCATTTAAATAGAGGAGATTCAAAATAAGGAATTAAGAACAAGCCTGGGCTGGATTGGCAGGGCTGGTCTGGGGGAGGGAGCCAGGAGTGGGCTCCCCACTGTGGGGGCCACAGGGCTTGGGCACTTGCAGGCACTGGATTACTGAAGGGTCACCTGGCAAGTTTCAGAGACCACCTGCTCACAGGTAAGCATGTGGTCAGGTTGGTGCTGGAACTGCACATAACGAAGGCTGGGCTGAGCCAGGGCCAAGGAGGTTCCCAGCTGCTCACAGAGCACCCCACAACCAGAAGCAGGAAGAGGGCCTGTCCCCCTTCCCAACCCTCCAGCTGGGCAGTTGGCAAAGGCATCTGGACAACTGGTCTGCAGTGTTCTTGAGTCAGTACGACTCCCTGCTTTATCTATAGTGCGTCTTAAAACTCCTTCCAATTCCCGGGCATTCATCCTTCCAGATTGGAGCTCAGGGACTTCAGTCTCGGCTCTGCCCTGGATCTTGGGCCAGTCACTGACCTCCCTGAGCCTCTCCAGTCACACAAGAAAATGCCCTCACACAGAAAGTGGGACGCAAGAAAGCAGCCCGAGGTTCTCAGCCACAGACTCCTGCAAAGGATCCTGGGTGTGGTTACCTCCGGGCATGTTCTCTCTTCTCCACCTCGTATCCTATGGTGGACTAACGTAGTTCATCTGCCTTTGTAGCCTCAAGGCAGAGATGGGCTGGTTCCCCAGAGAAGGCACTCCGGACTGGACGCGGGAGACTGGGCTCTGTCCTCAGCCCTTGTCATCATAGTGCTGTGTTCTCTGGATGCTGCCTGCCCACAGTCCTGTGCGTGGACACACAGCTCCTCCCGCAAGAGCCCAGTGCTCTCACTGAGCCATCGCCAACGACTGGGCCCCAAGGGACGTGTGGTTGTCCACCCATGCTTCCCAGTGGAGAGTGGGACTCTTCTGAGCCAAGCTCCCTCGGGTCACTATTTTGCGGCTCCAGCTGCACGTTGACTTTGGGAAACATGGATCTTTGGTCTGTGGCCAAAATACTGACTATGGGCACAGGGGCAGCCTGCGTGCTGGGAGTTATTTTTCTTTCCTCAGGTAAGTCAATTGTGGGCCACAGTGGAGAGCTGCAGCTGAGGAAGAGACCCTGGGGTCTGAGCTGACCACACCTGGACTCCATACCTGGGGCTTAGTAAAGGGATGTGAAAAGCTGGGCGGGAAGCCCCAGGGGATTGAGGGAAAGCCCATTCAATCACCCTCCCGAGCACACACAGACACACCAGGCACCCATAGACACACCATGCACACACGGACACACCAGGCACACACAGACACACCAGGCACTCACAGACACACCATGTACACACGGACACACCAGGCACACACGGACACACCAGGCACACACGGACACACCAGGCACACACAGGCACACCAGGCACACACAGGCACACCAGGCACACACGGACACACCAGGCACACACAGACACACCAAGCACTCACAGACACACCATGTACACACGGACACACCAGGCACACACGGACACACCAGGCACACACGGACACACCAGGCACACACAGGCACACCAGGCACACACAGGCACACCAGGCACACACGGACACACCATGCACACACAGACACACCAGGCACACACGGACACACCATGCACACACACGGACACACCAGGCACACATGGACACATCATGCACACACACAGACACACCATGCACACACGGACACACCAGGCACACACACAGACACACCATGCACACACAGACACACCAGGCACACACGGACACACCAGGCACACATAGACACATCATGCACACACACAGACACACCATGCACACACAGACACACCAGGTACACACGGACACACCAGGCACACACACAGACACACCATGCACACACGGACACACCAGGCACACGCACAGACACACCATGCACACACAGACACACCAGGCACACACGGACACACCAGGCACACATGGACACATCATGCACACACACAGACACACCAGGCACACACACAGACACACCATGCACACACAGACACACCAGGCACACACGGACACACCAGGCACACACGGACACATCATGCACACACACAGACACACCATGCACACACAGACACACCAGGCACACACAGACACACCATGCACACACAGACACACCATGCACACACGGACACACCAGGCACACACAGACACACCAGGCACACACGGACACACCAGGCACACACGGACACATCATGCACACGCACAGACACACCAGGCACACACAGACACACCATGCACACACAGACACACCAGGCACACACAGACACACCATGCACACACAGACACACCAGGCACACACAGACACACCATGCACACACAGACACACCAGGCACACACACAGACACACCATGCACACACAGACACACCATGCACACACAGACACACCAGGCACACACGGACACACCAGGCACACACGGACACACCAGGCACACACAGACACACCAGGCACACACAGACACACCATGCACACAGGCACACACGGACACACCATGCACACACACAGACACACCAGGCACACACAGACACACCAGGCACACACGGACACACCAGGCACACACACAGACACACCATGCAGACACGGACACACCAGGCACACACAGACACACCAGGCACACACAGACACACCAGGCACACATGGACACATCATGCACACACACAGACACACCAGGCACACACAGACACACCAGGCACACACGGACACACTAGGCACACACGGACACATCATACACACACACAGACACACCAGGCACACAGGGACACACCGTGCACAGACACACCAGGCACACACAGACACACCAGGCACACATGGACACATCATGCACACACACAGACACACCATGCACACACAGACACACCAGGCACAGACACACCTGGCACACACAGACAGACCAGGCACACACAGACACACCAGGCACACACGGACACACCAGGCACACACGGACACATCATACACACACACAGACACACCAGGCACACACGGACACACCGTGCACAGACACATCAGGCACACACAGACACACCAGGCACACATGGACACATCATGCACACACACAGACACACCAGGCACAGACACACCTGGCACACACAGACAGACCAGGCACACACAGACACACCAGGCACACACACACACACACACACGTAATGGCTCTTAGATGCCTTGCTTATGCCACAGTGAGGCTCTGAAATGCATAAACAGCGTTGTTTCCGGAAAATCCAATAAACCTCCCCTGAAAGAACTGAGAAGGCCTCTTCCACTCACATCTGCCAGAACTGGGTCACACCCCGAGAGCCGGGTGTGCTCCTCGCCAGCAGCAAAACAGACACCTGACTGCAGGAGACATGGCGTCTGCACGTGCTTCTGCGGACGCTCCGGCCTCCCCTCACTGCAGTGCAGGGCAGCCCCCCTGGTGTGGCCCTGCCGAGCTGCGAGGCCAAGCAGTCCTGCCACAGGCCCAGGGACCTGCAGGACGGTGGAGGAGGCCCAGACAGCATCAGGACGAGAGGAAGAACCTGGGAGAACGAGCAAGGGTGGGAGGTGGCGGGTGTGCAGACTTCCAGGCCCCAGGCCCCACGTGTGGCCAAGGCAGCCCTTCTCCAGAGGGTGGGGCTCCCGCACAGCCACCCAGCCCAGCATGGCCACCAAGGAGGCTCCATCTGGCGCTTGGCCACTCAGGGCGCTTAGGAAAGGTCGGCTTCCACCCTCAGGCCAGACCTCACTCCCAGGATGGACCAAGCCTGGCTCATTCAGGTGTGATCCTTGGGCACACAGAGCCCATGCTCCTGGGCAGGGGTCCATCGTCCCCAGTCCTCGCCAGGCTGCACCTGACAGGAAGGGACTTAAGGAATCTTGTGCTGGACCCCAGAGCAGCAAGGTGCCACTCTGACTAGCCAGAGGTAGGTCGCACTCAGATAAGACGCTGGATGAAATCAGGAGTCGGGCACTGGAAGGTTCCACCAGGTGTCAGGCAGGAGAGCAGCAGGTGTCTGAAGCAAAGGCGCGTTCTGAAGAGGAGAGTGTGCTAGTGTTTTAATCTGCAGAGAAGAAGGCGTTTCTTCAAATAAGTAGCCAGACCACCCAGAGTGCCCTGACGAGGGGCACCTGGCAGCGCTGGCCCCTCCCGGGATGGACACTCCCTGTGGGCGGACAGGGCTGAGCTGCCCAGGGCTGGCACCCTCACCCCAGCTTCCGGCATGTTCACTTACGGTTGAGAGAGCCCTGTGGAGGCGAGGGTCAGAGTTCCTGGCTCTCAGGCACAAGTCGAGTCTCCGACCCTCAATGGCCGGAAGGGTCAGAGGATTTTTAGTTAAGTGGAGGAAACAGCACCCTTATTTTCATAAAAACGGTCTTCACAAACTCCAAAAACTAGCACTCTAGAGTTGCAGTCATCCCGGAGGCCGGCTTCCACGTGCAGACCTGAAGCAGGAGGCACACACGTGGACCCCTGCCACACCTGGCTCTTTGGTCTATTTTGATTTCACAGGAGATGGTTTGAGGATAACGAGGCAGCAAGAACCGAAGTTTGCGCCCTGGCTAGGCCCAAACGAGCCGCTGAGCTGCGGGCAGTGCTACCGAGCCTCGCCTGGCCATAGGTGGGGCCGAGCAGCACCCAGGGAGGGGTCCTGGAGGGGGCCTCTGTGGTCATCGGGTGCAGCTCGGCTCAGCAGGCCCTGACCCACCCCAGCCAGGTCAGGGGATGACTCCAGAGCCGAGGCTGGTGAGCAGGGGTTGGTTCTGATTCGGGCAGACTGGCACACGGCAGCCAGGTTCCCTCCTCGACTGTGGCTGCAGCAGGAGGGCTTCATGTCACACATCCCAGCTGGGGTCACAGCCACCACCCCCGTGTTCTCCACATTCTGGCTAAACACGTGCCGGGGAAGATCCACTGAGCAGGCAAACCACCCGGGTTTCTGTATGTCACAGCAAACAGGCACGAAATGTCAGAAGAACGTTCACGATGGCGTCCAAAACACCAAACGCCTACGAACACATGCGGGGAAATGGCCTTCCATGCCGAAAATGTAGTGTTAAACAGGACTTAAGTACATGGGAGAAGAAATGCATCCATGAGTCCAGACTCACTGCTGCACACAAGCAGTCTTCCCCAAAGCGACCTGAAGGTCCCGAGCAGTCCAATCTATAGGAGACCATAAAAACGGAGACTGACGACGGAGTCTAACTTTCATGCAGAAGTCAAAGAACCAAGACTGGCTAAGACAGTTCTGGAGAAAAAGAAGGATGCTGCACAGGCACACGGCAGCCACGGTGCACCCTGAGGGACAGCCCAGGTGGGTGCCGGCACTGACACCAGGCAGACAGAGGGGCACCAAGCAAGTGTCTGCAAACAGGCCAGCGGCCACTGCTGCTGCCCAGCAAGCCTCTGCTGTACTCCGTAGGAGCAGCAGTTGCGCTGTCCCCCAGGGATTGACAGGAGCTGGCCAAGCCCCCTGGCTAGGGTGGCAGCAGGGGCTCCTCTCAGGGCTGGAAGCTAGTTTGGACCTGACCTCCTTGTGGTGACGATGGAGGCCAAGGGGTGAGCGGGAGAAACGGAGGACAGGGCTCTGGCCACCTCTGCACTGGCCGAGCTGAGCAGGCCTGCAGCCACACAGCCACGGGCACCGTGCTGGGGCAGAGTCTCTTCAGGGCTGCACACGCGTCCCTCGGGCAGGACAGTGAGCCGCAGTGCTGTGCCCTGGGTAAGGCCTTTTAAAAACAAGTAAAAGAGCAGCCCAGTCACTGAGCCGCCGCCGAGGACTCAGCAGCCTCCCCCTCGAGCCCCCTCGCTTCCCGACGCTCCGTCCCCCCCGCCCGCCTTCTCCCGCAGCCGCCTTCCGCAGGCCGTTTCCACCGAGGAAAAGGAATCGTATCGTATGTCCGCTATCCAGAACCTCCACTCTTTCGACCCCTTTGCTGATGCAAGTAAGGGTGATGACCTGCTTCCTGCTGGCACTGAGGATTATATCCATATAAGAATTCAACAGAGAAACGGCAGGAAGACCCTTACCACTGTCCAAGGGATCGCTGATGATTACGATAAAAAGAAACTAGTGAAGGCGTTTAAGAAGAAATTTGCCTGCAATGGTACTGTAATTGAGCATCCAGAATATGGCGAAGTAATTCAGCTACAGGGTGACCAGCGCAAGAACATATGCCAGTTCCTGGTAGAGATTGAACTGGCTAAGGACGATCAGCTGAAGGTTCATGGGTTTTAAGTGCTTGTGGCTCACTGAAGCTTAAGTGAGGATTTCCTTGCAATGAGTAGAATTTCCCTTCTGTCCCTTGTCACAAGTTTAAAAACCTCACAGCTTGTATAATGTAACCATTTGGGGTCCGCTTTTAACTTGGACTAGTGTAACTCCTTCATGCAATAAACTGAAAAGAGCCATGCTGTCTAGTCTTGAAGTCCCTCATTTAAACAGAGGTCAAGCAGTAGGTGCCTGGCAGTGTCCACTCTGAAACAAAGCAATAACGTGATGTTTCAGCAAAGCCCAGAGGCCCAAGATCAGATGGCTGTGTCTGACCAGAAGCTTCTCAACTCTCCCTCAGCAGAGGCCCCTATCCTAAGAGTGTGATGACCTGAGCAGGAGGATGGGGTAAGGCAGCTGTACCACTAGAAGGGGGCCTTTGGTGGGTTTTTGTTTTGTTTTGTTTTGTTTTTTAAGAAAAAGAAAAAAGAGCCCCTGGTGTCTAACCTGACCAGGTGGGCAGAACTCAAAGGCCACCTTCCTTCCAGTGAGGTGATAATGACATCTGGCTTGCCACCAAGGTCTTTTTGACTAGACATATTCTAGCTAAGGGATGTCCAGAACAACAGAATGTGAGGCCAGCTTAATATCAGTTAAACTTTTGACAAGGGAACAAATACCAAACTGATGTTATCAGTCCTGTAGCTAGCTATAGAGCTTGCAACTCACTAGCAACAGCTGCCCAGTGCCATGTGAAGTAATAAACTGGTTTTTGGTTTTCTTTTTCCCTTCCAGTTTTAATGTTATGTAATGTATTTAAACCCTTATTTAAATAAAACTTGTTTTCAGAAATTAAAAAAAAAAAAAAAAGAACAAATGGCGCCTGGTCAATTTCAAATCCATCCAGAAGAAGCCTCGAACCCAGCACCTGCGCTCAGAAGTCAGTGCTAGGTGGGATTTGGACACACGGAAGGTAGAGGGTGGAGTTCCTGGAAGAAGATGTGGGACAGTATCTTGGGGGTTGCGGCAGGGCGAAGGGTTTTCTCCAGGAAACAGCATCAAGGGAAAAGCTGCCACGACCCGCTGCTGTCCTTCCGGGAGGTGCTCACCCAGCATCCCGCTGTGGAAGCCGCTCTGCTCCCGTCAGCCGCCCCCCAACCTGCACAAGTAGGTTGCTAGGATTCTGTCCATTGTTATTAGCAGGGCTCAAGTCACAGCCTGAACGCGTGCATGTCTCTGCGTATTTTTTCTTGAGATGATTCCTAAAAGTGGAAGTGCTGTCAGCATCTTTCAGGTCCTGACACCTGCTGCCCAGTCACCTGCATGTGGGGGTCCTACACCACCATCTTCGAGAAGGTTCTGAGGCTGTCTCTTTCTTCACCCCAACCCACCACGTGGGAACCAGCAGTGTTGTAGAACAACTTAACACACTCCTGCTTTAGTCTGTGCACCATGGAGTAATCTTTCCGCTGCTTCCGCCACGTGGTTACTCTCTGTCTCCTGAGCTAGTTTGCAGAATCCTGGAAGGTGGAGGTTGAGTCGCAGAAGCAGGTCAAGATCCATTAGTGGGCCATGAACTCGGTGACTGAGTCTTGAGCCTCAGGCTGCACAGGGCCAGCTGCAGGGTAGGTGCGTTTCTTACCACAGGACAAGCCAAGTGTGCCGGTCACAGCCTTTTAAAACCCAGCAGCGGGAATACTCTGACCTGAAATCCAGTGTGCAGGGCATCCCATGAGGAGGAGGGAAGTGGGAAAGACAGGAGCCACACTGAGACCCGAGCAGGGAGAGCAGACCAGGCAGCAGGCACTGGCGAAGAAGCAGATGGGACTGGTCAGACAAGCACAGGCCGAGGCCGGCCTCTGGGGGAGGCCGAGACACCTGCCCTGCCCAGGGAGAATCCAAGTCCCCAAAGCCCAGCTCTTCCCAAAGCTCCTGGTGGGAAGACATTCCCCTCCTGGAAGCACGGAAGCTTCACGGCACGCACCACGGTGTCACATGGTCCCGGGGGACTGGCCAGCAACTCTTTAAATTCAAGACATTAGCACAGAGCTCTGGACACAGAGCCACTGGGACTCTGTAAACAAAACACTGAACAAGAACAATGGCACACAGTGACCAGCCAGAGAAAGAACTCGCCACTCTCGGGAGACCTGTGCCGAGCGGAGGCAGTGTTCCTGAGCAAGCAGGTCCAGGTAGAGGCCGTGTGACTGAGGCTTCCTGGCCGCCCCTCTCCTGGCCACACTGCTAATGCTGAGGGCTCCCTACCTGCCTCCTGGTGACTCCTGCTCCAACCCGAGCCCCGTGCTCCCGAGGAGCAGCAGACATACCTCAGCTGCCCACCAGAGGACCTCGGCTGGGCTGTCAGGGGCAGGTCTCCAGGTGACCTGTTGGAAGCAGAGCTGGAGGCCGCTGCACCGACTTCCCACTCAGTAGCCGGCAGCCCCATCCATTGGCAGCTCAGGCCACGACCTGGGAGCCAATCTGTTTGGGTCCACCCTCATACTCACGCTGACCTGTGGTGCATCCTGGCCTTCCTGTGGTCCACCAGCTGTGATCCACCATGGCCACACCTTGGCCAGGACACAGGCAGCTCAGAGCCGACCACTGGCCTGCTGGTGCTGTTCCCTGGGCCCCTGCCACAGCCCTGGTGGCAGTTTTAAACAGCTGTCTGTACAGGCAGCCCTCCACATCGCAGGACTCCACCTCCGAGCAGGGACCGGAAATACTCAGAGCCAGAGCCGCATCTGCACAGGGTGAGCAGACGTCTCTTGTCATGGTTTCCTGAACAATTCAGTGTGGCGACTATTCACACAGCATTTACACGGCACTAAGTGCCGTGAGTCATCTGAAGGTGACCTAAAATTCCAGGCACCGTGAGAGTACTACGGCATCTGATCAAGGGACGGGAGCGCCTGGGAGCTGGGCATCCCGGGGTCCTGGAGCCGCTCCCCGAAAGATGCCAGAGGACGACTGTGTCTTAATTATGTGGGCAATGTTCACTCGTGATACAGGAAGTGCGCCGGATCACATCCAGCGACCACAGCCTACGGAAGCTGCTTGTGCTGGGCATGCCCAAGTCCCTGCCACGCCCACACGGGACACCAGCGGTCTCTCGGGGGGATGGGCTTCTCTTGTCCAGCATGGTATCAATAGTGCCCTTGCACTCTCCCAGGCCTCCTGCTCCAGACCGTGGCTGTGATCCCTGACACCTGCCTTCTGCCTCTCCATCACCTGCCTCCGAGGCTGCACCATCCTGGCCTTCCCGCCCCGCCTTGCCTTCCACCCCACACCAGCCCCACCTGGAGACCCCCACCCTGGGCTGACCTCAGAACCAGCCCCCACCGGGGTGAGCTCAGGGCCAGCCTCCAGGAACCACCTCAGTGCAGTCGAGGTGCCTGCTGGCCCTGCTGTCCCCTTGCCTCTTCCCCGTCACCCCCAGGACCAGCAGCCCCACACCAGTGCTCAGCAGGCGTTCGGGTGGGTGCTCAGGGGCAGCCCCGCACTCCAGCACAGAGCTCTGCACACGCTCCAGGCTGCGCCAGGTCTTGCGCGGCTCTCCAGGTGCTTCCCGACATGCAGGTCTACCATTGGACCAAGCTCAGTCCTCACGGGCACCTCGTCCACAGTCTAGGAGCGTCCCTTATTGCACACATCCCACAGCAGGGCTGTGGTGCTGGTCAGGACAGCAGCCAGGCCCCAGGAATGCCAGGGGCAGGAGCCCTTCAGGAGCTGAAGGCCAGCGCCCGAGGCCCACGGTCATTTTATCTCTTCTCTTCGGGGCAGCTGAGCTCCTGGTGCAGGGTTGCTGAGGAAGACTGCCCCTCCCTGCCTAGCTGCCTTCCTCTCAGCAGGTGGGCATCTTCCTGCAGCTGGACCCACAGAGGCCTGCACCTGGACAGGTGTCCTCCCACGTGGGCGTCTTATGCAGCTGGGCCCACAGAGGCCTGCACCTGGACAGGAGCCCTGGCCTTTTGCTTTGTTTTGGGTTTTGCAGTATGGGGGATTGAATCTACGATGATTTATCACTAGGCTACAGCTCCAGACCTTTTCATTTTTTGAGACAGGGCCTCATTAATTTGTTGCTGCTGGTCTTAAACTTGTGATCTTCCTTCCTCAGCCTCCAATTAGCTGGGGTTACAGGTGTGTGCTACCACACTCTGCCAAACACTCTGCCAAACTTATGTTCTAACTTATATTTTATATTTTCTATTACCCCTTTGGATAAGACCTAAGCAAATATCCTATAGACCAAGAATCCACCCAGCTAGTGGTGAGTGAGCAGGACCGATTTCAGGTGAGGTGAGACGGGAGATTTGTGAATGCTTCCTGCAGCCTCGTTTCTAACTGCTTCAAGAAGCTACAGCCTCCCAGGGAAGTCCCAAGGCTAAGCCAGACCCCGCTCCTTCAGCTGCTGGAGGGATCCTGGTGCAGGAGCAAAGTGCAGGTGGGCTCTGGGAGAGATACACAGGAGGCGCAGGTGCAGTGGCATTTGTTGATGTCATTCCTGGTGACAGCAGCCCCGAGGCCATGGGGAGCGGGCATGCCTCTCACGCTACCACCCCTTCTAGTGTGGGGTGCGCCAGGCCCGAGCCTCTCAGCACTCCTTCCTCAGCACCGTCTGGCGGTGGGAACTGTCCTTGTCCCATTTTGCAGGGGGACTGAAGGCAGGAGGGCTGGGACTAGGCAGGGCTGGCAAGCTTCCTCCATGTGGGGCCAGCTGGAACCTGTGGAGGCTTGTGGGGTCCACCCGAGACCTGTGTAAGGAACAGGCACCGCCAAGACCTCTCACGACCCGCTAGTGAATGCTGGAGTCTGAGTCCCACACAGTCACCATGGAACATGACTCTTGTTTTGCTGCAGCCGGGAGGTCGGTAAGAGGAGGTCGGGTAACTCAGAATACCTCCCCGTGGACCGTGCGGCCCCCCAGAGCCGTACCTTTGCTGGCAGGAAGGAAGGCAGGAGAGGCTCACAGCAGGTCAGGACGCCACGTCTGCAGCACAGGGCCTCCCAACCCTCCAGGGGCCACCCTGCCCTGGCTGCCACCCTTGCCTGAGGTCACCTTCTCTCCAGATCCTTTTTCTGTCTTCTTCCCCAGGAGCTCACCTGTACTTCCTAGTGGCTCCTGGGTGGGGTGCAGGTAGGAGGGGAGGCCAAAGGTCACGCCAGCGATGGAAGGAGGTGGGGGTCAGGGGCCTGGCCCTGAGCAAGCCCCTCACGGTCTCCCCTAGAGGCCCACCCCAGCCTCCAGCACAAGCTCAGTCTCTCTCTAGCCCTTCCTACAGGATCTGAGGGCCTGGATGGCCGGTGCCACAGGCTGTCCCCACAGGGTCTGCCGAGCCGCACACCCCTGCTGAGCTGTCCCAGTGCCTCCAAGTGTGGTCACATGCTGTTCCTCCCCACCAGACGCTCTGAGCCAGGTCCCCACGTCTCCAGCCACACAGGTGCCACAGCAGCTCACGTCCACTGTGGATGTTGGGTGCAAAGTCAGTGTCTCCTCCAGGGTCGTGCTCTTTGCCAAGCCCTGATCCCGTGTGGCAGGGCCGGCCCACCAGCTGGGCGCTCCACACCCCTGGGTTTGGGGACATCTTCATGGCACCTCTGCTCACAGGACCCTCCTGCCACTTGCCACTCCCCTCCCCAGAGCTCTGCCCTGAGTCGCCTTTCGAACCTTTGGGGGCCTGTGGGACTGGGGGTGGGCACCCCTGCAGAGACCCCTGGGCCCCTCAGGGCTCGGGTAGGTGGGAGGCCCGGCAGGGGAGGGACCCACCTTGCTCTTCTCCTGCTGCAGCTCAATCTGGATGTCGGTGAGCTTGGCTCGAAGCTCCTCATTGGCGGCCTGCAGCGCAGCGAGCACCTCTGCCTTGTCCCCCTTGGCCCGGCTGCCCGCGCCCTTCTTTGACATGGTGAGGCTGGATAGCCAGAGGGACACCCAGGGGCAGGTGCTCCGTCTGGACTGGGTGTCCACGCCACGCTCCCGCAGGTGTCTCCTCGGAGGCTGCTGCACTACATTGTCTCCTCACCTGGAGGGAAAGCACACCTGAGTGAGCCTCCTGAGTGAGCCTCCTGAGTGAGCCTCCTGAGTGTAGCCAGACGCCCACACAGAGCCTCGGCCTGGAGCTCGGGGCTCAGGTGCCGGGCAGGGGCATGCAGGCTGGCCACAGGGCATCTGCTCCTCCCTCCCGTGCATGTCCTGAGCAGGGACTCCGTACCTAGCATGTAATGAGCGCTCAGTACGTTCATTCCACTGCTTTAGCAGAACAGACTGCACACCCAGGTTCCGACCAGAACTTGGCATGTGGGTGAGGCTCGGGATGGCAACGGGGGCTGAAGCCAGGCTGGCAGGAGGAAGGCCCTGGCTGCAGCCTCCTCCCAGACCCCGGAACTTTGCCCGGTTCTCATCCGAGAATATGGAGAGCAGGGTCCTGCAGGGGACGTGCGTGTTGTGTTCAGAGGAGCGTCACCCACACTGCCAAGGGGGAGGCAGCCGCGTGGCTGGCCACTGGTGGTGAGTGGAGAAAGTGGTCCACTGGTGGGATGGAAGCCTGCCTTTAAGAGGAAGGGACCGTCGTCACGTGAGAGCAGGGATGTGCCCCGAGCACAAGACGCCCAGTGAGGCGGGCCAGTCACAAGAGGACGAGCCAGAGCGGTCCACTCACATGGGTGTCTGCCAGCGACACCGCAGGCAGAGCCACAGGGCAGGGCAGGGAGGAGGAGCAAGGAGCCGGGCGGGGTCAGAGGCCAGGTTGGGGTGAGAGGTCTGGAGTCTGATGCACCGAGAGCCGTGAAAGGGCCACACCCCCGGGCACTCCAGTGCGTTGGAGAGTAAACTTCATGCTACGTGTTTTTCACCACAGCTTAAAATTTCTTAAAAACGAGGACTTTCCCTGGGGAGGGAGTGCACACTGCAGCCTTGGAGACGCGAATCTGGGGGAAGGACAAGAACATTCAGTGCCCGTCACTCTCCAAATTAGCAGTGACGACTCGAGGATTCCAGACACAGCTGAGGCTTCTCTGCTGGGCCATGTCACCTGGACAGAGAGGCCCTCACCAGGGTGACCGTGTCCTTCCAGGAGGGGGGACCTGCTCAGAAGCAGACACCGCAGGGGGGTCGCCTCCCCAAGGCTGTTCTGTTGAGGCACCAAGGCACGGTCTTCCCCCGAAGAACGGGGAGGAGGGAGTCCAGCAGGGCTCAGGACCAGCACAGTGGCTTATGGCTCCTGAAGGGCTAGGTGGCTGTGGAGCAGGCAGCCAGCGGGGTTGGGAGGTCACTGTGCAGGACAGGGACTTGGAGACACTGAAGGACAGGACCCCTGGGGCTGGAGACCACAGGGCATGGCCTGAGGGACTGCAGGACGGAAGGAGGAAGCAGGGGGCGCAGGAGGGTCACAGTGGAGAGGTCAGGGCTTGCCTGGTAAGGGTGGAGGAGAGAAGAGTGGGCTCTGGGTGGGGCAGGCTGACACGAGAGGAGCTGCCCACCCTGGACACTGTAGAGCGGAGCAGAGAGAGGTGCCGGATGCCTTGCTGGGCCATAACGAGCTGCCCTCACGAGGGAGCCCTAGAGTCTAATTTCTTTTAAAGCGTACTTATTTGTATTTACCTTGCGGCACTGGGCTTCAAACCCAGGGCCTCACGGGTGCCAGGCAAGTGCTCTGCCCTGAGCGGCACCCGGCCCTTACACCACTGTCCATGACTCTTGGTGCCCAGCACACAGACCTGCCCCGGTAGCTCTGCTGAAGCCTGATTGTGGGCCAACCCACCTCTCCTCCTCACGATCCCGAATGCTGACTCTCCAGGGAGGAGAGGGGCAGGGTCACATCTGGCCATCTATGGCCACCACTGGCAGCCGTGTTGGTGAACTTCCCCTCCACCCAGCATCCCCTTCTGTTCCGTCCAGCTGGCCACATCTTCCAGCTCTCCCTCAGGTCTTGGAAGACAGCCTCCCTGAGACCTGAGGGGCGCTGGGGCAGTGCCCACTTCCTGGGCCGAGCCCTGCCCCAGCCGGGCTCCTCCTGGCTGCTGTCACCCTGCTCTGCCGAGGGCTCACCCACAGCTGCAGAAACTTGCCACAGCTGGTTGTCATCAGGCACGAGACAGCCCAGGGAAGGCAAGCACTGGTCAGCGAGAGGCCGCTTCCGTGAGGCTGTGCTTTTTGAAGCAGAAGCAGCAGCTCTTAAGAAGAATCCCCTTTAAAGGGTCCTGGTTGTTAATGTGCTCTGATCGGCTCCTGGACCCCCCACACCCACAGTTTTGTAGTGTTTAATAGGCAATGTTTAGAGGGGTCACAGCACGACCAGTGGCGGATTCCCATTTCTGAAGGGGAAGGTACAGAATGCGAAAGATTGTCCACGTGCAGCAAAGCCCCTGGATCCTGTCGTCAAAAGCTCACGGGGTCTGGAGACATCTGTGCTCTGCTCTGCTCTGCTGGTGTCCCCTCCAGGAGGGGGACTGCTGCCGTGGCAGTCACCGGCCTCACCTGCCAGGGGGCCTCTCCGCCTTGGCCTGAGAGAGACAGAAGCCCCGGGTGGGATGGCGGGCAGATACATCAGCACCGAACAGGAGAGTGAGCTTCGCAGGGACCAGAGAGGGCCCTCTGGTCATTGCTGACACACAATCTCCCAGCTCCATCATGTTGCAGGGACCCAAAGAGCAGAGCAGGAGTGTCCAGGGCTGCTGGATGGCAGCACCAAGGCCAGTGGGGGGGCAGTGTCCACCTGCTCATGAAGGCAGGGTCCCAGCCCTTGGCAGGGCTTCCTGGATCCCCGCGGGCCCCAGCGCTGACGCGACGGGCCCCTCTGAGAATGGGGCCCAGGAGCACTGAGTCTCAGCCCGCATCCTCCAGAAGCCCACCTTGCGCTGTCCAGAACTGCAGCCACGGGGGAGCCTGGCCGGCTCTGGCCAGGAGTCTGGGTCCACTTGGCAGCCCTGACTGAGGCCTGGGCTGCAGCCGTCCTCGTGCAGGAGACCCCGATGAGCCGACAGGGGTGGGGCAGGCCTGAGGGAGGCTGCGTGGAAGCCAGGTGGTCTGGGAAGGAGGACGCCCTGGGCCCCGCAGGGCAGTGGCTGGGCTCTGCCCATCTGTCCAGGCAAGCCTGGGCATGCACTCGGAGCTGTGAGCTGGGGTGGGGGCAAGCCTGGAGCAGCCGGCCCCTCACCATGACCAGGCAGAGAAGGGCCAGAGCCGTCCCTGCCCCCGAGAACCGCAGTGGCGCTGCGGGAGCCTCGGTGCGGAAGGCCCTGAACTCAGGACTGCTGCTCGGCCCCAGCTCAGCGCTCCTTCACACAGGTGGGCGGGGAGGAGGGACCACGGGACTGGAGGCAGGCGAGGAGGGCACTCCCCGGCGGGACCCACGTCGGCGGCAGGGACAGCCAGGCTCGGCCCGAGTCTCACTGTGCACTTGGCGGGATTCGGCCTAGCAAGTGGGCTTCACTGTGGAGAAAGGTAGAGCCTGGGCCCCTCTGTCTGGGAAGACCCGGGCTTCGTCCAGGAGGGGCCTGGACCCGCAGGAAGGCCTTCCCCTCCCCGTCAGCCGGACCTCGTTCCCAAACGGGACCCCGGGTTAGGGTTAGTGGTTTGCCAGCAGTTTGAGGCCAGGACTGCATTTTTCAGACTCTTGGTGGGAGGTCATCAAGCTAAGAACACAGTCTGCGGCTCTTTCATTTGGGGTCTCTGAGAGGTTACGGAGATTCACTTCCGTGGCTCTGGTAGAAACCTGGATCTCTGTAAGTTGCTTTAGGTGGGCTGCAGCAGGAGGGACCGAGCCTCCCGGCTGACAAACATGCTTCTGCCCTGGTTAATCACACAGCAAACCAGAGGCCAGCCTGGGGAGGGTGCTCCCCATGGGCTCTGCTGGCCTCCGGGATACGTAATGCCCAGCCCTGGACGTGGCCTTCAGGCCACCGCATGGTCTAGAGGACACCCAGAGCCTGGGGAAGCTCTAAGTTCCCTGGTCCGGTGCAGGGAGAAGGCTGGGGTCACGTGAGTGCCCACCGGTCTCCTCTGAGGCAGACCAATGGGAGCATCTGTGGTGAAGGAGCACTGGGCACCCGAATGTGTTCTGGCAGTGCTGCAAATGGCCTCAGAACAGAGAGCTGGACGTGGGGTCAACGCAGGAAGCATGGGGTGTGCTGCTGTGTGTGTTGACCTGTGCCTGAGACCTGGCCCCACCGCTCAGCTCAGGACCTGCAGGACATCTGGGTCCCCAGCCCAAGAGCCCATGACCCAGACTCAAGGCCAGGCCATGTCGACCCAGAACAGCGCAGGCCCAATCAGGGGCGTGGCCATGGAAGCCGGCAAGACCCAGGGGCCTCGCTCCCCACGCCCCTGCCTGAGATGAACACAAAACAGACCACCTGGACAAGGAGGCGAGAGCTGGAGGGACAGAGAGGCGAGACAGGCAGGAGGACAGGTGGTGGGCGGGGGCTGTCTTCTTGCTCCATCTCTAACTGCAGCTGTTCTTCCCACCTCTTCTGAAAGCGCAGCTCAAGTCTGGGTGAGGATCTATGCGTCTGACCACTGAACAAGCCGTGTCATCTTGCACAGGGCTTGGTCCAGCTGGCTCTGCGTCTGCCGGAGACGTGCAGCTCTCTGCCCTGTGGCCTAGGCTTTGGCAAAGGGTCCCATTGTTGTGTGAGCCTCCTCCGAAGGTTACGGACAGCTGCAGAGCCAGGAACCCAGACGGGAGGGCTTGCTGAGCCCAACAGCCCACCCCACTGTGTGTGTGAGGCAGGAAGGGCAGAGGACTCACAGGCACTGCAATGAGGATGGAACGGAGGCATGAGGTCCCTCAGGTGTGTGGGACAAGGGCAGACAGTGGTCACACAGACAGGTTAGCACACAGGGCCTGACACACACACGGTCATTGAACCAAGGCGATAAAGCAACACTGCATCCACGGGGCCGAGAGTGTCTTGTTACCAGATGGCGCTGAGCCAACTCCACACCCACAAGGAGAAATGACAGACAAAAGTCATTTTCCGACGAATTTCAGATAAAAACGTGAAAGGTAAAACCACAAGAAAGGCAGGCGGACACAGCTGGGAAACGGCCGGCTTTCCCAAGCAGCACAGGAGGCTCTGGAAGGGGTGCACTGCAGGCCAGCTCTGAGAGGAGGTTCTGCCAGCATGGCCCCCTGAGGATATGGAGGGACGTCATGGTCAGAGGAACCATCTGCAACACAGATGTCCCACAGAGAGCTCCCGTCCAGAGCTTATAGAGAACCTATGAGCCAACCAGGAAAGCAGGCCAGGCCAGGAGGAGGGCAGCTGAAGACCTGGACAGGAGCTTCACAGGAGAGGCAGCAGGAACATAGGACAAGGGGTGGGCACTAAAGGCAAGGAGGGATGGGGCCCAGAGGTCCCTCCATCCTGGGGCCAGGCCTGCCGGCTCCCTGAAGGGACAGTGGCCTGCAGCCTCTGTGGCCTTGTGGGGCTCCGAGGACGGGCCCTAGCAAGTCCTCATGCAGGCTTCGGGATGCTGCCTCTGCATGACCCTCTGCTCCCTGCTGCACTGCAGTACCAGAGCCCAGTCAGGGTGGTACCCCAGTTGGACTGCAGCAGCCAGTGGGCAGACAGAGCCAGACTGTAGCCGGCTCGGCTCCAAACCTCCTGTCCAGAGCATCAGAGCTCTGCACCGGAGGGCTAGTAGCCCAGGACAGTGGCTCTGCTGTCCCATTGTGTCATCTGTCCCTCTATCACCACCAGAAGGCAGACTCAGGAAGGCCTTCTTTCTTGGAAAACCTCAGAATTAGTATTTTCTAAATTAATTTAGAGCAAAATGCTGTAATGGTTGGTTCTGAGCATCCTGTCAGAGATGGTAAGAAAAGACTTCACACCCTTCTAAGAACTATGTTAGTTTATGACATCTGGTGGGGCAGGGTCCTGACAGTGCTTGGAAATGAAAGGGCCTGGGGACGCCAGGCGCAGGGCTGGGTTCCCATGGGCACAGGCAGCCTGACAGTGGCCCTGTCCGAATCTCCAGGTTCACTTGGACACATCTAGGAAAAAGGAACCTGTTCTGCTCGGGGTAGCATCCGGAACACCCAGTGGGTGACATGCTTTCTCCAGGGTGGGAGTTCAACATGTGGGCCTGGTGGAGGAGAGATGGTTGCTGACCTGTGCGGGCTGTTGCTGGTCCTGAGAAGTCGCTTCCTGCCACTCTGCTTTTTTGAAACAGGACGCAAGTCATGGTCTGCACAGCCCAGGAAGACTCTGCTGAGGAGATGTGGCCAGCAGTTGGGGTGAGCTGCTTCTTACAGGCCTCTGCAGGTGGGAGGTGACCAGGGCTTTACCTTGAAAGTCCTGGAGCTTCCCTTTGTTGACAGGGGCTTACCGTCACAAAATGTAGTGCCCAGAAATAAAGTTTGAGTTTGTCTATCTTGATGAACTAGAACACCTCACTTAACTCTCAGTGAAAAAGTACACTCAGAGTTACTAGGTGCTTTAATTAGTGAGGTTTTATAGAAGATCAACATTGTCATTATCAACATAAAGCTTTCGCTCCCTGCCATGTTATCTACAGAAAATTTTATTTTAGAGTGCTTTTTAAAATATAAGATTTCTTAGGAACAAAGCTGCATTACTTTAGGGAAGAGGGCCAGGGCTGAGTCGGGAAGCCCCGGGAACCCAAGGGAAGCTCCCTGAAGTGTGCGGATAATGAAGCCCCAGCCGGTCAAGTTCCCTCACCTAACAAAGGAATTCTAAAAACACGCTTAGGGCTAGGGACAGTTCAGAATGGCCTTCAGGTCACCCAGAGCAGGAACCGGGGCTTCAAAACCTGTTCCAAAGCTACAGGAATCAGCACAGTGTGGGGCCGACATAAGGCAGATGCACAGGAATTGGGGTAGAACAGGAGACCAGGGACAATGCCCCCCACAGGGGTTCATGATAATGAGCTTATATGCAAATAAGAATGATTTTAACAAGGGTGCCAACAGCACTTAATGGGAAAAGACAGCTTCCAACAGATGGTGCTAGAGAACCAGGCAGCACATGCAAAGGAATGAGGTCTGACCCTGGACCCGTCCCACACAAAGGCCACCTGAAAATGGATGGGGGTCCCAAACAGAAGCCACAACTACAAAACCCTCAGAAGAGGCAAATCTTCATGACGTTTTGGATTTGGAAATGACCTCTTAGGTGCCAAAACAGAGGCACAAAAGGAAAAACAGATCACACTACAGCAAGATTAAAACTTGCATATACCCAACGCACCATGAATAGGGTGGGAAGCACCTGCAGAAGGGAGGCGTGTGAGAGTCGGACGCAAGGAGTCCCCAAGCCCAACAAGAAAGCAACATGATTTTTAAAATGGGCAAAGGGTTCGAACAGGTATTTCTCCAAAGACCACCCAGAAGTGGCCCCAAAACTCATGAAAAGTGGCTCGACGCTAATCATCAGAATAAAGTGAACTAACCTGCGTGAGCGGCCTCCTCACGCCCCTCAGGTGCTACGGTCAGAATGACAGAACAGCAAGCGTTAGCCAGGGGCCCAGGAACCAGAGCCCTCTGTTCTGAGGATGGGTGTGCAGGACGGGCAGCTACTGCGAGAGCAGTGCAGAGTGTCCTCCCAGAGGCAGAGGCCAGCAGCTCCCTCCAGGGCACAAACCCAAGGAGCAAAGGCAGGACGGGCGGTTTGTGCACCCACGCTGAAGCAGCCCCACTCATGACGCCCAGGGTCGAGGCCACCCAGTGTCCAGGGCAGATGAAGGGAACAAGAGCATGTGGCAAACCCCTGAGACAGAATGTCACTCAACTGCAGAGGGAAGGAAACCATGCCACACGCCACAACACAATGGCCCCGGTCCCAGTACCCAGGTTCTCCCCTCCAATGCCTCCACGCACGTGAGGTGCCTGCTGCAGCCCCACCCAGATCAGAAGCCAGAAGGGCGTCTCCCAGGGCCGCAGGGACCAGGAGGTGTTTAATGAAGACAGTTCTGGTTTGCACCAGGTGAGACATTCTGGACCTCGGTTGCATGAGGATCTACCTAGCACCACTGAACTGTGAGGTTACACATGGTGACCGTGGTAGAATCTGTTTTAACTGTCACCACAATCGCCAGGCACGGTGGCACTCACCTGAGATCCTCTTGGAGGCCAAGGCCGGAGGCTTGCAAATTCGAAGCCAGCCTCAGCAAATTAGAGAGGCCCAGAGCAACGTGGCAAGCTTGTCTCAAAAAAAAATAAAACCACTAAAGCCAGGGATGTGCTCAGAGGAAGAGCACCCCTGGGTTCCACCCCAGTACGTAAAGGAGAAGGAGAAGGAGAGAAAAGCCAAGCGTGACCGTAGTCAGAAACCTGCAGCGTGGCGCAGACTCACCTCAAGCACCCCGACTCTGTTCCTCTCACCCAGAGCCCACCCTCTGGCTCAGGTCTCCTTTCGGCACCTGGGGCAGGTGTGTTTGAACAGACATCTCTCAATCTTAGATGCACAGAGAACAAGCCACCTGCAGCCCAGGAGCAGGAAGGACCCAGCCCTGGAGGAGCAGCCCTGCAGCCACACGCCCGCCCCAGCCCGTTGGGTACTGAGGCGCTCTGAGGTGACCAGCTGACCTGCCTGCACTGCACAGGGCCCCCTCTAGACCGGGCACTTCCTCCTCCCCAGGCAGCTGGTTACAGGGAGCTCCTGTGAAGTCCCAGCTGCAGCAGAAGCAGGCAAGTGATCGTGCAGACATGGCTCTCGCCAGCCCTGCACATGCCCTGGCCAGTCCTGCCAAGCAGACCCCAGTTCACCATGGACCGCTCAGTTTAGCCAGTCGGCCATGGTTATCCAGGCTCACAGTCAGTCTCTGATGCCCAGCAAGACAGTCCCAGCAGTGACAGAAGATAAGTGAACTCATGGAGATTTCAAGGGCGGGGTGGAGAAGAGCAGTTTGATACAGACCTGGGAGGGAAAGGGTAAATTTTATTTCTAACAAAAATAATTTTTGCTGTCTAAATAATGAAATATCACTAAATTGGGGGAGATCCCCTCATGAATGGTGAGATAATGGAAAAGGATCAGATGGTCCTGAAACAGGCCCCACTTCCGGGTAAGAATGTCACACGGGCAAGGGAAGAACTCATGAATACCGAGAGGACTGGCTTCTGGCTGTGCACAAAAAACGGAGCTGTGGAATCTCACCTTCCCACCA
This sequence comes from Sciurus vulgaris, assembly GCF_902686455.1. Taxonomy (NCBI): domain Eukaryota; kingdom Metazoa; phylum Chordata; class Mammalia; order Rodentia; family Sciuridae; genus Sciurus; species Sciurus vulgaris. The sequence goes on from NC_136464.1 coordinate 1,537,938, forward strand.
TAGAATTCTACGTGGATTAACCAGAATCAAGGGTGAGAAAGTCAACGCATTAAAACTCCTGAGAGAAGCAAAAATGAGCCCTCACCAAACCCCTGGAGAGCACGGCTCTAGGCTTAGAGAAGATAAAAGGAATCCAGGAGAGGGAAGGTCAATGGATTCCCCCTCGTGGAGACATCAGGAATCTTCCCCGTAGCCGTGCGGTGCCGTCAGCAGCCAACACGACAGTCAACAAGATCTGCACCGCATTAGAAGGTGGTGAAGCTTCGTAAGAGTACGACCTCAACAGATGCACTGCTAACAAGATTCACTGAGAGGAAGAGTCAAAGTGACTTTAAAACCGTGAGCAAAGCCTCTCTGATGAAGAGGGAGAGAACAAGACGGCGTCACTCTCATCGCGGAAACAAACAAAGGCCACAAGACACAGAATCATTTCTCCCCTGGAGCCCATAGGTAGCTGAGGGCACCCAAGGGGGCCACACCCGAGGGGCCACAGCCTGTCGGAGAGACAGTCATGCAGACCGCTCGCCTGGGCGGAGCTCAGGAGAGAGGAGTGAGGAGGAGGACTGGGCCAAGCTTCTAGCAAGTTCCCCAGGGCCAAGCCTGGCTGACGCGCAGGGCGCAGTCAGACCCGGGCCCTCGCAGGGCACCAGCGCTCACAGGGACCAGCAGAGCGGAAGAGCCTGAGGTGAGGCGGCAGGTCAGCAGCCCTGGGGGGCACATGCCCTGGCTTCCCCGGCCCACCTCCCAGACAGCAGAAGCCAGGCCCTAGGGGCAGGCCCGCGTGCCCATCTGCATGTGGAGGAGCTGATCACGATGATCCTCGGGGACCCGTGAACTAAACCCACTGCGGGCCGCTGACGTGGTTGAGGGGAGAGAGCCGTGCACACCAAGCTCTGCTGGCGGGGGCGCTGGAAGGCTCCCACACCGCAGGCCGTGTGCACAGCACAGCAGCCGCTTCGGAGAACACTCGGTCAGTTTCCTAAAAACAAAACTACACCCGCCCAGGAGCCCAGCCTCGGTGTCACCACGGGACATGGGAGCACTTGGGTGCCCAAGTTCATGGCAGCTGTGCCCCTCCTGGCAAAAAGCTAGCTGCACAAAGCCACCACCACCAGAGAATGGCGGACCAACTAGGGCACAGGAGGAAATGCCAGTCATGAAAGAGGGAGGAAAGGAAGAGGGGACTCACCACACACGCTGACTGTGAAGCGGGGAAAGCGCACATGCGTCTCTGTTTCTAGGCGCTTCTAGAATACAGAAGCCAAACAGCGACTGCAGAGGCTCCTGTTGCCGGGGGTGGTGGGCTGGGGGGCGCAGGCAGAAAGGGCTCCGAGGAGGAAGGAAGCTTCAGAGGCAGCGCCTGTGTTCCCGATCGCCCTGATGGTTTTGTAATTGTGTCTAAGTCAGAAAAGGAAGTCAAGTCAGGCCTGTGGCACACACCTGCAATCCCAGCAGCTCAGGAGGGAGGCTGAGGCAGGAGAGTTGCAAGTTCCAAGCCAGCCTCAGCAGTTCAGCAAGGCCTTAAGCAACTTAGTGAAACCCTGTCGCTAAATAAAAAACAAGCAGGGTTGGGTGGTAGCTCAGCGGATAAGCACCCCTAGGTTAAATCCTCAGTACCACCCCCCACCCCCACCAAAAAAAGGTCTGAAGGCATGACTGACACCCTAGAAGTGTTGTCTTGGTGTCACGGTGGAGAAAGGCCACAGACAAAAAACTCAAGACGCAAACAAAACTTTGTGCTCAGAGAGTCAATGAAATATTGTTATAATAGTAAAAATGAAAATAACCTAAAGATCGTGAATTAGGCAAGTTTCTGAGCAATGAAATATCAGGTCAGCTTAAAGTGATTCTTCATAAGAGTGTGTTCTGAAAGGAGGGCGAGCATCTCGTACTCAGGGAAAAGGCAGAAAACAGAACCAGCTGCCAGAACGGCCCAACAATCAAACAACCCGGAAGGAGTGAACAGGAACCACTCTACAATCATGACAACTTATATATGGATATTGAAAGAATGTATTTTTTATCTCTTTTCTACATTTTAAAACCTAGGGAAAAACATTTTTTCTTTCCTAGTTTTTTTTTTTTTTTTTTTTTTTTTTTTAATTTCAATAGAGTGAATAGATTTGTTGCATGGAAGGAAAAATACCAAAACTATTTTAGAAGGGAAACGGATCTGAGGACGTTTTAGAATCCTAAAGTCCACCAGCCCCACCAGTGCCCAGAGAAGCCCCCGGCGGCTGAGAGGCTGGAGTCAGGCTGGGCGTCTGCGGCCCGGGCGGAGGGCGTCTCGGCGGAAGCTGGGAGTCTCTGCCTTATTGTCATGCCCTCCCCTTCTGACACCAGAGCCATGCTGCAACCCACAGAGGCCACACACCTGCCAACTGTGCTCCTTCCTCACACTGAGGCTGACGTGCCAGCTGACACAGCAGGCAGCAGACCACAGACCCCACAGCCAGCACTCAGAGACCACATCTGGAGTGGACACAGGAGCCACTGAGCACATCACTGGGCTCTGGGGCTAGTCCGAGGCTTGGTTCTTCCCAGTGAGGCTGTGGCCATAAAGCTCAAGAGTCCACTGGGGTGCTCTGGACTCCTGCATGTAGGTGAGATGCAGTCCGAGGTCCACGTGTCCTGAGCACCCTCCCCATCATCAGGTAACACTGCATCTCAGCCTGACATGAAGCAGAGCACGGTGCGGACAGAGACCATGCACACAGCAGAGGTCGGGGCCCCTCACCACTACACAGGTGTTTCACTGGAATGAGTGTCCACACAGACTCTCTGCAGGCAGGAAGACTGGCCTTCTTCAAAGTCAAAGAGACCTCGGATCAACCAACCACTGGGCAAGGCAATGTCTAGGGACCGCAAAGGCTCGAAGGGGATTTTAATCTCACCACCATGGAAAACGCCATGCGGGGTAGGGTCCTGCCTCAACCAGGTTAAACCTCCCAGCCACCCTGAGGCCCCCAGCTCGACATCAGCCACATGCCAAGCATGGAGGCGGCCTCCATCTGCAGAGCATGGTGAACACCCAGCCCTCCTGAGTTAAGTCCTTCCTCCTAGGCTGGACCCACGCCTGGGCACAGTGTTCCTTTCCCTGCACTTGGACTCTAGCCTTCTTCTGAGGCCAGGTGTACCTCGTGGCCAGTCCTCTGTGCTGCCAATGTGATTGCTATGATGCTCCTGCCCTGAGCCCCCAGAAAGTGATGAGCAGGAAGTTTCTGGAGCATTTCTTGAGCTATACCACAGGGCGTGGCAAGCCCAGACTCAGCTCTGGAGGGCCATTCAGAGGGACGCCAGAGCTGAGCAGACACGGCCTGCCCGTGGCGTGCCCCCTGCAAGGCAGGGTGGGCAGTTCTGTTCTGAGGCCGTCTGGTCTGCGTCTGAAGCACAGCTCACTGGCTCAGAGCTTGACGTGGGGGCCATGCTTTGAGGGAAGTGCCTGCCCAGAGATCATGTGGAACCCAGGGCTTCTTCAGGTGGACCTACTCTCTGCGGCTGGAGTCCTGGGGTTTTCAATCCCTGCACACAGTAGGACTGTTTCAGGGACTGGCTGGGAAACTAAGGCCCCACCCACACCTCATCAGCTTGCGTGTCTGGAAACCCAGGAGGCAAGGACAAATTGAAGATGTGGCACCTGTCCTGGGATCCCCAGCTCCCAGGAGCCCAAGGTCACGTTCAGCCCTCTAAGAATTTCCACAGGACACTCACACTTACCTTAGAGCTCCAGTTCCACAATAAGGGAGCTGAAGAATAACTTGCCTCCTCCTGCAGCTCCTGTGCATGGGACACCGCCGGCTGCTTGATCGGAGAGGACCTTACCGTGGAATAAGGACTGCCTGGACAGTAGTGGGAGCTGGCCTGCCTCCTCAGATCTAATCAGCCTGTCCTCAAGTCAGGACAATCGGGAGAAAGTCTGCCCACACGCCCCTCAACCACATCTTCAGGTGTAAGAAGCGTGCACTTTATGAACTCCCTGGAGAGCCTCGTGCCTAGGCGGGGGGATAATGCTGTGGTTAAAGCAGGGCCCTCCTGTTCCAAAGCGCTCCCAGGAACAAGGCAGCCTTTTGCTATCCTCTGTGCAAAGGCTCCTGTCTACTGAGCACAGTCACAAACCTTCCGCTCGGCCCTGTTTTGGACGGGAAAGGTCTACTTGTTTTGTGACCATCTCTCTCACTTTATGAACCACAGGCAAAATGGCAGCCAGCCGCGGGTGTCCACAGCCTGGGCGTGGACAGCCACTCTCACCAAGTACCAGGAGAAGAACCCGCTATTGTCAGAGCACCTGTGGGCTCTGTCCTCCACAGCCCTGCCAGCCCCAGGCACAGTGGATTTTCTTCACACAACTGGAAAACTGAGACGCACTAATAAAGATGACTTCTCCCAAAGTGAGGGCACCAATAATGAGCAGTTGTTTCCCCAAAGCACCGAGTTTCTTGCTAAGAAGTGATGTCAATGGGCAAATCCTGCTTCTTAAGTTTTAAAGAGAAGACCCATCCAATTGAAGGGCGGGCAGTGGGTGAGGACCTCAGCCATGAACTACGCCTGTTCTGGAAAAAGAGAGAGAGCAAGTCCATGCCGTCACCTCGGACGGGAGCAGTGAGCCAGCGGAGGTGCTAGGCTGTGCCAGAGCCCTCAGCTGCTACATCTGTGGGATTCCGCCATCACCGGAGCTGGGCAAAGTCACCAGTGAGGTGCCCCTCCACCACCACTGCCAGCTCTGGCTTTGCATATGTGATAAACAGCCATGTTTGAAGGGGATGTGCACTCCAAGAAGCAGGCCAGCCCTCCCCAAAGGCATGCATAGGCGAGAACCCAAAAGCTAAGGCAGAGCATCCTCAAGACGGCGCATCTCCACACTGCTAACTTCCTGGCACCTACGTGTGCATACTAAATACAAAGGGAAATCAAGAGAATGAACCTGTGCTGCAAGACCTCAGCCAAACTGAAAGAAACAGAACCCGAGCAGCACTCGAAGCAGACACTCACGCTCTCCACCCTGCGCGGTTTCCGCTCCTCTCATCCATTTCTCATCTTGACTGTGTGAGTCTTTCTCAGCCTGTCCAGAGTCAGCCCAGCGTGTGCAAATCAGCTCCGAGGCTTCTGTGACTCAGCAAAGCGCTCAGCTTTTATTTTTCAGATGGAATTTACCACGCGCCGTGACTACATCCAGGGGGAGGGACCATTTCCCCAGCCGTTTCCAAACAGCCCGCAGCCAGGAGGCAGGAGCTCTCCACAAACGCACAGCATCCTCCGCAGCAGCCAGGGCTGCGCTGGGTCCAGGGTGCACAGAGGACCGCAGCCTGGAGGAACCGGCCACGGCCGCCGGGACACTGACCCCCTTCTCACCCTGCACACATCCTCCACGAAGAGGGAAGTCAGGACAGAGGCGATGGCCGCAGGGTCCTGCGGCCGGGCTGCCCGCTGCTGTCTGGCACTCAGCACAGCATCTGGCCCTCTCTGCCTCTGGGCTAGAGAGCCCTGTCAGGGTTCTACGTCACTCTCAGGGCAATGGCAGGAATGCCGTCCACCAAGAAGGGTGCTTTCTATCTCAAACACTGAGGAGAGAGGATTCACATCCACTGAACGCCGAAGAAAGAAAATGTAGAAAAGGACCTCAGAAGCAAGACCAGCGCTGCCAGGGCACAGCCTGCCATTCACTGGAAAGCAGCTCAGCCACCAGGGGGCAGCTCTGCGGAAGAAGCCGTCCACAGAGGTCCAAGCAGCAGGCGTGTTGGGCCCACCTAGCTTGATGGGTCGAGGCAGTCAAGACAGCCCATATTCTAGCCACCAGGGTGACCTCTGAGGCCCAGCCGGAGCCTAGAGCTGGGGTGGGGGGCATTCCTCCCTGCCCAGCATGCAGAGCTGGCCAGGAGGCCCATGTGCCCGCTCTGCTCCCACCAGCTCTGCCCCCCACATTGCACCCTTTCCTTCCTCCCACCACCTCTTCCAGTTAGGCCCAAACAGACCCAGCAGGCTCCAACAGGACCCAGAGAAGCTGGGGAAGGGAGGAGCATGGTGGGGGGCAGCTTAGCTCCTGGCTGGTGTCTGTGAACGCTTGTCAAGCAGACCAACGACCAGGTCGCTCGGATGGAAACCGCCCACCTCTGACGAGAGGCCACGACCACACAAGACACCTGCAGCTGACACCGTCCCAAGCTCCCTGCAAGTCCTGGCTGGCCACTGGGGGTCTTCACTGTGTATTTTGCAGGTGAGGAGACCAAGGCTGGGACTCTGCCCACAAACCCACAGCTGACAGGTGTGGAAGCCCAGATGCGGTGGCCCTGGCTCAAGATTCCCAGCAGCCCCCTGCACGGAGGTCCCAGACTGGACCCTGAAGCCAGAGTTTCTGCACTGTGGGATCTGGGGCCCGCGCCCCACCCAGAGGACCCGCCCCCCGTGGCAGAGCAGGGCAGGAGGTGGGGCGATGCTGTGGGTGTGCACACCGTTTTACTTTTATTTGACAAATACTTTGTAGCATCTACCCTGTGCCAGGCACTGTTTAAGAACTTCAAATGTAACTCAGGTCAGGATGATGAGGTGATGCGGCTCACAGTGCAACACTGGAAGCTGGAGGCCTCCCACTTCCAGCCACGGATTTCCAGAGACGTCACACAGATGGGAAGGCAGTCGCTGCGAGGCCCCTGGGACACTCACTCAGGAGGAGGGGGACACTGACGGCCACACTCCTTGAAGCTGGCTAGAGAGGACATGCTCAGAGCAATCACCGTCTGTCTTCAGAACAGGTGTGTGTTGGTGGCACCACGCTTTCCTGGCATGTGCCAGGCCCTGAGCTCAATCCCCAGTATATATGTTTTATATTTTATACTGCAAAGTATAAAATATAAAACAGTGTTTGCGTGCGTGCGTGCACACTGTGTTCAGAGAAAAATGAACATCCTGCAAGTGTCCATACCAGAACACCCACGGGTCACGCTCCAGGGGTGGGGTCTCAGGGGGTTGCACTTTTGCTTCATATCTTTCTGAACTGCATGTTCTTTTAGACAATGGATATGTGGTTATTTTTAAAAAATCACAAAAAATTCTATTTTTATTTTCAAACAAAATCCTTCACGTGCACAAACTTAGGTACACGCTTTCAATCACTGCGATGACCGTGTTCCTTGCCGACTGTTTCCACACAGGGCTCAGGTGGACAGTGAGTGTCCCTCCCGAAGCTCCCAGGTAACTGGGGGAGGAGAGGGTGGGGACTGAAGCCATGCTAGTTTTTAAGCCTCAGGAGCAGCTCTTTAATTCAAAGCATGTTTCCTGATTATAGAAGTGAAATATGCTCACTGCAGAGAATCTAGAAAAAAGGGAATCTAAATTAACAAGAAGGCAACATCTCTCTGAGCACGTCGTCCCCTGAGACCCACTGCCCACCTGTACCCCAATTCCTCCAGCTCTCAGAGCTACGGCTCAGCATGCAGGGCAGAGCACACGAGGGACAGCCCAGGGCTTCAGGACAGCGTGGACACATCCTGAGGAACAGGCCACATTGTCCACAGTGCCTGGGGAAACCGTAACCCCAGGAGTCTTGAGGCCCCGGGCTCCCCTCTCTAGCCTCACCCAGCCTCACTGCCCTTCTGGAGGCCACTGTTCTGCTTTCTCCAGGGAACCTGGCAGCTCTGTGATGATCCCCAATCTGGTTTTGCCACCCCACCACTCTGGAGGCCAGATCCACAGGTCCTCCTGCTGACCAGGTTCATAGCATGATTTCTCAGGGGCCTCTCAGGCCCAAATGCTGCCCTGCCCGAGTCCACTCTGGTTCTATTTCAGTGCATGTCACCACCTCCTCCCTGGATCCTGCCGGTCCCCTGGGGTGACTCCCACACGCCGTGCCGGTCACAGCCGCTGCCCACGGCCACAGCTCCTAACTCAGACCTGCTTCTATCATTCCCACGCACGGTTTGGCACTTGCACTTCCCCACACATATCGATAGCCATCTTACTATTGCTTGTGTTCTGAGAAATGGCGAATGCCACCCGAGCTCACACAGCCTCGCGGGATTTTCTTTTGCCCAACATGCTGCCTGGGATGTCCATGCACACTGGCGCCTATAGAGCCTGGCCTGTTTCACAGCAGCCACGTGAATGGACTGGCCACGAGAGCATGCCCACCTCCTGCCCTGCTCACAGAGGGCAGGCCATGCCCATCTTCTCATTTGTGTAAACGGCACCACAGGGAACAGCTAGCACATCTCACGGCCACGAGCTCAGGTGTCTTTGGAGCAGGTTCCCAGGTGGGGGGCAGCTGGGGAGCAGGAACAGGTGTCTTTGACTGTTGAATATCACCAGTAGATCACCATGCAGTGACCTATGGGCCGCCTGTGCCCGACCCTCACCAAGCTCTACGTTGCCAGGCTGCCAGGCAGAAAGGTATGCCCTGCTGGGTTGGTGGCTGCTCCTGGCCGGGTGGGAGTGGTCTCCTCCACTTACTGGCTGCCCAGGTCTCTGAGTGACCCTCTGGTCCTCTGCCTGGGTCTCTTGGTCTGATTCTCGTGCTTGCTCTCCCACATTCTGAGTACGAATCCTTTGTTGGGGAAGTCTTGCTGGCCTTTTTCAATTTTTGTGTTGGATCCATGTTACAGAAACGTCAGCTGTGTTAATCATCCTGTGCTTACGTTGACTTTTTTTGCTCAGGAAACGTTCCCTGGTGTGTGGGCACATCCTCCTAGGGCTGCTTCTGAAGGTTTGATGGTTTTGGTCTGCATCAGGTCTTTGCACACGTTGCCCTCATGGCAGAGCCGTTTCTGCCTCCGATACAGTGCCAGCTGGGCTGTCAGCTCCAGTCCCTTCCTGGGACTCATGCTTTCTTCTCTGCACCAAAGAAACACCTGGGCTCTCCTCCTCTGCCTTGTTATTCTTTGAATCTAACTTTTCTACGCCAGTTTGTCAAATTCAGTGAGATCCTGTTTGGATTTTGAATAGGATCATACCAGATTCATAGATCAATTGGAAGAAAAATGACAGCTCTTTGGCAGTAAGTCTTTTTTTCTTTTTTTGGTCCTGGGGTTTGAGCTCAGGGATGCTTACTCACTGAGCCACGTCCCCAGGCCTTTTTTGTATTTTACTTAGAGACAAGTTCTCGCTGAGTTGCTTAGGGCCTGGCTAAGTTGCTGAGGCTGACTTTGAACTCATGATCCTCCTGCCTCAGCCTCCAGGGTGCTGGGATTATAAGTGTGCACCACGGTGCCTGGCGCTATTGCTTTTTCATATTGACCTTAAACTAGCAGCGTGCTAACAGCTCTTACCAGTTCTAATAGTTCGTCTCCATACTCTACATAGATAATATCATTTGTGAATGAGTTTTATTTTTCCTTTCTGATCTTCATCTTTTAAATTATCCTCCTACTTTGTGATGGGTAAACAGAACACCTTTCCCTGCTTTTGGCATGCAGAGAAATGCCCTGACCGTCTCCCAGCAAAGCATCTCATTGGCTGCAGGACTTTGATAGACGCCCTTTGCCAGGTTAGAGAACTTAGCTGGATTCCAAATTTGCTGTGTGCATTTTGTGAACTTGTGATCGATCCTCACGACTTATCAAAAGATTTTCCTGTGTCTATTTGAATAATCGCAGCTTCCTCTCGGTCCCTGCAGAGCCTCCTCTGCTGCTGCTTGTGGCTGTCCCTACCCAGGGCTCCTGCTGGGAAGCTGTGGTCACACTGGCCGCCTCATTTCAGCCTCAGGCTTGGGAGAGGAAAGGACGGCACTCTTCCTGGCCCCCTAGAAGGCTTCCCCAGGCTGAGCTGGTGCTTGCAGTCCACCCTCAGGCGGGAGTGGGTCTCTGCAGCTGAGCCAGGTGCAGGTCTGATGGCAGCTCCTGTTGGCGGATTCGTCCCCTCTGTGCATGTGGGCATGAAACACAGCCTCTGACTGGAGCAAGACCTAGTGGCCACCGCACTGAGATGCCTCTGGGGGATCGGAGCTCTTTCTTTCTTATTTACTACAGCGTTATGGTCACACACAGCAGTCAGGTTCGTTTGGACAAGATCGTGAGTGCGTAGAATTCGATTCCAATCCCCAGCAGCTTTCCCTCCCCTCCGCCCTCCACCGTCTCCCTCCTCCGCCGTCTCCCTCCTCCGCCGTCTCCCTCCTCCACCGTCTCCCTCCTCCACTCTACTGATCTTCCTCCCACTTGTTTATCTCTCTTTGATTGGCGCTTTCTGCACATCCACAGCGGTGGAATTCCCTGTGGAACAGTTACACGTGCACATGACACGATTTTGTTACATTCGTTCCATATCTTCTCCCCTTTCCTGTCGACCCCCTTCTCCCCTGATCTTCCCTGTAGATTTGGTATCTGAAACTCTCTGCCACCCCCTCCCTGTGGTAACCCTGGCTGGAAAGGTGCGCTGCAGGTCCTCGGCACTGCAGGAGTCTGTGAAGGAGGATATTGCTCTAGGTATGGCAGTTGGCCATCCTGCCAGCAGCTCCATTCACTTTTTAAGCTGCATCTTCGCAATGACAAAAAACGGAGAGTCAGCCTCCCAACCCTGCTGTAGTTCTCCAAGGTAAAGGCACCGGTGAGTGGTGGGCAGGTGAACCTGGGTCCCCGGCCTCCCTCCTGTGGGTGGGTGGGGCCTTCACCACAGCACCACTGAGGCTTGCAAACCTAGGGCTGCCGGGACTCCTGAGGTCATCGTGCCCCTCTTTGGAGGCAGATGGCTTTGGAGCAGGCCTGGAGGCTGGACACCCTGAGGGCTCACCCACCCGCCAGACGTCGCAGAGGTGGGAATGCAGAGAGAGGTGGTGCCTCCAGCCTTGGTCACTCCTCCCTCACAGTTCTGCGGCAGTCCTCAAAGGGGCCGTGGGCACCATGTTAAACACTGCGTACTTAATGGACACTAGCATTTCAAGGACCCCCAGGCTGGTCAGTCAGTCCCTTGCACCTTTATCCTCCAATACACAGCCAAGCGGCCCATATGGAAGCCTTCAAAGACACTCCTGCAGCCAGAGCCGGAAGGGCCCTGCCGGACACAAGCCGACGCCGCCCTGAACACTTCATGGCTGAGCCCCACACTGCAGGAACGCTGACCCCTGCCTGCTGCGCGTGGGCAGCCCGGGGCAGCACCGAGGACTTTGGAAGAAGCACAGGCTAGGGAGAAGAGATGTCCTGCTCCACCTAAGCCGAGCTGAGCAAAAGCCAGAGGGCGTTCCAGGATAGACGCTGCCTGACAGTGATGTGTCCTCAGTGTGACCGTCAGGGTCCGAGGGAGCGGGGCCAGTCACTGTTGGCTCCACTCCATGATGGAGAGGCCCAGAGCCAGAGGGCAGCGAGTGGAGCATGGAGACACCATGGCCCTGAGACACACTCCACCATGCACCCCAGCATGAAGCCCGGCCACTCCAGAGCCAGAACAGCCGGGCTCACCTAGGCCCAACACCAAGGCCACACCAGGGCAGCCAGTGAAGCCCCGTCTGCAATCAGAAACCAAGTGCACATGGCTGGCAGCAGCACCCACCAGACAGCACCCACCCAGACAGCACCCACCAGAGAGCACCCACCAGACAGTACCCACCAGACAGCACCCACCAGACAGGACCCACCCAGACAGCACCCACCCAGACAGCACCCACCAGACAGCACCCACCAGACAGCACCCACCCAGACAGCACCCACCAGACAGGACCCACCCAGACAGGACCCACCAGACAGCACCCACCCAGACAGCACCCACCAGACAGTACCCACCAGACAGCACCCACCAGACAGCACCCACCCAGACAGCACCCACCAGACAGGACCCACCCAGACAGCACCCACCAGACAGGACCCACCCAGACAGCACCCACCAGACAGGACCCACCAGACAGCACCCACCAGACAGCACCCACCCAGACAGCACCCACCCAGACAGGACCCACCCAGACAGGACCCACCAGACAGCACCCACCCAGACAGCACCCACCCAGACAGCATCCACCAGACAGACAGGAGCTCTGGCCCCTGCAGTCCCGCCTGCCGCTTGAGGCTGACTGCCGTCTGCACACGTGTGCACTCACCAGGGTGGTGTAAGGCCGTGTCAGGCCACCTCTGGGCCACTCACGCAGGCGGCTATCACTGAGCCTCACTGCCTAAGGGCTGCCTGGAGCGAAGCTCTCCAACATCCTCCATCCCCCTTTCCTTCGGAGGTCACTCAGCTGCACACCTGGGGCCAGGACACACCTGTGCCCACTCTGTAGGGCTGACTCAGGCCACAGCATCGACCACTCATGACATCTGAAGTCAGTCCCTGACCCTCCTTGTGTATTTCCAGATTCTAGGCAGATGCTCCCTGGGAGAAACCACCACCCTGAAGAACTAGCCCAGGCCTGACCCGGGCCACCCATGGGTCCCAGCTCTTGGGGTCCCAGACACCCTGGTCCTGCAGCTCAAGATGCGTGAGCCAGTGCCGCATGCACAAAGCCGCAAGGGACGCAGGCAGTTCTCAGACTCATGGGAGTAAAACTGAGGGTCTGGCAGAGCGCCCATCCGGCCCTGGGAAATGGCCCCGGAGGCAGGTCCTCCTGCTGGGGCGCCCTCGAGTCCTCTCCCCACCTCGTACGCCCCAGTGTGTGGTGAACACAGCACCATTATGTGTGCTGCTAATCGGCGCAGGGAGCGCTGACCACAGCAGAGAATGTGCACATTCATGCTGCTGGAGAGTGGAGGTGCCGCTGCGATGCACAGCTCCTCCCAGCCCAGAGCACCCCGTGCCCAGGCCTGGGCCAGCTCTCCTGCCCAGGGAAGAGGTAACAGCTGAGACTCGAAGACGACTCAGCAGATCAGGGCGCGAGCAGCACCTGTGGGCTGAGGACCCACCAGCCTCTGTGCCATGGCCAGCACACCTGCTCCACGCTGTCTCCCTCAGCCCTGACCACCTGGGGGCTGTGTGTCCTGAGTGTCCCTCTGTCTTTCACGACTCGGCAACAGGGTGCTCAGCTGGAAGTGAGGCCTGGGGGCCTGCTCAGCTTGGGCATGTGCAGAGCCTGGACATGCAAGGGGGCTAACACCCGAGAGCGCGTGGGGCCAGCAGGGTCAGGAGCCAGGGACTGGGCATTGCCCTCTCCCTTCCTGGGCTGACAGTCGTGAAGCTTCCAGTGGGATCACACCTGAATGTGCACAGCCCACGGGGCCTTCCCTCCTTCCGCCCCGCCCTGGTCATGCTCCGAGTGCTCCTGAGGCACACTCCAGGACTGTAGGCCTCTGTCTCAGGTAGCTGGCCGTGGGCGGGGGCTCTCGGGGGCCTAGGCTGCGAGCTGGTGCGAAGATGCCGCAGACAGCAGTCCCCAGGGTAAGGCTCTGGAAGGGCATCAGTCATCCTGGGGTAGGGCAGAGCCAAGTTGCAGCCCCAGAGCAGGGATGGCCCTTGTCTGGGATGCCAAGGGCTCTGTCACCTGCTGAAGGAACATGGGTGGCTGATGAAAAGTCCCACCTGCTGTCAGAGGAAACCTGTGTCTCCAGGCTACACTCTTGAGACCTGACTGATTTAAGACCTGACTGAAGAATTGGAGGAAGCATCCCAGAGGTCAAAGGGACATAGGCTAGGAGCCCCTGGCCTGTGCTGTGGAGACCCCTCTGCCCTTACCCTCAGGGTCTCCTCCCTCACGAGCCTCCAGAGGGCCTCTGACCTACATGCACCTGCGGAGGGCACCCTGTGGCCCGCCTGCTCTGGTGGACAGTGCCTCTGCCCGGCTCCACAGGGTTTGGCGCATCTCTCAAACCTCCACTGTTGAAGCTCTGAAGATCGTAGGGTATGTGACAGGTCACTCATCTACACTACCAGGCACAGAGGACCCTTCCCACGACGCAGAAGTAGCAACAGAAGCACCTGTCCTGGTGCTGCGGGTGCCAGTGACCAGCCACAGAGTGTCCCCCACGGGCTCCATCTGGACCAGCAGCCCTCAGTGAGCCACACCTGCTGGGAGAAGCCAACGGGTCCAGACACGGTTCCAGCTGTGGGCGGGATTTATTTTTGGCTTATGGAGTGCATTTTAAGAGGCCCTTTGTTCTCTTGTGGCTTTTCACAGGGTCAGCTCTCCGTTGTTGTAGGGCCAGAGTGCACTGCAGTGCAAAGCCTCATGGCTCCCACAAGCCAACGCCCAGGAGCAAGCCCGGGGCATCTGGGAATGCACTTGACCCCAACCCAGGGCAGGCAGAAGGGTGCCTTCCAGCCTCTCCTAAGGGGCCTCCCTTCTGAGTGGGGTCCACCCCTGGGGAACATTCCTGAGGGTGCAAGGTTAGCAGGCAGTGAGTTTCAAAGGGTTTCTATGCAAACAGGGACAGGAAATGTCCCTGCGATGAAACAGCTGCTGAGGACAGAGGGGGCGGGCCCTGAGGACCGGGCTGCACTCCCGCCTACAGCGCCCGTTCTGGGCCAAGGCTGACGGCGTGAGGAGAGGCTGAGTCTGTCTCCCCGCCCCGGAACAAGGACCCCTGCACCCGCTTTCCCATCCCCGGAGCCAGGCTTCCGATGAGTGTGGCTACAGTGGTTTAGTGTCCCCCACAGGCCACATGCTGCTGGTATGGCCTTCCGACTGTGGCACTGTTGGGGGTGGAGACGTTGAGAGGCAGGGCCCCTTGGGAGGCAGCTAGGTCACTGGGCTGCCCTTGAAGGGTGTCTTGGTACCTGGCCCTTCCTCTCTGTCAAGAGCAGACTGCTGCCCCGCCCTTTCCCCTGGACCAGCCTCCTGGGCGCTGTCCCTGGTGCTGCCTCTTCTTGCTGACTTCAGTTCACTGAAGTCTGGAGCCAGGGGTGACCCTCCTCCAGCCCATGCTGCCAACTCATCCTGCTGCTGACTCCACCTAGCTGCAGTGTCACATGGCAGGACTGGCTCTGCCCGACCTGCACCCCAGCTCCTCAGCTCCCGCCAGCCTCAGGGAGGCCTCCACGTGGGTCTGTGCCACAACGAGTAAGCACAGTGGCCCAGAGGAGCACGGAGTGAGTCACGGAGGAGGCCACTTGGTGATACGCTCTCTCCCTCCTCCTTACACACACACACACACACACACAATTTCTAATGTTCTTGGTAAATAAAATCATTGGGGGAAAGGAGATGGGTTTGCAGACCTTAGCCAGACACATTCCTCACAAGAGCAGAGTCCTCCCCACGCCCTCCCATTTCTCCAAGCCACAGTTTTCTCTGGCATCAGCCTTGGGGACTAGATAGCTCCCTAGTACACCCTTGGTCTGTCCAAAGTGACCTCACCCCAACAACGTGGTCTCAACCTTAGACTCCAGGTGACCACTTCTTGTTTGCACTGTGGTACTGCCCCACAACATCCCAAGTCTTTTGTAGAGCTCAACGGACCCACAAACCATGTAGGATCTCGTCTTCAAGTAACGAGGACTGGCGTAGGTCAGAGATGAGTCCCCTGCTGGCTCGGGCAACACAGGACTGAGGCCAGATTCTGGGGGACCCTGGACTGAAGTTCTGGGTGTCTGCACAGGGAGTCCTGGGACAGCCTGGACTCAGTTCTGAGGGAGCTGGGCTGAGGGACCAGCTTCTGCCTGCAGGTTGGCAACACTCTAGGTACGCCCCTTTTGCCATATTCTTTCTGGGGTGAGTGAGACAGAGACAAAGCCCATTGCCTGCTCCAGTGTGGAGTCTTTGGGGACACTCTGCCGGAGGTCCAGCCTCGCCACCCACACTTTCCCTGCCCTCAGGACTGTACAGAGGCTGCCTTGCTAGGGTGCAGGGAGAAAGAACCCTGAGAAGGTGGTGGAGGCAGCTTGGCAGCAAATGTCCTGGCTGGACCCAGGACTCTGAGCTGGCTGGGCTTGGAGTGGTTCCCAACTGGTTGTCCCCAGCCGTCTGTCCCACACGTGGCCCTCCCATGAAGGGTGCATTCATCCTGGGTCTCAGAATCCCCACAGACATGTTGTGAACAGAGACTAACATGCAGCTAATGATAACCAGGAAACAAAACAAACAAGAATGAACCAGGATAAAGAGAAATGTTTAAAGTCCCACACAAACTTCAGACATCAGAGTTAACCAACAGAGCTCACAAAACAATTCTATTTTTAATACTATAGTGTTTTTTAGAGCAGTTTAAGCTCACGGCAAAATTTAGCAGAAAGCACATTAACCCTCTGCCCACTCCCCCACACAATCTCTTTGCATTTCTTCAAAGAAATAAGTTAAAGCCTGAAAATTATTTCATGGAATAGAAAATGGTAGAAAGTAGGACTGGGATGTGGCTCAGGGCAGAGGCCTGCCTGACATGCCTGAGACCCTGGGTTCTATCCCCAGTACTGCAAACAAAACAGAAGGAAGGAGAGAAGGGAGGGAGGGAAAAGAATCTGCAAGAAGTGAGTTTCAAACCTGAATTTTAACAAGGGCATTTAGAAATTTAAAAATGATAAATGAAATTAGAAGCACAATATGCACTTTGGTGGCAGACTGGACAACAGAGAAGAGGATAATTCAGAAGAAATTACCAGGACTTAAGCCCAAGGGGACAAAAAAAAAAAAAAAAAAAAAAGCAGAACACACAGGAGAAGGATGAGAGGAACAGAGGACAGAATGAGATGGTGCCTTAGAAGTGGAGAAGAGGGAGAACGTAGCCGTGAGAACTGTTGAGAGAAGCAAGACAGCAATCCAGAGCTTCAACCTGAGCCAGAATCCGGAACATCGTAAGGGAACTCGAGGAGAAAGAGAAGAAGCAAGAACAAACACAGTACAGCACCTTCCCAAGGAGAAGCACGTTATGTTCAGAGGAAGGGCAGTGGGAAGGACCGCCGACTGCCCACAGGAACAAAGGAGCCTGCGATGATGGAACCTTTTCAATGTGCTTTAGAAAGGTGGGCCCAGGCCAGCTGCGGGGGATGTGTCTGAGGCAGGAGGATCGTAAGTTTGAGGCCAGCCTGGGTAACTTAGCAAAGCCCCATCTCAGAATAAAGATAAAAAGGGCTGGGGATATGGCTCAGTGGAAAAGTCCCTGGGTTCAATCTCTCATCCCTAAAAAGGAAAATACAAAAAAATGTAATCCCCAGTTGGAGTAGGTGCTTTGTGGAAAAAACCAATTTTGATCAAAGAATAAATGCTTATGTGATTTGGTAGAAAAAAAAGAAAAGCCCAGAACGAGAGGTTAAAGGACAAGAGACAAAATGGGAGCAGAGAACTTAACTTATACGCAGGTGCCTAGCTAAGGTCCTCATGATATTAGGAAATTCTAAGACTGAGAGGAGAAAAAGCCAAACAACTCCAAAGAAAGTGAAAGACGTGGACAAGCATTATCAATACACTGTTCACAAAAAAATGAAAGGCAGGTAGTCCTTTAGTCCGTGAAAAGTCACTCGATTCACTCATGTTAAGAGAGACCCAAGCTCCGCCGTCACCGTGGCCCCTATCTGGCAAACCCCAGGTGCCACGGCCTGGGCGCGGGCAGACCGTGGGCAAGCCCTCCCACTCGCCCTGCGCGGGACTCAGCAACTGCTCCACCCTGTGCAGGAAGCTACCCAAAGGCACTCTTGTTTCCCACTACCTCCACTTTTTAAACCCAGATTTGTTTCTATTTTGATTTAATTTTGTCTTAGTTCTGTACATAAAGCCATGAAGTCCGGAGGGAGTTGCCCTTGTCCTTTTAACCAGGTCCTCCTTCCCCGATGGCTGGTCCACCACTGCACCTGACCCTTGTTGAGCAGATAAAGCTTCCTGGACACCTGGACCCACCGCTCCTCCAAACCTTCTTGCATTGTCTCACACCTGACCTTTGGTGGGGCACCTCACCTCCAAACCACAGCAGATGTGGAGAAACTGGAACCCTTTGCACTGTCGGTGGAAATAGGAGGCCAGTGCTGGGGAACGCGGTATGGCAGATCCTTAAAAAACCAAACGCAGAAGCCCACGTGACCCAGCAACCCCACTGCTGGGTGTAGACCCTCAAAATTAAAAGAGGGTCTCCAAAAGATGTTCACACAGCTGCCTTCGTAGCTAAAATGTGCAAGCAGCCCCTCGAAGGGCAAAGGAGTGGCTAAGCAAAGGTGGCCTGTCCACACCAAAGCCTCCGAGGAGGGACGACACACAACAGCAGGCTGAGCCTGGAGCGCGTGGCGCCCGTGAGGCCAGCCAGGCTCCGGGGCAGCTCAGCCACCCCACGACACGGTCCCTGGAGCCCGAGGTTCAGAGGTGGTCCCTAGGGGCTGGCAGGGAGGGGTTGAACGGGGACAGAGACGCAGCTCTGCCAGTTCTGGGGCTGGGAATGTGGTCAGGGCCCAGCGTGGGGAGGCCCTGCGTTCCGCCCTCAGATGAGAAAGCGAAGGCGCCAAGGTGGCTGCTTGAAGACAGGGTGGCGCCAGCACCGCCGGTCGCTGGGGTGGCTGAGATAGCCAGCGGTGCTGGGCAGGCTTCCCCACAGCTGAAGACCACGCAGCTGCAGCGCCTCCATCCCTCAGAGCACGTCCCTCAGCAGCCCAGGGCTGCTGGGGGCAGCAGGAGGCTGGGCTTCCCTCCCCAGGCAGCCCCGGGCCTGGCTCCGTGTCCTGGACG
This sequence comes from Sciurus vulgaris, assembly GCF_902686455.1. NCBI lineage: Eukaryota > Metazoa > Chordata > Mammalia > Rodentia > Sciuridae > Sciurus > Sciurus vulgaris. The sequence goes on from NC_136464.1 coordinate 1,556,416, forward strand.
GCCGGGTCTGCCGAGCCCAGGAGGCCTTGCACGCAGGCACAACAGAAGGTGCTCTTGAATCTGAGGGCTGGGAGGGAAGACGGCAGGAGCTGACCACCTGGCTCACCCCAGGGCTTTGTCCTCCCAGGAGTCTAACTCACATGTCAAAGAAAAACAAGCCAGATGTCAGGGTTGAAGCCGGGGGCACGGAGAGGGGCTCGGCAGGCACAGGGCCTGGAAGTCCGAAGAATCTCTCCCTGGAGCTTCTGCTGAGGGCGGAGAGCCGGAGCTGGAAGGGCCTCGGTTTCCCACCTCCTCTGCCAAGTCCAGGACCAAACACTCACCCAGAACTGCCCGGGTCACCACCCGCCCTGAACTCCCCGGGGCCCCCGAGGGCAGGACGACCAGGCACCTGCAGGACTGCAGGCCACAGGCTGCGGGCAGCACAGTCCGCCCTGCTCTCCTCCCCTGAATCCTCTCTGGGTTGCCATGACCCCGTCACAGAGGAAACACGGCCAGGAGGTGCCCAGCAAGGAAAGGCCCTCGCAGCCCCGTGGAGCGAGGCGGAGCGGCAGCGTTCCAGCGCGCCCGCGCTGTCGCTTCCAGTATCCCGGGACCCGGCGTGAGCCGGGGCTGCAGAGAAACTGTGCCTCCCAGGGAGGCCTGGCTCTGAGGCAGGGCGGCCTGGCTGCTGGGGCCTGCCAGCCTCCTCCCAGCAGGCCCTTTCGCAGGCCTGGAACTCCAGCAGGGCTGGGGAGGGAGGTCGCTGGGGCCCACACAGCCTCCCACAAAGGGAGTGAGAGAGAAGAACGCTCAGCAGGTCCTGGAAAAGGAGCCCAGGCCTCAGCAGGACCAGCACTGCCCTCTGCCTCCTGGGGGCCCTTCCCCCGACCCTGCCCCTCCCACTGCCATCCACAGCCACTCCTGCAGCACCACCTCCCTCTAGCCACCTCTCCACTCCCTGGAACACACTCCCGCATGAGTGAGCTACAGAAAGGTCCTTCGAATGCCATGGGCTGAGAGCCCATAGGGAATCGATGAGAAAATAAGATACACACAGAACAGAGTAATAGTCAGCCTTGAAAAAGGAGGACAGTCTGGGCCAGGCAGAGTGAGGCACTCCTGAATCCCAGCAGCCTGGGAGGCTGAGGCAGGAGAATTGAAGTTCAAGGCCAGTCTGGGCAGCTTAGTGAGACCCTATGTCAGAAAAAAATCTAAAAATTTAAAAGGGCCGGGGTAGAGCACTTGCCTGACGTTTGTGAGGCCCTGGACTCAATCTCCAGGACCAAAGGGAAAGGAGAGGCTGCCATTCACAGCAGCACAGATGACCTCAAGGGTGCCAGGCAGCAAAGCAAGCAGACAGCTTCAGTGAGGCCAGGGTCCACAGAGTCAAGCTGCAGACTAACAGGCCCCTGGAGCTGGTGCCCAGCGGGGAGGGCCACACCTGACCCCCAGAGGCCGGGATGCAGCCGTGCGCAGCTGGAGGTCGGCAGCCCACCGCGGGAGCACCAGGGGGCATCCAGGCCGTGCGCAGACCCAGCAGCCATGGGTGAGCTGGGCAGCCCTTCCTGGCTTGAGGACGGCCCCACGCACTGTGCTTGGTGGTACAGAGACCACACTGTCTGGTGCTTCTTTTACACAGTCCCTTCACGGGCCCCCCTCCATGAGCCTCTTTGACTAACGGCCTCCTGAAGGCCCCATCTTCAAATGCCACCACATGGGGCCAGCGCTTCAGCGTGTGAACTTAGGAGAAGGGCCGCAGTTCAGCCTAGTGCAGCACCTGAAGATTCACGGAGTCACCAGGCAAGCATTAAGCGTGTGTGGGGTGGAGCACTTGTCTGGATTTTTAGAATTCCCTTCTGAATCAGGAATAAAAGCCAAGGTTGCTGTAATGGGGCCCAAGTGCTTGCTAGGAGCGGTAAAGACTAGGGAGCAGCAAGACACAGCAGCCTGCGCAGGAGACACCCCGGCTTTGGGGTGCAGGGTCAAGGGAATCACTGCCTGGCCCTCCACAGCGGCACCAGCTGGAGACCAAGGGAGGAGGCCAGAGATGCAGGGCCACCCCCTCGGGATGCTTGCTGGATGCTGCGGTGTGGTGGGAGGGGCAGGCAGAGTCAGACCCAGCAGCCCGAAGGCCCAGGGCTAGGGAGGGCGTGGGGGCAGTCTCAGGAGAGGGTCACCTCCCAGAGAACACAGATGCGCTGCTGTCCAAGCCTCTTCCAGGCACAAGTCAGTCATCCAACGGCAGGTAACCTTTACAGGAAGTCCTTGATCCTCAGTTATCAGCTCGCAAGCCCCTCAGCATGCTTATCTAGAAATCACACCAAAAGACCACACCACCCTGGAAATAGAACGCAGGGCACTCTACCACAGAGCTACTCCCCCTGCTCTTTATTATTATTTTTTAAAATCTGAGACAACGCCTCACTAAGTTGCCCAGACTGGCCCTGAACTTGAGACCTCCTACCTCAGCCTCCCGAGTCACAGGGATCACAGGTGTGCACCAGTGTGCCTGGCTATAATAAAAGTTCCTGATTGCCTTACCACTTTTCACCGTTTCCTAAATCTCTCACAAACGTGAATGCAAATGTTTGGTGCCCACACTGCCCAACCTGAAAGGCACTGATTATGAACTACCACCCAGCAGGTCCTGATGGCGAGCTGTTTCCTTGCGGCCCGAGGAACATCAGAACCAGGACTGCAGGCACACCTGCAGCAGCTCCTGGCACATCAAGCAGCCCTCTTCCTGTGTCCCTTTCCAAATCTGGCTGCAAGCAGTGTCGAGGCAACAGTAACAGATCCTGGGATGGACTGTGTAATTTTTCAATACAATGTCCCCAAACAACAAGCTTGTACATTTCAATGTGCTTGAAAATCCCACCTAAGACACTTGTGTCTTCAGCCCGCTCCAGGCCAAAACGCCGAGCTGTGAGATCCCTCCCTCCATCATGCTCTTCTAGTGGACAGCCAGCGAGTGCCACTGGCCGGAGGGGCTGGCTGCATTCTCCTCTGACCACCCAGTTGGGCCAGCTGGTCCTCCTGCTCGCACAGCAGACAGGGACCTTGGGCACAGAAGCCACAGGTGGTCCTGGGCTGGGCTTGGCTCCTCCTCCTGAGAGCACGCCAGCGCACTGATGTCCTCCGCTGACGTCTCCTGGAAACTGCCGGAAGGGGACCCTGTTCCTCAGTGCTTGAGTTTAGAGAAAGGTAATCAGAGATCTACTGCCATTAATGGGGGCTGCCAAAGGGAGTATTGGTTCAAGGCCACAAATCTGCTTTTACCAGGGGAGGGGCGCAGAGAGGCCTTGCCTGCCCCTCTTTTAATCCCAAACCCTGGCAGACGCAATGCTGGGTGCCTTCTCCCAATATCCGCCCAAAGCAGAGGGAGGTTCCTCCAGCACTAGCAGCTCCCCGGCTCCTCCGGAACGACCAGAGACAGCACAGCCTGCCACTCCTGGGAGTCCCTACCCCTGTTTCTATTATTTGCAGACAGCATGCAAAAAAGAGAGGTTTTCCTGCACCCATGGCAGCACTAAGGCACCTGGATCCAAGCCTGAGATGCAAAGCAGACGGTTATTGTTAAAAGCCCCGAATGCGAATGGGGCTTGCAGAGGCAAGGTCAAGGGGATACGCAGGAAACTGTCCAGGCCGGTGCCTCCTCCAGCCTGTCAAATCCCGCCGCGGCTTCTGATGTTATCAACACCCGACAGCAATGCGGCCCCCCCCAGGAACGCAAACATAAGAAAATCTAAAACTAAACACCAAAGAGAGAAAACGAGGGAAAAACCGCCGGGCGGCACCCTCCCGAGGGAGGCTCAGCGGAGACGCCGGAGCGCGGGCGGTACCCAGCACCTGCGCGGCCGCGCCCAGGGCAGCGCCGCCGCCTGCGCCCGCGGCCTGCGCGCTATGCCGGCCGGCTCCGCACATCCCGGAAACCGGCTAGGGAAATGACGGCCCGCGGGAGGTCGCCTGGAGAGACAGAGGACCCTGGTCCGGGGAGGTCGCCCGGGCCGCAAGGCCCCCGGGCCTGCGCGACTACAGGGGGGGAGACAGTGAGCCCCTCCGCCCCGCCACCCGGCCACTCAGGGCCCCGCCAGGCCTCTGCGCAGGGCGCCCGCAGCCCGGGACGCACCGTGCCAGGCGCCGGCGGAGCGCAGAGGCCCGGCCCCGGCCAGCCCAGCATCCCACGCCCGGGTCAGGCTGCGCGGCGCGCGGGTCCCCGAAGCACGGCCGGCGGCTGCTCACCGAGGCTCCCCGCGAGCGGGCTCCGGGCGGCTGCGGCTCCGAGGCGGCGGCGGCGTCCGACGGCCCCGCTCAGCCATTGCAGTGGCGCTGCGGCGGGCGGGGGGCGCGCGTCACCGCGGGCAGGCGCCCCAAAACCCGGCCCTCCCCGGCACCGCCGCTCGCGGGCCGCTCCGCCGGGCGCGCGGCTGGGCGACACCCGCCCTGACTTCCCCGATCGCTTGTCTCATTCGTTTAGGGAGCAGGTTTGCAGGCTATTAAAACGAGCACCGGTGCTGCCGAAAATAACCCCGGCGACGCAGAGAAGTCTGCGGAGCGAGGCGCGGGGGCGAGGCCAGCCGGCCGAACGCGGAGCTGCCTGCCGCGAAGGCCACAGGCCCACGGGGGCTTACAGGTGGCATGAATTACTCACCCTCATTTCGTGCTGGGTAGAGCGGCCATGAGCAGCACGGGAGAGTCGCACGTGTGTGCCTGAACCTTTAACTCTTGGCTCCCCATCTCCAAGGACAGCCTGCCTTCCCAGCCGGCTCTGGAGCCCAGTGAGCAAACAGCACTCCGGGTTCAGATCCACAGTTTCATCCTCCCTTTTCCCGCTGGGTTGTCTGGGTCTTCCCATCAAGTAGCTTTTCACATTCCCCAGTCACACTGAGAGGCCTGGGCTGCTGCAGGAGCTGGACACACAGGGGTGAGCACAGCTACCTCCCGGGCTTGCTGGGGGCTGTTCCCCAGCAGAGGCGCCCTTCTTCCCTGGATACCAAGGTTGCAGATCTGCGGGGTTCGAAGTTCTGGGCTGGAAAGCAGTGTTCCTGCAAGCCTGTGCTCAGGTGTAATGGGGCGGGCTGCCTCTCCACAGCCCTGGACCCTGCACTCTGGCTACAAGAAGCCAGAGCCATTTTGTGACTGCTGGAGGGGCACACCCCAGAACACAGCCTCAGCCTTGAGGGGGCTGTTCTCCCCACTGGTGACCCATGGGTTTTGATTTTTTTTTTTTTTTTTTTTGGGGCGGGGAGGGGGGGTGGGATGGGGTGGAGAATTGAACCCAGGGGTGCTCACCACTGAGCCACATCCCCAGTCTTTATTTTTTATTTTGAGACAGGGTTTCGCTAAGTTGCTTAGGGCCTCCTTAAGTTGCTGAGGCTGACTTTGAACCTGTGATCCTCCTACCTCAGCCTCCGAAGTTGCTGGGATTACTGGTGTGTGCCACCATGTCCAGCAACCAGACAGTGTGTGTGTGTGGGGGGTCTTTAAACAAGCCATCCCCAAGCTCTGTGACTGACAGATACAGGGTAAGATGTGACCATGTCTCACTTCCTTGGCTCTTTGATCAGAAACAGTGTGAATGGTTTGGTACAATGTGAACAGGCCACTCGGAAGTCTCTAGGTGAGGTTACTGGTGGCAGCTTAGTAGACCAGAAGGAAAAGGGTCTATCCCGGTAAGGACAAAGCAGTACCCCTTCCTGAGGGGAGGGTCTGCTCTATCCAGTTTGCCACCAGATGTCCAACTGGTCTCCCCAGGGTATGGTGCCACATCACAGGCCAGAACTGTGTAGATGGGCAGTGGCCAGGGCTGTGAAGATAGGCAGTGGCCAAGGCTGTGTAGACAGGCAGTGGCCAGGGCTGTGTAGATGGGCTTCCAAGGCTGTGTAGACAGGCAGTGGCCAGTGCTGCCTGGATCCCTCCCCAGCCGCCACCTCCTATGCTTCACCCCTCTGCCCAGGCCCCTGGTTTCCACAGTGGTGTGGCTTTGGGCAAGAGAGGACCTCTGGGCTGTCTGAAGTCTCTCCATCTGGAGGCTTTATACATTCCAACCATTTGCGAAGTGTGGACATGGCTCCTGTCCCCTCCTGACACCACAGGTGACTGGGGACCAGGACTCTAGATAGGAAAGAGCTTCCCGCTCTGGAGCAACGCTCAGAAGGAACCTGATGTCTCACAGTGCCTTCCTGCCCTGCAGTCAGTAAGAGGATGTTAATGTCCGGGCCCCCCGCCGGAGGAGGCCCCAGGAGGCCCCAGGAGGCCCGAGCACACCCGGCTTTTTTCTGCTCTGGGACTCGGTATGTCTGGCTCCTGCTTCAGTGTGTTTGTCCCACACCTCAGCCCTTCTGTGTCGACCTGCTGTCCTTCATTTCCAGCCTCAGTGGAGTCTGCGGGGAGCCCAGTGGTCCCTGAGAACCAGGCTCTGAGCGGGCAGCACCGGCCCCTGCCCACACCCGCCACCCTCCCACCTCTGCCCTCACCCCTTCCAGCTCAGCTTTCTCAGCTCTGCCCTCGTACTGCTGGGCAGGCAGAGGGGAACCGTGAGGCCCAACCCCATACCACTTGTCGACCGCAGCTGCGGGACTCCGACAGGCTTGTGGGTGGGAGGGGGCGTCTGCACGGCTGAAGTGGCAGTTCCTGTCTTACGTTCTTAGGTTCTTTGAACCAGCTCTGCCCTGTGAAAGTGGAAATGCTGGAAGGACCTTAAAGTTTCCTCAGAGTCACCAAAGGAGCCGTGAGTCTGTACGGATCCCCAAGCTAAGTCATCCAGGCAGCTGCTTGGACCCAGGCGCCTGCTGTCAGGACTCTCAGCGGCCCTTCAGCCGGAGGCACCGAAGTCACAGCCAGGCAAGTGGGGAGGCGAGAGGAAGCCCCTCCCGGGACACAGCTGCCTCAGGCCGAGGCGAACCAGAGCAGTGTCCCACCAAGGGGAGAGCAGGGCCAGGAGCCGCCCTCCTGAGAGAAGGTGGAGTACGTCCCCATCACAGCCTCAGCATACCCCAGGTGGCCTGGCTGCTGCCACCGAGCCCCTGAAAGGGCCACGTGCCACCTCCTCAGACGAGTCTTCACTCGGGCTCACAGAACTCTGGGAAAAAATGTTCAGGGACAATAACACATTCATAGTCGGAAGCAATGGTGACACAGACGAGAAGACATTGCAGGTGCAAACCAGAAACACAGAGGAAGGAACAGAGGAGGCAGGAGAAGCCTGCACAGCAGACCAGAACCGTAGGGACGGCAGATGCCCAGGTGCAGACACTCAGGCAGGCAGGCGAGCACAGCTGGGAAATAAAGCAAGCCCAGAGGGTCCGGGGGAGGAAGCTGGGAAATGGGCCAGCTTCTTAGCTTCTCACGGAGTTTCTAGAAATGAAAATTATAACCATCGAAAGTCAAAACAAAATTGAAGAGTGTCACCACCAGCAGATTAGCCACAGCAAAAAACAAAATCAGCAGACCGTAAAACAGGCAGAAGAAAGTACCTAGACCCCAACCAGAGACGGCGAGACTGGAGATCACAGCGGGTAAGCGATGTGAGGAGGACTGAGGACGTTCGACGTGCTCAATCAGCACTGCAGAAGTGGGTAGATGGGAAGCGGGCAGGGGCTGTGTCCCAGGGGCCTGAAGTGGAGACTCAGATTGCTGATGAGAAGCAAGTATGGCCAGGCATGGTGGCACATGCCTGTCATTCCAGCAGCTTGGGAGGCTGCGGCAGGAGGACCTCAAAGCCAGCCTCATCAACGGCAAGGCACTAAGCAACTCAGTGAGACCCTGTCTCAAAATAAAAAAATCAAAAGGCCTGGGGATGTGGCTCAGTGGTTGATTGCCCTGGGTTCAATCCCCGGTGTGACAAATAAAAAAACTAAAGAGTGAGGCACAGCAGCCGGCAGAGAGAAAGATAGGGAGGCTGAACTCTCTGTGCTTCGTTAGTATGACAGCTGACCCTGCTCGTTACAAGGGAAGCTAGCAAGTTTGAGGATGATATTTTCAATGTGCAGGAAGAAAAATAATTCCTAAGCAAAAATTTTAGGGTCAGTAAAATGGTTTAAAGAATAAAGGGGGGCTGGGGAGATAGCTCAGTTGGTAGAGTGCTTGCCTAGCAAGCACAAGGCCCTGGGTTCGATCCCCAGCACCGCAAAAATAAATAAATAAATAAATAAATAAATAAATAAATAAATAAATAAATAAATAAATAAAGAGAGGGGCCGGGGTGTGGCTCAGCGGTAGAGCGCTTGCCTAGCATGTGTGGGGTACTGGGTTCAAGTCTCAGCACCACATTTAAATAAATAAATTAAATAAAGGTCCAACAATTAAAAAAATAAAGGGAGATGGTTAACGTAACTAGCTTGATAAGCAAACTGATTTTGCCACCACAGATCTGTAGCTGAAGGGAATTCTTTCCGGCGAGGTGAAAAGAAAGTCACCGCAGATAGAAAGTGTGAGTGGAGCGGTGACAAAAAGCACCGGCAGTGGCTCGGCCTGAGCCGGCTGACCCTGCAGGCCGGAGCCTCGCCTTTGCAGGAGCCGGCGGCCCCTGTCAGCCCTGCCGAGGGCGGAGTGTGCTCTTGGGCACGTGGAGGGCGGCTCCAGGTCCAGCAGGGTCGCCTCCCACGCGCAGGGGCGCGGCCTCAGCCATCCCGAGGTCGAGGGGCGCGTGGCCCAGCGGACGCTCCGCGCACCCGAGGCTTGTCTAACGTTAGCCGCTCACTTTCCCGCGTGTGTAGACCGGAGGTCACACGGCGCTCGGAGTGGGGTGCGGCGGAGCTGGAGGGCCCCCGGGACCCAGCCGCGCAGGCGCAGGGCTCCGCTCCATCCCCGCACCACAGAAAACAAACCAGTCATCCAAATGCCTTTTATTTTAGAAGGTGACCCTCGAGGTTTGAAGAGATCACTCCAAAAAAGGAGGAACGGGGCGTCAAGGCCCCATGCGGCCCGCGGGCCGCGCCAGGCGGCGCTCAGCCCCGGACTCTCCGCACAGGACAGGAGAAGGCGGGGACGAGCCCCCCGAGGAGCCCCAGCGCTGGCGGGGAGAGCACAGCTCCCTGCGCGTCCCACCCGCGGCCGCAAGCCCGGCCAGGAGGCAGGGGCAGGCCGGTGCGCAGCGTCTGCAGCTCTGCCCAGCCAGGCCTTCGCCACGTTCCTTCCAGTGGCCCCGGAGGAAGCCCTGTTCTGTTCTGCTGGCGCCCCAGCCTCCACAGCCCCAGGGCCCACAGGAGCCCAGGGCGCTAGGGGAGGCCCTTCCTCTCTGATTGGAGGAGCCTGCTCCCAAGGGGTCCCGCAAGCCCTGCTGCTGACTGGGCTCCGCTGCTGCCGTCCTCCTCCTCCTCCTCCCATGCAGCTCGGAGACAGGTCCAGAAGCACAGCAGCCAGAGGCACGCGTGAGCCGGGGAAGACTGCAGCTCCCCGAGGCGAGAGGCACCCCAAGAGCCCCAGGCCCCAGGGCTGTGGAGGAGCTCGACCTGGGAAATCTGGGCACGCACCTGAGCATGCCTGGGACCTAGATGCCAGCTTTGGGAACCCCACCCTGCCCCAGGCCCACGCGGAGAGCAGAGGGGCAGATCCGAGGGTGAGCCCGACACAGCAAGGCGAGGTGTTCAGGGCACAGCACACCACGGACATTCAGAATGTCCAGGGTGCAACTCAGAATCACATCCAGCAAACAGAGGACCAAGGAAATGTCAGAATGTGGGCACAGTCACCAACACTGCATGACAGAGATGCTGGGGGTCTGAGGAGACATTATCTGACCAGGACACAAGATGCTCCAACTTGAAACACTCTTCAAAAAAGTGGAAACATGGGAAATCTCAGCAAAGAAACAGAAAATAGGAAGACGTGAACGGAAACGTAGAACCAAAAAATAGAATACCAAATGGAAAACCTCACGCTGGGCTCGCAGCAGATCAGGATGACAGAGCCAGGTGCGGTGGCCACACTGTCTTCCCAGCAACTCAGGAGGCCCAGGCAGGAGGATTGCAAGGTGGAGGCCAGCCTCTGTGACTTGGTGAGACCTTGTCTCAAAAATAAAAAGGGCTGGGATGTAGCTCAGAGGTAGAGCACCCCTGGGTTAAATCCCAGTACCACAAAGAGAAAAAGAAAGAAAGAGGACAACAGACAACAGAGGCAGTGAGCCTGCAGCTGGATCAATGAGAATGATCCAGTACAGAGCAGAGGGAGCCAAGGGGCCTGTGGGATCAGTATCAACAGACCCAGGGTCTGTGTGGGCCAGGCCCCAGGGGGAGGAGCGCGCAGGCAGGAAGGGTGCCTGAGGAAACGATGTGTGCGTGCCCGAGAGCAGCTCGCCACCCGGAAGATGCCAAGGTGGACAGCACCTCTGAGGTGCTGAAGGAAAGGGCTTCTCTCTAACCAGAGAAGGCGCTCTCAGGACAAAGGCTCAGTGGAACATCCTCGGGAGAAAGACCAGTGGTGCTGTTGGCAGCCTCTGCTGCAGCTGGGAAGTGCCCCAGGGAGCAGTTGGCTGTACCCAGACTCCAACCTGACTCCATATAGTATTTGGTAACCTCGTCTTTGTTACTTTAAAAAATTTCAACTGACTTTTGTTTGTTCTCTTTAGAAGTATGTGACAGTAGAGAGTGTGGGACCTGTTGTACGTGCATGGAGGAGGATGCATTCTAATCTGGCTGAACATGACGGGGGTCACAGTTGTGAAAGCATTTGGTTTGTTCTTGTGATACTGGGGTTGAAGGCAGGGACCCCCATGAGAAGGCAAAGCTCCACCACGGAGCTGCGTCCCCTGCCCCCACTCAGACTTCAGGAAGGAGCGACGACCCCACTCTTTTGGTGAGAAGGACACCACCTGGGCCCCCCACCCGCAAGGCCCCATGCGCACTGCCCCCTGCGTCCTGGTCACCGCCAGCCCCCACATGCACAGGCACGGGCAAAGCTGGGCATTGTTCCAGTTCTGCTCTGATCCACAAAAACGTCCCTGAAGCCGAGCATATTTCCTCTCCTTTCCCATTTGGTTAGTCAACGTAGCCTAGGAAAGCATCACGGGGACCCTGCCTGGGCAACCTAGCAAGCCTGCCGCGAACAACCAACAGGGCTGGCGATGCCCCTGAGGGATGGAGCAGTCCAGCCCACTCCGGGCACGGGGCAAACAGCTGGGACAGGGCCCGGGGCAGCTCAGGGGCAGTGCACTCGCCCAGCAGCACAGAACCCTGGGTTCAGCCCCAGCACCACAAAAACTAAAAGCAAACAGGGTAGGAGAAAATACATGCCACATATGTGTGTGACGAAGCTTGGGTACCGTTTAGACCAAGAGTTCAAACAGCTCAGCAGTAAAAGACAACCCAGAGAAAACCAGGGGAAGATGTGTCCACAGACATTTCCACAAGAGATGCACAGCCCACGAGCCCACAGCATGGTGGCCAAGTCCGGGCTGCGTGGAAACCCGTGGAGTCACCGTCAGGCAGGACGCCACCGCCTGCGGGCTGCTCGTCACCAGGCCCTGCTGACGGTGGAGAGCAATGGGGTCCGGGACCCTGTAGCTGGGAGTTTAAGACGTTAGCACCCTCTGGAAACCGGCAGAAATGAAGTAAGTGCTCGAGAGAGAGTGCACATTAGCTTTATTGGGAGCAGCCAGGCTGCACACAGCCCCGGGGGCCATTCATGGGGACACATCCCTGTGCCAGTGCCACTTGGTCCTGAAGGCAAGGAGCTGCTGGCCCCGCAGGACAAAGATGAACCCCAGAACGCGTCTGAGAGGCCAGAGGCAGGCACTGCGCTGGCCGGTGAGCCTGGAGCACAAAGACTGGGTGGGGAAGATCCTGGGCAGGCTGCCACCTAGGCAGGATGGCCCAGCGCTCTGCCAAAGGTGTGGGAGGGGCCATGCACCTGCCTCCCGGCCCCTGGGTGACTTCGGGAAGTGAGAAACGAGGAGCTGCCTGTTGCTTCATTTCTGCTGCCCTCCTGTGCCCTAGCTTCTCTCCAGACCCTGAGAGCTGCCCCCTCCTCCAAAGGGTCACAGTCAAGCTTCTCCAAGACCCTCCCCACCACTGCGGTCAGCCAGTTTCAGGATTCCACAGGATTTCTGCAGAGACTCAAGGAGGTTTGAGGCTTCCTCTCCAGGGTGCAGAGAAGGTTTCTCTCTGTGAAAGCTGGTCTGCCAGCAGGCTCATTGCACCTGCGTTACTGTTACTGCTCCCCTAGAAACCTCATCCAGCCTAAGAATATGGGACAGAGAGTACCTGCCACGTGGCCACCCAATGTTACATAACCCCCACCACAGTGGGTATAAAATTAAGAATTTCCAGAGAGTTTTAGGCAATAGCCTTTCTGAACTCTGCAACTAAAATAAACCTGCTTCCTGAAAATTCCTCAAGTGTGCAGCCTCATCTGTCCTACATCAGTAGAGCACCAGGTTCAAAAACCCCACAAAAGTTCAAATTAAACATGGCTCAGGGATGGTGGGTGACAACACAAGGAGAGCGAGCGAGGGTCACAAAAACAGCCAGGGGCTGTGGGCTGGGGAGGAGCGTGAGGGGCTTGGGCAGCCTAGCGAGTCCAGTTCCTGGCTGGAGGGCTGGTCCACTGACATTTATTCTAGGACCATTCTTTAAATTATGTTGAGACAAAATGTTTTGCAGATGTTTCCATTTGACCTTAAACACGCCAATTTTCAAAAAAAAATGCTGTCGAAAAAACAGAAACCTTCCACAGGAGCAAAGAACCTGGGGACAGCGGGACCTGGGGACAGCGGAACCTGGGGACAGCGCCCGCTGTCCCCTGGGGATGTGGGCGCTGCCTGGAGCACGGGCCTCCTTCGAGGCGCGAACGCGGCCCTCGGGCACAGCCGAGCCCGCAGGATGCCAGCAGACCCCGCTCCACACCAGGAGGGCTGGCTGGTCAGCACACAGGGCTTGCTTGCTGAATCCACTGGAGGTTAAGTGCCAGTCTTGAAAAGTCTGAGCCACGCCCGAGGGAGAGTCAGACAACATGCAGCCTCAGGGCCAGCGGCCTGGCTGGGAGGCCTCTGCCCTGTGGGCAGTGCCAGGAGGGCAAGGCCCCTTCTGTTTCCATCACGCCCAGCCTGGCCTGCAGACAGGACAGCGGGCAAAGCGCCGGTGGCCTGAAGCCTTCAGTTTGCTCCCACTGAACGGCACGGTGCTCACTCCAGCTCTGCAGAGCAAGAGGCCTGTGGTGATGGAGCCCAGGTGGCCCAGGTGCTCTCCCTCCCCTGGCCAACCGAGCTCACCCGGGCTCCACTGTCCTTGGCTTCATTTCCAAGTTAGCCCTTGGAAATGGCACGAGACCCATGGCCACGGCAGCCCCAGGGGCCTCCCACTGCAGAGGACACCTACCAGCACAGCTCTGTGCCCCAGGGACCCAGGAAAAGTCAGCCACACCTGCCATGTGCACCCAGCCATGCAGGCTGCAGGGGTTTCCAAAGACACCGGGCCAGGGCCAAGGGCACCTGGGGCAAAGGAAGTAAGGGTAGGGGATGGGGTGCTGGCCAGCACCCAAGGTCCACTCTTGAGAAATGTGGAGGGAGAGGGCACCCCGGAGCCCAGTGCTCCCAAGGACCTGGGCATCCAGGGCAGTGCTTTAAATCGCTCAGGTGTGAGTCAAGTGAACCAGAGAGCCCCACACTGGAGACCCCATCTTCCCCACGCCGTCTAGCTATGGAGACACCCAACTTTGTCCTAGTCTCTGAATGAGCTGGGAGCCTGTCCTCATGGGGCTTACATTCCTGTGGGGAGAGTCAGTGAGACGTCGAGAGACCAGATGGCAAGAGCTTTGGAGCAAAATCAGTGCAGGACAAAGGGGGCTGGAAACACGAGCAGCTGCAGTAAGCAGGGGCTGTCGTTTTACACAGCCCTTGACCCCAACGACATTTCAGAGACGTGACAGACCCAGGTGTTTGGAAGGACAGGGTCCAAGCAATGGGAACAGTGAATGCAAAGACCCCAGGTAAGTGCAATATGCCAGGTAGAGACACCCAGGAAATCAAAGGCACATCAGGGACCAGGGACCAGGGCAGTCTCCAGCCAAGTTCAGGAGCTGGGTGCCCACCCACAGGGCAAGATGGCAGCACAGAGTTGCTTCTCAGGTGTGCCTGGACTCAGCACCGCTCCCTGGGGCTAATCCCATGGTCAAAGATGAACTAGCTGCCCTTTGAGCAGGCCTCCTGCAGACTCCTGGGTCCTCTCTGGACCTCCTCCTCCTCCTGCAGGAGGCCTGGGCCCTCTCCAGGCATCCTCCTCCTCCTCCTCCTCCTCCTCCTCCTAATGCAGAGGCCTGGGCCCTCTCAGGGCCCTCTCCTCCTTCTCCTCCCCCTCCTCCTCTCCCTCCTCCTCCTCCTCCTGCTCCCCCTCCCCCTCCTCCTCCTCCTCCCCCTCCCCCTCCTCCTGCAGGAGGCCTGGGCCCTCTCAGGGCCCTCTCCTCCCCCTCCTCCTCCTTCTCCTCCTGCAGGAGACCTGGGTCCTCTCTAAGAAACTGAATACAGTAAGTGCTCCTGCATTTCCTCATTCAGAACCACCTCCACTTCTCAAGTAAGTGACCAAGTTGAGTCAGAAAGGTAGGAGGAATGGACTTCTGTTTCACAAGGAGACTGTGAGGGGGTCCTGGGACCACACAGGGTTTCAGGGAGCAAACTGTCTGGAGAGAGTGTATGTGGAAGAGGTGGGGCAGGAGGTTGAGATGGGGTGCTGTCCGTGGGGTACATAGGCTGTGGAAACCTTTTGGATTAAAGGAGCAGTGGAGCCTCTGAAAGTTGACACAGGGCTGGAGGGGTCCTGATGTCTGGGAAGGGCATTGCCCCACTTGGGCCGGGACCCACGCACCTCAGCTCTTGCTGACCGCCCTCCTCCCAGTTCTGCATCCAACTCTTGGGGATGCTTCAGGGTGGCTCAGGACACATCGCCTGCAACAGGCTAGGCATGCCTGGAGCTCAGTGTTTGTTCCTGCCGTCCTTGCTGGAAGGGAGAGAAAGGGGGCTGCTGAATGGAAGGCGGGGCACACCAGTGAGTGAGGATCTCCACAGCCTGGGTCTGCGCACCCAAGCCCTGTCCTCAGGTGCAGACCACGGCCTCTCAGTGAGCATCTCCACAGCCTGGGTCTGCGCACCCAAGCCCTGTCCTCAGGTGCAGACCAGGGCCTCTCAGTGAGCATCTCCACAGCCTGGGTCTGCGCACCCAAGCCCTGTCCTCAGGTGCAGACCAGGGCCTCTCAGTGAGCATCTCCACAGCCTGGGTCTGCGCACCCAAGCCCTGTCCTCAGGTGCAGACCACGGCCTCTCAGTGAGCATCTCCACAGCCTGGGTCTGCGCACCCAAGCCCTGTCCTCAGGTGCAGACCAGGGCCTCTCAGTGAGCATCTCCACAGCCTGGGTCTGCGCACCCAAGCCCTGTCCTCAGGTGCAGACCACGGCCTCTCAGTGAGCATCTCCACAGCCTGGGTCTGCGCACCCAAGCCCTGTCCTCAGGTGCAGACCAGGGCCTCTCAGTGAGCATCTCCACAGCCTGGGTCTGTGCACCCAAGCCCTGTCCTCAGGTGCAGACCACAGCCTCCTCTCCAGATAGCGCCTGGGAGTCCTGCCCCCAATCCCTACCTCCACCTTTCCAAGGCAACTATATGTTCCAATATTTTTCAACAGAGTAGTTATGCCTGGAACTTTTTAGACCTTCATCTCTGGTACCTGGAGGGAGTTGGTTCCAGGGTCCCCAGAGGGTGCCAAATCTGTGGATGCTCAATCCCTTAGGCAAAATGGCACAGCACTTGCATTGGACCTGTGAGTGTCCTCCGTAGGCCTTGAATCACCTCTGGAGTACTGAGAACACAGGCTCCAATTGAAAACCTTCACAGGAGTTGCCCTGTGGGTAATGGCAGGGGAGAAGCCTGCCCTCCTTAGAATGGGTCTTGTGTGCCTTTGAATGCTTTTGATCTGTGCTTGGTTCAACCCATGGATGTGGAACCAGTGGACGTGGAGGGCCAACCCAACGTGGAACCACGCGGATGCTGTTTTGCATGAGACCGTAAGTGGACAGATAGGTGATTGTGCTGGGAACACAGGTTGAGAATAATTCTGTGAATCCACTGTGCTGCCCCCCGCCTGCTTTCTTTGCCAAAAAGCAATCTGCCTGCAGCCTCGCCTGGCCTGAGGGGGCAGAATATGTCACATTCCTTAGCAAATGGAGGCAGGGGCAGAAGGCCTGGCATTCAGTGGAGGTGATGGATGGGGGGAGTGGAGAGGGGATGGGGCTGGCTACCCCTAGGTCGCCAACCTCAGGATCTACCTGCCAACACAAGCGGTCACCCGCCCATGCCAGCCCCTTCCTGCCCTTAGGCAGCACTTACTGGGAGGAAAAAAAGGGAAGCAGGGACTAAAAGGGGTCTATAAAAGAGCAGGACTCACCCAGCCCTGGGCCCCGCTTCTCTTATGTACTTATTTATTTATTTTGGTACCAGGGATTGAACCCAGGGGTGCTTAACCACTGAGCCACCTTCCAGCCCTTTTAAAAATATTTTATTAGAGACAGGGTCTTGGTGAGTTGCTTAGGGCCTGGCTAAGTTGCTGAGGCTAGCTTTGAACTCAAGATCCTCCTGCCTCAGCCTCCCGAGCTGCTGGGATGACGGGCATGCACCATAGCACCCGGCTCCTCTGCCTGGATGTTTCCTGGGTGTTTAATCTTCAAGGTCCCATCCCTGATCTCCAAGGCTGGCATCAAAACGTCCAAATTTGTGCGCAGATTGCTGCTTTGTTCTTTTTACACTGCTGCGTGTTACTTTTAACATCATTATTATTTTCATCGTCATTTTGCAGTACGGGGATTAAACCACATTCCACTGAACGCGTTCCCCGCCCTGTTTGTTTTCTGTTTGTTTCTGACCTGAGAAGGTCTTGCTTGTTGCCCAGGCTGGCCCCAGCCTCCCGAGTCACGGGTGACAGGTACCTGCCGCGTGCCTGGCTGAAGGTCTTGCTCCGTGGTATGAACTCCGCACTGTCTGCCGTTCTCCTGGTGTGGGACAGGGTGCTCTGGGTGTGGTTGTTACGGGTACAACACTGTAACCAACCTTGCACCTGCCTCCTTCCTTGAGTCTCCTTTGCTACCTTTGGGCTTCTGCGTCTTGGGCAGCAGAGGGTGCCAGCGAGCCACTGACCGGCCTCCCAGGGGCGGGCAGGCCCTGCCCGGAGGAATGGAGTAGTGGCTCTGCTTCCCATTGCTCCCTCTTCAGTGAGGGTCCAAGGAGTCACCGTTCCAAGTGTGGGACCTCTGACTGCACGGCCAACCTGGAAGCCAGCCGCCAGCACATTTCCTTCCTAGTGACCCGCCCCTGCTTCACCCGGCCAGGGCGTCCCCAGGGGAGAGGGGAGGAAGGCCTCAGCCCTGGGCCCCACGCCTGCAGAGCTGCCGGGCACTCCCCGCCCCCCCGCGAGTGTCTTCCTCGCTGGGCCCCAGCGCTGCCCTGGCCTCCCCTCGGGGGCCCCTGTGTGCCCTGGGCTGCGCTCTGTGGCTGGAGCCCTGGGGCTCTCTCTTCGCTGGACTGTCCCTTAGTGGGTCTGTTTCGTCTGGTGCCAGGGATGGAACCCAGGGTGCTCCACCTCTGGGCCACAATGTCAGCACTTTCTATTTTTGATTTTGCGACGGGGTCTTGCTAAGTTGCTAAGGCTGGCTGGAACTTGGGATCCTCCTGCCTGAGTCTCCCGAATCGCTTCGATTACACATGTGCCACATTGCCCTGACCCGGGGTGCCTTGTAACCTTCATATTTCTCCTTTGGAGCCTGGTGTCCACATTGTGTCCCGGTCACTCCTGAATGTCAGCTGCCAGCAGCCCCTGGAGAGGGCTTCGCAGTTGGGCTGGAGGGAAGGAGGCCCAGAACAGGTTGCTCGAGTCTTGCAGGGTGGCTCCAGAGTCGCCAACACCTTGTGGAGGGCGGAGTCCCGCCTGTCCCCAGCAGCCTGTAGGTCTGGGGCCCGGGGAGCCCTCGTCTGAAATGTGTGCCAGGCGGCAGGGCAGTCAGGTGTGGAAGCCACTGCCTTGGGTGGGTGTGCGGGACGAGGTCTGGTGCCCCGGGGTCTACAAGGCACAGGGTGGGTGCCACAGGGAGGCCAATCAGGGGAGCCCCGGGGGGTGTTCCAGGGAGGCCGAGCGGGAGGCTCAGGGAGGCTGAGCGGGAAAGAGGTCCAGGCCGGATGAGGCCGGAGTGGCAGTGGGTAAGAGTGGCAGTGCGGAGACAGAGCTGCCTGCCGATCCAGCCTCCCAGCCCTCCTTCCACCTGGACGACGGGCACCGCACTCACACAGAGCCAGGGGCCCAGTGCTGTCTCCTTCCAGAGGCCCCGCCCCTGAGCATGATGCCATGGCCCTGCAGTTCTGCTGTCTCTGCAGGGCTCCCCGCTCCTCCCTGAATGCACAGGAGGCAGCTGTGCTGGCGGCCACCTCCCCTCGGCACTGAGTGGTGTCTTCCTGCCCCGTTTGAGGACACCCAGCAGGATGGGTTGGCAGAAACCAAAGTGGCCTTGAGTATTTTGTCATCCGCAGCAGCACCCGCCAATGTCCACCAGCACACACTGCCATGCAAGCACCATCAGGGAACTCCTGGCCACATTGTATAAGCGCCCAGCGCTAAGATAAGCCCCCGGGGGGGGGGGACAGGAAGTCTGCCCACGCACAGCTGGAAGGTGGCTCATACCAGGGGACAGTGTCCAGGAGCCACCAGACAACAGCCAGAGCATCCAGAGGGGGGACAAGCCTGGGCCTGGCCAGGCCTGAGCTTGGCGGACCTAGAGATGGAGCAGAGAACGGAAGTCAGGCCTGTGCTGGGGAGAGCGGGCAGGTCCGGAGCAGGCGTCCAGCGGAGGTCAGGAGGGCAGGGGAGGGCCTGTCTACACAGGCCTGCATCCGGGTGTCCTGGCAGCTGCATTCATGGCTGCCACAATGCGGGAACGCCAGGGTGCCCTTCAGCAGAGGACGGACAGGCAAGTTGCACTCCAGAGGGCTGAGTGACCCTCAGTAACCAGGAGCAGGGAGCCACCAGACAGGTCGGAATGGCTCCTTTGTTAAACACCAGTCCCCTGGGGGGGCCTCTGGAGGTCCGACCTCACAAATGGATGGACCCATCCTTGGATTTGCAACTAGGGGGTCCTGGGAGAGGTGGGAGGTTTGGGATGTGGGGCCGAGTTGCAGGAAGTAGGTCACCAGGGTGTGCAGAAAGGGTATTTCTCCCCTCTACTCTGTCCTTCCCTCTGCTCCCTGGCTGTCCTGGGGCGGCACCTTTGCTCCCACACGCACTCTTGGGATGAGCTGCCTCTCCAGAAGCAACAGTGAAGTTGCCAAGGACTGAAACCTCTGAAGCTACGAGGCAAAACAAACCTTTCCTCTTTAGCTGGTTTCCTCAGGAAATTTGTCACAGCAATGGAGAGCTGACTCACACAGGTCTCAAGGGTGTTCATTAAGTGAGAGAGGCAGTCTGAAGGGCCTACATGCCTCGGGATTCCACTTCGCCTTCTGGAGAAGGCGAACCTTGTGTGGGCGGCCAGAGGCTGGGAAGGAGGGTGACAGGCAGAGACTCTGCTCTCTGGAGTGCTGGGATGGAGGCCGCAGGTCATCCTACATTTGTCACGACCCACTGTACAATGACAACAGTGTATCTGGATAGGAACTGAATGTGGAGACTCTGGGAGACAATGATGTGTCTGCGCCGGTTGTTGGTTTTAACAAACGCGGCCCATGGATGGGGATGCCGACGGCGGGAAGGGCTCTGCGGGGCTGGGGTTCACGCTCCAGGTGGCCCCCAGCAGGGCGGGCAGAGCAGGTTCCTGGGGGGCTCGCAAGGTACAGGGAGGTGAAACCACAAGCCAAGCAGAGCGTGGGGCCTCCATGACCCTGGCAGAGCTGCTCACAGAGCTGGGCAACCCAGGGAGGCTACCACTAGAGGCTGCAGTGGCCATGCAGAGGGGACTTCAGGGCCTGGGACTCTCTGTGTGCTGCTGGGCAGAGGCCACAGGCAGGGAGGGAAGGACGGTTGGCACCGGGGGTGTGTGCAGCCCATGGGCCTTGGGACAGTAAGGGTGGCAGGATGCAGGACACAGGCAGACCCCCTTGCATGCTATCATGGACGCACAGGGTCGCTGCCAAGGTGGGTGACAGGCACAGAACTCGGGCCTGCCCTGCCCACAGGACACACCTCACCCAAGACCCGTAACCGCTCACAGAGCTGAGTGGCATGCCCCGGGGTGCAGAAGGGGACCCCGAAGAGGTCCAGAAAGGGTGGGGACTGGACTCAGGGACAGCTGGGTCCTTGACACACTTGGCAGAGGAGAATCTGAGCACGTGTCAGTGGAGATGCAGATTTACTGAGGAAAGCAAGAGCAGACTTTCAAGGGAGAACCAGCCATCTCGGGGTGAGGCATGTTTTGGGGATCCTAGTTCTCCTTTTAAGGGAGGCTTGGCGAGGGTGGGCTTGGCATGGTGCGTGAGGATGGCATCTGTCGCTTCATGCTCAGGTCCTCAGGCTGGAGTGGCTCCAGTCTGACTGGCAAACAACACCGGAAGTCCCCTGGTTTACAGCTCCTTACGATGTTGCCATCTCTCTTCTATTGATGGCTGATTAAGTGTCCATGGTGATTTTCAGAAGTAGGAAAACTTAGGTAACTTCACTCCCTGCAAGGTTGGAAACGTGGAGTACGGGCAGCCCGGGACAGAGGACGTCTGCCAGCAAGCTCTGGAGACCATGGCCAGCCCCTCCCCAAAGACCCCAGCCCAGGTCCACCCCAGGGAGAGATTCTCAGGAGGGCCACGGCCACTTCTTCCCCTCTGCTGAGTGCAGAGTCACCGGGTGGAGTCCTAGTTGTCACAGATGGCTCGGGCATTTGCTGGCACAGGAGCTGCTGGTGAGGCCTGTCCATTGTGACCTTTGCCATGGCCAGGCAGGGCCTTGTCATTCGTGAGAGTCACTGTGGCCTGAGGTGGCTTCGGTCACCACATTTCTCCATCAGCCTGGTGCCCTGGAACCAAAGGTGGCAGGGTGCAGAGATGGATGTAGAAGTTGGCAGAGAGGCCATATCTCTAACCCTGTTTCAGCTGCCCACCCCCTTCGCAGGCGAAGGTGAAGAGCTAAGTCCCTGTTACAGCGAGGAGGGCTAAGTGAGGCCAGGCCGTGGCGCTGGGAGGCATCTTCAAATCTCAGTCCTGTGGCGATGGCTCCCTGCCTCCCTAACTCGGTTGGTGGGAGGACTAGAGGTGACGGCACCACCCACCAGGAGGCCTAATTGGGCACAGGCCCACTCAAAGCCCTGCCTTTATTAATGCACACGCCCAGAAGCTTCTCCACAACTGGAGGTGGGGCTGGGAGCATGGAAAGCTGCCTCCCTGGCTCTGCAGACCCTCACGCCCACGCCTGCTCGTGGGGGCAGCCCTGGCCCTCTGTCCACGCCAGGCCACTGTGGCCCACTGTGTGACACAGGACCTCACAGGAGCCAGGCAGCTACTGCTTCATTTGCCCAGCCCAGCACTCCTGGGACGCTGGCCTTGGGGACCTCTGTCTAGCCTTGGCAGGAATGTGCCTGGATGGCAGGAGCCACTTCCTGTTTTGAACATCCTCTGGCAAGCACGGCCGGGCAAGCACGGCTGGGCTCTCGTGAAGAACACTCTTTCCTGTCCTGGGAGGCTGCTCCTCAGCCAACCAGGGACATGGGACACATACAGACTTGGGCCCTGAAGCGTGTGCACCTTGTTTACAATTCTGAATAGTTCATCACAGCAACTCCTAAAAATAGCCCGGCACAGTACAGGCTCCACTGGGAATTCCTAGAAAAGCGAATGTTTTCCTGGAGGAGTGGGACACGGAACAGGGTGACCAGTTCAGCCGGCCAGCCGTGTTTCCCTCGGGCATTTGTGAGCCTGGCAGCAAAGGCGCAGAATCCTAGAGTGCTCCCCTGGAGCTGCGGCTCCACAGCAACCCGGGGTGCAGCCTGTGCTGAGAGCCCTCAAGGGTGATGGGCTCTGGGGGACCACCTCACCACCTGCACAGCTCCTATATAACAGAGCAGATTCCTGTCACTACGTCTGCCTCCGGGGCCGACCGCTTCCCCGCCCCGGGTAAGAATCACATCTGCAACTTCTGCCACTTTTGCACATCATACAGAATGTCCTCCTTGCACTTTTGGGACTTGAGCAATGGTCACTGTGCCAGGCCAGTGGGGTGAAGCCCCTCCTCCTCCAGCTCAGGCTCTGTGCCCAGTAAAGGGGGTACAGGAGGAGGGCTCTAGCTCTGCTACCCTCCCACACCCCAGCCGGGTGCTCTTCCCAGGTTACAGCGGGAGGGTCTTAGTGGCCCCTGTACGCCTCAGGCTTGGGAGGTGACCAGAGCGGGGTGTCCCTCCGGGGCCACTCGTAGGGTCTTTGGGGGCTTCCTGGTCTTCAGCTGAGAACTTCCAGGTGCCCTGTATGTGGGTTCTAGACACCCGCTTCCCCTCACGGGGGACCCAGGGCTCTGAAGCGCTCTTCGCCTGCTGGCCAGGAGCATGTGTTCACTGCTCACACTTGGCCCTCTGGATGCAGAGGGCAGCAGCAGGGCCCACGTCAGCGTGCCATGACGGGAGGAGAGTGGGCACCCACCGTGGTGTGCCCGCCCGCCACGGTGAGCGCTCATGCACTTCAGGTCAAAGGACATGGTTCCCTTTCTCCTCCCATGCCTGGCTGCCCAGGGCAGGAGCGACAGAGAGCAGAGGCCTCGGCCAGGACAGTCTGATTGGGTGAGGTCGAGGGACTGGATGCAGGGCAGGAGGAAATGGCTGTCGGCTGTCGGCAGCACCACGACTGGTGGGAGACCTGGGTCCTCTGGCCCTTTCCCGAGGTGGACTGCCCTTGTGAAGTCCACTCCACCTGCCCGTTTGGCAGCTGACCCTTTGCAGTTGTGCAGGCCGCAGATCCCTTTTTCCCGTCCAAGTCACGGAGCGAAGGCACACAAGTTCACTTCAGAGAGGAACACTCCTACGTGTAGAGCGCCACCAGGGTCCCTACCCAACGGGCTGTCACGAGGGTTCAGCAGGGCAGAGGTCAAGTGCTGGGCATGCCGAGGGCCCGGAGGCCGCTGCCCTGGTGCAGGTGTCCTCCTGACCGCCGGCCTGCCTCCTCGGGGAATGTGCCGTCTTTACAACTCTGCTGCTATGCTGTCTTTCATTCTTCCCATAGATTGTCTACTAGGTCCCCACGTGTCTTGGACCTTTATTAAGTACATTCCTAGAATTCCTGTTGTGCTTGTGAATGAGGTGTCCACTTTCAAATGGGTCACTGCTGGTACCTAAGGAAGCCCACAGTTTTTATAGGGTTACCTGGATGCGTGTTGTTGAATTTTTTTCTGCACTGGGCTCAAACTCTGGTCTCACAGATGTTAGGCAACCTCCCTACCACTAAGCAACATCCCAGTCCATTTTGTTTTTTTTATTTCATTTTGAAACAGGGTCTAAGTGGCAAGGCTGGCCTTTGTAATGTAAAGCTGCTACCCCGCCCATCAGGTGCAGTCATTTTCCCCGCCTCCCAACCACTTGTCAATCTGTGAACATCCTGGCTAGCTATTGGTTCATCAGCCAGCTTGCAAGTGTCCTTCTCCAGTATCGGTCCCCTGTTAGCCCGCGGAATTCAACTGTTTTACTGTGGCTTCCCCGCCATCTTTTCCCTTTCTTCTGTCTGTCCTACACACTTTTCTCTATCCTACTGGCTTTCCACTCTGGCGCATGCCCTTTCTTTTCCTTTCTCTTTTCCTCTCATTTTCTCTCTCACCCTGCAGGGAGAAACTGTTTGCTTAATAAATTCCCTTATGTGATTTCCTGTGTCCGGCGTGGTTTCGTGGAAATTCCCTTTCAGCCTTGAATTTGTGATCCTCATGCCTCGGCTGCCCACACAGCTGGGAGTACAGGCACACTCTGCCATGCCTGGTATTTTAGTGAATTCTTATTTGTAGCTTTTTCAATGGGTTGTTTTGAATTTTCAATGTAAAAAAAATTATTCTTTATTAATTTATATCCTACTGATCACCCACCATATATCAGGCACAGTTCTAGGTGCTTGACAAACATCAGTAAACCTAAAAGACAAAATTCTCTCAGGGGAGATGACAGATCTCTGTGATTGCAGCTACTCAGGAGGCTGAGGCAGGAAGATGGCAAGTACAAGGCCAGCATCAGCAACTCAGTGACACCTTGTTTCAAAATAAACAGTGCTTGGGATCTAACTCAGTGGTAGTGTTTCTGTGGGTTCAGTCCCCAGTACCCGGCCCCAGCGAATACACAGGAACACAGAGGTCTTGCTCTGTCATCCTTAGATGCGTCTCTCAGTCTTGGTGCCTGCTCTCATGGCTGAGAAGACAGCTGCGTGACATTTCCCACCTCCTCTTCTACCCCCATGTCCCACCCTCTGCAAGTCTGTCCCGCTCCCCTCCTGTACCCTCTGCTCTACCAGTGCCAGGACCAAAAGGCCTCTTGTCCATCAGCTCAGCAGCCTCAGCCTGGGGGTCTCAACTCCAGGTGTGCAGGAAGATTTCCAGAGGTGGGTGGCCAGGAGTTAGGAAAATGGGCTCTTTCCGAATACCGACCCTCCCGGGAACAGTTCTTCTCCAGCACATCCCTGTTCACAACTACCACCTCCCGCTTCACAGAAGAAAAACACCTCCTGTCCTCTGAGGTCCATGGACCGCCAGCTGTCCCTCCTTCCCTGGAACCCAGCACAACCTGAAGTGTGTGTTCAACTGACACCAGATTCTGCAGTCAGGCAGATTCTCGGGCTTCAGGCTCAATGAATGGAAGAAAGTCCTACTTTACTGTGAGCTGGTTTATTGCTGACTTTTTTTTTGACAAAAGATTACTTGTGTTTTGGCACCTGACTCAGAAGTTCAGGGATGGTCAGGGGCAGGGAAACTCATGGGCTTTCTCACCTGTTGGTGCCTATGGGCTTCTCGGGACTCACATCCAGACAGAAAAACTACATATGGCGATGTTATGCCTCATCTCATTCTTAACAATAACTCAACAAAATTAGAGATATATGTGATTTTGCAGAAATGTGAAATGCTGATTACCAAAATGATATCGAAAAGAAATTCTGGGAGGTGGTGTGGGGATTGAGCCCAGTGCCTTGTGGATGCCACACCCCCAGCCTCTCAAAAGTAATTTTTCTTTTTACGGTGCTGGCGGTAGAACCCAGGGTTGCTCTACCACTGAGCTACGTCCCTAGCACTTTTTTTTATTTGAGACAGCATCTTGCTAACATGTCCAAGCTGACCGCAGCCTCCCAAGTAGCTGGGTGACAGGCATGGGCCTCCACGCTGGCAACAATTTACATTTATGATGAAAAACTTGGATGCCTACTTGAAACGTGGAAAGGTAACTGTCAAACTTCCACCCGCAGCCCCATCATCACCTCAGTCTGACAACCACTTCTGTGCGATCAAACAGGGAAGGTCTACCAGCTGCCACTGCTTCGTGAGCTCCCTCTGCCCAGCATGCTGGGATCTCAAGAAGAGCTGCCTGTGTGAACAAGTGAACTGCTGCACACCCTTCTGCAGGCCTCCAGACCCCATCGGTGCTTGCCTCCTCTCTTTCAGCACAAAGCCTGACCGACTGCTTGAGATTTAACTAGCAGAGAAGACACTTCTATAGAATCACAGGAACGAGCCCCAGGAGACCAAGGTCCATTGCCATGTTCCAGCTCGAGGTTAGAGAAAGGTGACCGTGCCGATTGCGCCCTGGACGAGGAGACGCGCACCCAGCACGCAGCCTTCTTGCCTGGGGCCCACCGCTCCTTCCCCCCTGATCAAAGCCTTATCATACACTGGAGTTCCCCAAGATGGTCTTTCCTGGGGGCTGAGAGCTCCCCTCACCTTCTCAGGGTCCCAGCCCTTCAATGAATCTTATTTCTTCCCCACTGACTCTCATCTCCTGAGCGCTGGCTTTGCAGGCGTGAACAGATGATGGACTTGGTCTAGTCTCAGTGAACTTGGAGCAAGTCAACTGGAGTGGACGTCCATGGGAGCTTGCTTTCCCTGGTCCCACTTTTGTTTTTCTTGGTCTCCAACTGTGACTTAGGGCTCCTCTAGGCGTCTCTGGCAAGGTTGACCCCGCCCCTGCCATATATGTCACCTGGGTTCAAAGGCACATGTGCAGTGAAGTCATGTGAAGACTGCCCCTCAGGTCTCTCCGATGTGTGGTGCTTCCCAGTGCTGATGTGGCTGAGAGTTGTAGGAGGTTCTAAGTGGGAAGGGAACACTTGCATTTAAACCTTTGTGGACTGGGCACAGTGGCACACAACTGTAATCCCAGCTACTTGGGAGGCTGAGGCTGAAGGATCTCAAGTTTGAGGCCAGTCTCGGAAACTTAGCAAGAACTGTTTCAAAGTAAAAAGTAAAAAGAGCTGGGGGTGTAGCTCAGGGGTAGAGTGTCTCTGGGTTCAATCTCTAGTGCTGCACATACTTGTGCACTCACACATTTGCGGATTGGACTAGGGTTGTAGGGCAAAGTATTAGCGTATGCGTAAAGCCGTTTTAAAAAATGAACTCCAGGGTCTCACAAAACCTCTGACTTTGGCCATAAGTTGCTGTTCACTTTAGCCTCCAGCAGGTTTTAGACTCCTGTGCACTGGAGAGCCAACCCCAGTTCCTGGCTGTAGGTTCATTCTCTTCCCTATTTCGTTACTGTCACTTCAACAAGGTCTTGAGAGGAAGGTAGGACTATAAAGATAGGTTCAGAATGCCATCTTTCCCACTTGGGTTTTGGTACATATTGATTAAATATGGTCTTTTTTTGGGAGGGATGATCTGTGAAAAGATTTAAGCTGTGCAAAAAGCAGGCAGAATAATAAAGCCAACCCTTGTGTACTCATCAACCAGTTTCAATAATTATCAAGTCACTGCAAATTCCATCCCATCTGTACCTTCAACCACTACCTGTCCTGTTATTCTGAAGACAATTCAAGACATATTATTTTATCCATAAATATTTCATCAAGTGTACAGAAAAAAACTATTAAAAATAACTATCACATCTAAAGTAACTAATAATCTCTATCTTCAAGATCTACTTTATGGAAACTTTGCTTGGAATTTTTTTTTTTTTTTTGCAGTACTGGATTGAACCCAGGGGTGTTCCATCACTGAGCTAAATCATCAGGCCTTTCTAAAATTTTGAGAGTTTCACTAAGTTGCTGAGGTTGGCTTCAAACGTGTAATCCTTCCGCTCACCCTCCTGAGTTGCTGGGATTACAGGTATGTACCACTGTGCTCATCGACTCTCTTATTTTCTTAAATCAGGAAACAAATCCATCTCCTTTTTTTTCCTCTTACATTGTATTATGGAAAAAACTCTGTATTTTGCTCGCCCCAACCTTTCACTGTCGGTTCACACACTCTTCCATCTCTCCACTTGCTGAAGTTGGTAGACAGCTCCGAAGGTTTGCTTAGGTCCAGGTTCTTTGCGGGAGGGTGTGCAAAGTCAGAACTTTTTCACAGGCTGTCAGGTCCTTCCAGCAGGAGAGGGAATTCTCTCTTTGCAATATTGGTGGCTGTCAAAAGATTAACTCAGTAGAAGTGCAAACTAGTAACATTCTTTCTTTAAAATTAATTAATTTGTTCTAATTAGTTATACATGACCGTAGAATGCATTTTGATAAATCATATATAAATTGAGTATGATTTCTCATTTTTCTGATTGTACATGTTGCAGGATCACATTGGTCATGCAGTCATATATGTACAAATTAGTGACATTCTTTCTTGCTCATTAATTAACTGGAGTACTACATACAACCTCTCATCTGGGAAGTGCTATTCAGTGCCTTTCATTTCTAAATGAACTATAGTTTCTTTTGATTTTTAATTTACAGTGATTTAAAAGGGTTTCATAACCAGCAATTGAGTGACTTTTTTTTGGGGGGGGGAGGTTCCTTTTGTAGGTAAATGTTTAGAGTTATATTGTATTCAGAATGTAACTGGTATCATTTCTACGAATTTTTGAAGTCATCTAACACAGCCAAATTTTTAAAGATTCAAGAGTACCTGACTTAAGTGTGCATTTTCGGTGTGCTGCGATTATATTTCATATCAACAAGGACTGGGATGCAGCTCAGGGGTAATATGCTTCCCTAGCATAAGCAAGGCCCTGGGCTCAATCCGAGCACTGCGAAAACGACAAGATTCCATAAACATATGGAATGAAGTCTGATATTTCAATCTGTCGTGTCCTGTTTTTTCCTTTCCTGTTTTTCTTTCTCAAATTGAAAGAGCCTTTATTTAGTTTTCTAGTGACAGTATTCTATCATCTTAAGAATTATCATGCTTTTTCAAGCAACATATTTCTAAATGTCAGAATCTGGAACTTTCCTCTCCTGAATAAATTAAGTCCTGAATGCACAGTTTACTGACACCCAGTATCTTAACCGAAATCCCAGCGTTTCTTAGGAATATTAACAACTGCCTTTGACTTCTCAGCCACATTAGCAACAATCACTGGAGGGACTCAGCCAGGGCTTTCATGGGGGTGTGCAAGGAGGTCTAGGGCTCCTCCCTTCAGGAGGACATACCCACTCCACAGAGTCTCTGAGGGTTTTGAGGCTGGGGTCCTGGGGGAACTGCCTTTTTCATTCCAAAGGCAAAGAACCATTCGCTGGGATCACGGTTCCGTCTCGGCTGGAGAAGCCCAGGCCCTCCTCTGGCGGCCCAGGCCCTCCTCTGGCGGCCCGGGCCCTCCTCTGGCTGTCCAGGCCTCCTCTGGCGGCCCGGGCCCTCCTCTGGCGGCCCGGGCCCTCCTCTGGCTGTCCAGGCCTCCTCTGGCGGCCCGGGCCCTCCTCTGGCTGTCCAGGCCTCCTCTGGCGGCCCGGGCCCTCCTCTGGCGGCCCAGGCCCTCCTCTGGCTGTCCAGGCCTCCTCTGGCGGCCCGGGCCCTCCTCTGGCTGTCCGGGCCTCCTCTGGCGGCCCGGGCCCTCCTCTGGCGGCCCAGGCCCTCCTCTGGCTGTCCAGGCCTCCTCTGGCGGCCCGGGCCCTCCTCTGGCTGTCCGGGCCTCCTCTGGCGGCCCGGGCCCTCCTCTGGCGGCCCGGGCCCTCCTCTGGCTGTCCGGGCCTCCTCTGGCGGCCCGGGCCCTCCTCTGGCGGCCCGGGCCCTCCTCTGGCTGTCCGGGCCTCCTCTGGCGGCCCGGGCCCTCCTCTGGCGGCCCGGGCCCTCCTCTGGCGGCCCGGGCCCTCCTCTGGCTGTCCAGGCCTCCTCTGGCGGCCCGGGCCCTCCTCTGGCTGTCCAGGCCTCCTCTGGCGGCCCGGGCCCTCCTCTGGCTGTCCGGGCCTCCTCTGGCGGCCCGGGCCCTCCTCTGGCTGTCCGGGCCTCCTCTGGCGGCCCGGGCCCTCCTCTGGCGGTCCGGGCCTCCTCTGGCGGCCCGGGCCCTCCTCTGGCGGCCCGGGCCCTCCTCTGGCGGCCCGGGCCCTCCTCTGGCTGTCCAGGCCTCCTCTGGCGGCCCGGGCCCTCCTCTGGCGGCCCGGGCCCTCCTCTGGCTGTCCAGGCCTCCTCTGGCGGCCCGGGCCCTCCTCTGGCGGCCCGGGCCCTCCTCTGGCGGCCCGGGCCCTCCTCTGGCTGCCCGGGCCCTCCTCTGGCTGCCCGGGCCCTCCTCTGGCGGCCCGGGCCCTCCTCTGGCGGCCCAGGCCCTCCTCTGGCTGCCCAGGCCCTCCTCTGGCTGCCCAGGCCCTCCTCTGGCTGCCCAGGCCCTCCTCTGGCTGCCCAGGCCCTCCTCTGGCTGTCCAGGCCCTCCTCTGGCTGTCCAGGCCCTCCTCTGGCTGTCACCAGGGCACGCGTACTTTGCTCTGCTCAGTCCTGCTGGTGGCCGAACCTAGGCCGGGGGCGCGGGAACCCTGGGCCCACCCCGGGCGCCCCGCCGCCCACGAGGGCCCGATTCTCGGGCGGCGCTGTTCTCCGCGGCTGGTGCAATTCAGGGTCTACGTTTTTTCTTGGGGGAGAAACCTGCGCGAGAGGCAGCGGGGTGATGAGGCACGGTGAATGGGCCCCGCGGCCCCGCAGGGGAGCCTTCCTCGGCCGGCCACGCCGCGGCCTGCGCTGCTGCAGGGTGGCCCGCACGCGGAAGGGCGAGCCCAGACACCCGCAGCGCCCCGGGCCGACCTCGCAGGGGCCTCCCCCCGGCAGCAGCCTCCGCCCTCCCGCCCCGCCCCGCAGGTCTCTCGGACCGCCCCCTCGCACGTCTGCCTAGCTGCCCGCACGCGCCGCAGGCCCCACCCCACGCACGCCCATTCCGTACGTCGGGCTCCGCCCTTCGCACATATGCCCTCCTGCACGCACGCACCGCCGACCTCACCCCACGCACGCCCATTCCGTAGAGTCGGGCCCACCCCCTGCATGTATGCCCTCCTGCACGCACGTGCCGCAGGCCCCACCCCACGCACGCCCAGCCCGTGGGCCGCGGGCCCCGCCCCTCGCACGTACACCCTCCTGCACGCACGCGCCTCAGGCCCCACCCCGCGCACGCGCTGCACGTGCCGCACGCGCCCGGCGTCGCGCTCAACGCAGGCTCCGCCCCGCGGCCAATGACCGACGCCTCCTGGTGCGTCTCGAGGCCGCCCCGCCCCGCCCCGCCCCGCCCCGCCCCGCGTGTTCCCTGGTCCCGCGCGGCGCCGGCTCAGTGCTGAGCGGCCGGCCAGCGGCGCGCGTCCTCTACCGCGGTCGCCGCCGAGGCGCAGCCGCAGCCGAGCGCAACCCCGCCGTCCAGCCGCCCTCCGGCGCCATGTCGCAGAGCGGAGCCTCCGGGCTGCAGGAGGAGAACCTTCAGGGTGAGGCGCGGGAGGCCGCGATGGGGGAGGCCGCGGGGGCCGGCGGACCCCGAGCCGGGCCTCGGCGGGTCCCCGCGGGTGGGAACTGGCCGAGGAGCCTGGTTCTCCAGCCACGCGGCCTGACGCCGCTGAGGCGGTGTCGCCGGGCCTGCGCCCGGGCCTGGGAGGCCGGCTGGGCGAGTCGAACCGCGCGCCGGCGCCTTTTCTCCGCAGTGGGGTCGAAGCCGGAGCGCGCCACCCGCGAGCTGCGTGCCCGTCCTTCTGTGTTTTAGGTCGGCCTCTAAGTTGCTGAGGCTGGCCTCCGAGTTGCCTCCTTCCCGCCTCGGCCTCCCGGCCGCGCCCGGCTGGCTTCGCTCTAAGTCTCCCACGCCTCTTTCCGTGGGGACTCTGGGGACTCCCCGAAGTCGGCAGAGGGACGGCGTTACCTGCCCCGGGCGCGAGTGGGAAGCCAGGACTCGCTTGTGACAGTCGGGGTCTGCACTGCCTCGCGTCCGTTCTGCCAGAGGCTCGCGCCGGGGCGGGAACTGATCCGAGCGGGAGGCAGCTGCCTGGCAGCCCGGGCAGTGCACCTGGAGAAGCTGGGGCGCAGCCCTGTGCTAGTGCCCGGCCGCTCCACGCCGCCTCCCCTTCCGGAGAAAGTAGACGGGAGCCCGCGGGCCGCGACGCTGGCGGGCGCCGGCTTTCCGCCCAGCGCTGCAGGTGCTGGCTGCAGATCACTCAGCCCTGTGCAGTTCTCCATCACGTCCGCTGGCACCTGCAGAGTCTCCTGTGGGTTTGCCGGCAGAGCCGGGCGTGTGCTCCACGTCTACACCAGTCCCCAGGGTCCAAGAGTTGGAGGGGGAATTGACCTTTGTATTCTCTGAAGCAGAAATTCACTAAGCAAAATAAACATGTGAATGTGTTTGGAGAGGACTCTTCAAACCTTTGAGGGTGAAGTTTTGATCTTCATTTAGATAGTCTAAAAGTTTCTATTCAGAAAAGTTTAGTGAGCTGCTGATTTATTCTAAGATTTTAGTAGGCAGGTTTTACTTAGCCTAGTATATGGTAGAATATGTCTTTTGTTTTGGGGTGGGAGGTGCTGGGGATTGAACCCCTGGTAGGCAAGCCCTCTGTCACTGAACTACACCCACAGCTCTATTTAAAAAGTTTCATTTTGAGAGTGGGTCTCAGATGGCTGAGCCTGGCTTCGGACTCCCAATCCTCCTGCCTCAGCCTCTCAAGTAGCTGGGATTACAGGTGCATGCCATCCATACACCTGTAATCCCAGCACAATATGTATTTAAAACTACAACCACATTTTGAAACATTGACAACTCCTTTGAAATAGATGGAGAGGTTTTTTCCTTGTGAAATTTGATCCAAGGAATGTTTCATGAATTCTTTGCAGGAAAATTGCCCCTTTTGCTGATTTTCAGGCTCTTTATTTCTAACATTGTGTTTCACTTCTTAGTTCAGCTGCCTTCTCTTGCAAGGGCTCTGAATTCTCCTGAGGGGCCCCACTGTCTCTTCCTTTCTTGCTGCAGGCACTCAACTGCTGAGTCACTGGCAATGCAAGATTGTCAGCTCAGGAGTTAAGAGATTTTTGTTTTTCTGCTTTGCTTATTCTATAAAAAGATGGTTACACAGAGTGTGGAAACTCACGTTGAGGATTCTTTGGGCCCCACTCGGGGTGTACGTGCAGCAGGGCACTTGCTCACCCTCCGGCCAGTGTGGGAGGTGTCAGTGTTCATGTGGGGCCTTGCAGCTGCCCCAGGAAATGTGAATCCTGCCTGGGATTGGCAGTCGGCCCACTGGGCTCGCCCTCCCGCCTCTGCTCTGATTGGACCTCAGCTTGTTTACCTCGGAGCTGAGCAGGTGGAGGCTGGGAGCCTATGGCAAA
Organism: Sciurus vulgaris; assembly: GCF_902686455.1. Classification (NCBI taxonomy): domain Eukaryota; kingdom Metazoa; phylum Chordata; class Mammalia; order Rodentia; family Sciuridae; genus Sciurus; species Sciurus vulgaris. The sequence continues at coordinate 1,589,041 of NC_136464.1, forward strand.
GGCAGCACTGATTGGTTCTTCCCCTTCCTCCCTACCATTCTGGTTGGAGCTGGTTAGTGGGAGGAACACTCTGGTTTTCCTTACTGCTTTGATATATTGCTGCTAAACTGCAGGAGAGTCAGGATTTGTAAGAGGTGTCACAGTTGCAGGGGGGCAGTGTGTGCATGGTCCCCAGGACCATGAGTGCACAGTTAAGTGCTCCCTGACTACTCTGAGGAAAATAATGTTGACAGGGACAGTTCAGGAGAACGCAGGGGCTGTCCCCAGGACCACAGGAATACCTTAAGCCCAGGTGACTGAGAATGTGTCAGGTATGGCCAGGAAACAAAGTGGTGATAAGCTCACCTAGAAGCCAGTCACCTGGACCAGCTGACTTTACGCTCAAAATTGTGTTCCTCTCCCAATCATCCTAGAAGCTTTTAAATGCAGACAGCAGTTTCTTGAGGTGCACTTCTGGGGAGCAGTCCTTGGGTTGGGGGCCCAGATTCCCTGCAGGCTTAGCCCACTGCCTGGGCTTCTCCTGGGGCGTGGTGCAGTCTGCCACTCCTGTGTGCTTACATGTGCCTGCCTGGGAGCTGCGCGGATGGTTGGTTGGACCCTGGCTGGGTCCCTTAGAACTTACCCTTTCATTTTATTTACTTCTGTGGTACTGGGGATTGAACCTGGGGCCACTTCACCACTGAGCTCCTTAATTTCTTTAATAGAGATAGGGTCTCACTGAGTGGCCCGGGTTGATTAGTGATCCCCCTGCCTCAGCGTCGTGTTGCTGGGATGATAGGTGGGTGCCACATGAGAGCTTTTTCTCCATCTTCGCCTCAGCATTCCAGATCAGCCCTGAGAATGGAATGCGCTGGGCCTCTGGAAAGCAGTGAGGGCCTCACTGTGATCCTTCTTCAGGGCCAGGGCTGGGGCCTGCCACCCAGCCTAGGGGTGTGGTGCCTGTGTGTGTGCTCTCCTTGGGGCTCTGCTGGCTGTGGTCACTCATTTGCTGGGGAACAGAAAGCTGCAGGGTTGCCCCAGGAGGCAGGGCAGTGAGTCTGGGGTGCTGAGAGCAGAGGTCAGATGATGGGCATGGTTACATGGAGACTAGAAATGGTTGAGAACTCAGAACGATTGGGTGGAGTTTGATCTCTAAGGTGTACCTGTTGGGTTTCCTTTTGTGACATTTAAATATTTATAACCTGGGTTTTCTGAGGGGCTCACCTAGAGCCACAGGGGTGCTGTGGTTAACTTGCTGTCATTGATGGTGGGGTGGAAATAAGGGTGGGGGAGGGACTCGAGGTGGAACTGGAGCCAGGGCCTGCCTTCCGAGGCCCCCTGTGTTGGTTGTTATGAGTGTTCCCCTGGGACTGAGGGGTGGTTCTCTGAGCCCATAAAGAAACCTGACTCTCTGCTTTTGTCAAACAGATCCTAGTGGCCAGCTGCAAGGCATGACAGGTGGACGGGGTCTTCCAGGAGGCCTTTCCTGGCAGTTGCTGCAGGGTGATAGTGAGACTCCTGTCCTTAGTCGTTCCTTGTGGAGAGCTTTCAGACCCAAAGATCTGCTGCTGACGAGCCAGGATGGGTTTTCTTTTTCTCTCTCAGGGGACTCTGAGCACTGCTGGGGCTGTCCCTTGTCCCTCTAGTACCTGGTGTTGCTAGGGGATGCAAGGCAGGACCACGAGGGCAGCCTCTGACTGGGGCCAGGTGCCAGGTGGAGGCTTGGTGGAGGGAGTGGTTTCTGCCTGCAGCAGACAGCGCATGCTGGTGCCCTGGCTCTCGGCCTTCTCGGCCTCCAGACTGAGAAACAGCTTTTCTTCTCAATGAGATACCTAGTCTGTGAGGTTCTGAGTGACTGGCACAGACTAAGACAGAAAGACCACTTGTTTCCATGGACGTTCAGGTTGCCCCTTGTATAACAAATACATATTTGGTCTTTGTCCCTGGCTCTGGCATGGAACTCCTTAAACTGGGATTTCCTGAGTGATAGGAGCGTCTCGTTACTCTGAGTCCTTTTTTGTAAGGAGCCCTTGGAATGCACTTATGTAGATGCTGATGAAATGCCTTAGTAGGGGCCCTGGCATCTCTAGCTCAGACGAGGGACTGGTCACCAAAACGACCTAGTAAGCTATACGGGGCATGAGGAGGTGGGGAAGGGGGCAGGAGGTTTGGTCATTAAAAAGACAAACACCCTGCTGAGCCAGAGGTGCATGGCTTGGGCCTGGTGACATTCAGGAGTTGGGAAGGTGGAGCCGCCTTTCTGCATCCCTGCTTCTGTGTGCTGCGTCCTTCTGGCCTTTTCCAAGTGGTGTCCAGAATATAAGTAATCTTTCCTAAGTTCTGAGTCACAACACGTTACTGAGCTGGGAGGAGTAGTGGGAACCTCTAAATTTGCAGCTGGCCAGGTAGAAGTATGGGCAAGCCTGGGTACCTCATTGGTGGTTGTGTCTGAGTGGGGCAGTCTGATCTTTTAGTTTGTGGATGTCACTGACTGATAGTGTCAGAATCACGGGGCTGGGTGCCCAGTCGGTCTGGAGAACTGGTTGTTGGTGTGGAAAAGGCTACATGCACCACGCCCCTCAAGCCCAGAGAAGGCCTGGGCAGCACTGAAGCTTACCTAACCTAGAAAAGGGCATTGTCACTGCGGCTGCCAGCCAGCTGGCATACTCACGTTCTGTGAGGGAGGCGGCTAGGGAAGGGTCCTTTGTACAGCTAGTGATGGTGACCAGTGTGCCTGGAGCTAGTTGGACACCCTGAGAGCTCCCAGCCTGGCCTGAGAGTGCCTCCTGTGGGCAGGACAGCAGGGAGCCTCGTGGATGCTTGAGGGTTTGTGTGATCACGGGCGAGCTTGCCCAGGCTGTCCAGGGCAAGCCACTGTTAATTCCTGTGCCTCTGATGTGCTTTCTTCTGAGTGATGTGATTCCATAACCAGGGTCTCACTGAGGCCAGGCCTGCTCAGGAGACCCCAGCCTGTGCCTGTCTCCAGGAGGGCACTGCTCTGGTGGTGTGAGGACAGATGGCAGACCTCAGTGACTTGGTAGAATCATAGCCACCAAGGCTGGTGCAGTTGTTCTCCCCCATGAATCTTCCCAGTGTCTGTCTGCCTCACATTCCCCCTACTGTGCACTAACATTTATTTATATTTTTTAAACAAAGGATTTGTGATAAATTCACAAAATGGAGAAATCATCCCGGACTTAGAGACAGACCCATGCATATGTACATAGGCTTGATTTCTAACGAAGCGCCACAGAGAAGTCAGAAATGCAAAATAAACTGTACATCCCCAGAATGGCCCCTGGCAAGCCTGGCCGTCCACCTTGGCAGTGCGAGGTCGTGGAGGTGTGTGTGCCGTTGGGGCGTTGTTCATTGGCTCACCTGGGTCGGGAGGCTGATGTTCTCTAGCAGCCACAAACACGCACACTTTCAGCTCCACATTCCCTTTGGCAAGTGAGCACACACTCACCAGGAAAGGTGATGAGCGTGTGTGTGGAATGCAGCCGTGCATGTGTGTGTGAAAATGAGTGTGTGTGTGTGAAAATGAGTGTGTGTGTGTGTGTGTGTGTGTGTGTGTGTGTGTGTGTGTATGGTGCTGGGGACCAAACCCAGGACTTTAGGCGTTCTAGGCAAGTGCTCTTCCACAGAGTGCTTTTCCAGCCCTTTTTAATTTATGAGAGATGGGGTTTTGCTCAGTTGTCCAGGCTGGTCTTGAACTTAACTTCCTTTTGTCTAGGCTGGCCTTGAACTTAACTTCCTTTCTTTTTTTCTTTTTTTTTTTTTTTTAAATTTATTTTGTTACTGGGAATTGAACCCAGGACATTGTATCACTGAGTTACATCCCCAGCCCTTTTTATTTTTTTATTTTGAGACAAGGTCTTGCTGAATTGCACAGACTGCCTTGAACTTGTGATCCTCTGCATTGGCCTCTGGGCCAGCCTAGCTGGTGGGATACTCACGTCTGGCCCTTATTTTTAACAGGTGTAGTGTTAGTGTCAAGACTGTTTAAGTCAATACTTGGAGGGTAGCTTGTTCTGGTCGGTCAGATATAGCTAGAAACTGACTTTTGTTCAGAACATGTAAGTCTGATTTCCAATACAACATGAAAAGCAGTACCGTGAATCTTACAGGGCCTCCGGTTTTGTGTGATACTGTGTGGAAGAGGTCAAGAGTAAATCTTTTAAAGAAAATGTTTGATTCTTTAAGCTTTCTTGATGGTCTTTCCTTCTAAAAGCTGACTGCAAGAAAGGTGTCAAGTTGGACTTTGAGGATGTGACCGGTTTAGCTCAACCTGCTCGGTTTAAAGACAAGGCAAAACATTCAGCTACTGAGATGGTGGACCAGTAACGCGTGTCACAAGTGGGCATGAAGGGAGGGTTCGTCCTCTGGAAGTGGAAGGTGGCAAGTTTGGTTAGGACCAGATTCCAGAGTGGGTGGACAGTTCCAACATGCCTCTTTGGTCCCTAGGCTCCTGGGTGGAACTGCACTTCAACAGCAGTGGCAATGGGAGCGGTGTTCCCGCCTCGGTTTCCATCTACAATGGAGACATGGAAAAAATACTGCTGGATGCCCAGCATGAGTCTGGACGGAGCAGCTCCAAGAGTTCTCACTGTGACAGGTAGGGCCAGTGAGTAGGCACCCAGGGCTGCCATCCTACCGGGAGGCGCAGGCCCAGGAGCACACGCCCGCCACCCTCGAGGAAGGGTGGCTTCTCAGTGGAGGCAGTCCTGTGGCCATCCTGGCACAGGAGGAGCCTGCCATCTGGTGGGAGACCTGGGGCTTCTCTGGAGGCACTGTGTTGAAGCCTGAGCACTGGGCGAAGGGCCCCTTCTGCCCCTTCCCACCAGCCGGCCGTGCGGAGGCACTCGTGAAGTCTCTTAGCAGGAGCCTCAGCTCTGAGGTGTGCACGCCTGCCCTCCCCTGGTTGGCAGCGAGCCCACGGTGGCACCGCTGGGAGTCAGTGGCCAGAGTCAGGCAAGGCAGACTGCTCTCTGCTGGGGAACAGGAGCTGCCTTCTGGAGGGACAGGGCTGACTCGCTCCTGGGGCGCCCCGCTGAAAAGCCTCAAAAGCCCTTTGGCTCTGGTCCGCGGCTGGCAGCTGCCCTCTGTCCTGTCCTTAGCTGAGGAGATGGCCCTCATCTTGGGGTTTTTGCTGCCTTTGATATTGGGGATTGAAACGGGGCCTTGCTTGACGGCTTAACTGCTTCCTGGCCCTTTTTATTTCGCAACAGGGCCTCACTGAGTTGCTGAGGCTGGCCTCAAGCTTGTATCCTCTGCCTCAGCCTCCTGAGCAGCTAGGATCACAAGCATCTGCCACTGCATGCAGCTGGGGTGTTGCTTCTGAAGACAGAATGTTAACATGGTGTTCTCTTTTTCCTGTTCCATTCACATTACTACCAAGCCCACCTCGCTCACAGACACCACAAGAAAATACTAGAGCTTCTGAAACAGATGCCCATAGCATTGGAGAGAAGAACAGCTCTCAGGTAAGTGGGAGGGTATGCACTATAAACACAGGAGGGCTGCCCGGCATAGGAGGCCATCCCAACGTAACCACGTACAGGCTGGATTTTAGGGTGTCACATTTCATGAGGACAGCCCTAGTACGTGGAAGCACATGGGCTTCAAGGTGGGCCGAGCGGGGAGTGTGTGTGGGGGTCTGCAGTGGTGTCCTTTGCCCCACCCACCTCCCAGGCCACTGGGAGGGTGGCAGAGTTCTCTTGTGCCTGGAGGCTGGAGAGGGAAGGGTGGCTGAGAGCTGGTTGCTGGTGCCCGCCTCTTCATGGTTATGGGTTGGGTGGCCCACCACGTGGCTGTGGCTTCTGAGGTCTCCACAGACACTGCAGTTGCCTTCTCTGGCGCCTAGTACTAACTGGTGCTCAGGCAGTTTGTATTAGTGGCTTAGTGCCCTGGTAACTTTACTAACATTAACAGATACAGTAGGTCTTGACAGGCATTGAGCATCCTGAGGGCTCCAAGCCTTCTAAAGTTAAGCCTGTGAGGGAAAGATAGAGCTGGGGATTTTGCCCTAGTGACCTGTGCTTCCCTCCCCTCCCCTCCCCTTCTCCTGCGGGGACTTTGAGGCAGTGACAGTGACACACTGCTCAGTTAGCAGTACTGTGCCTGGTGCACGCTTTACACACAGGGTTCTCCTGGGTATCTGACATGGTGAGAACACTACAGTGTTCCCTGTAACTGGCTCCAGAGCTGCCCTAGCTTGAAGTAGGGTCGTAGGTTGGCAGCACCTAGGCCTGCTTCCTCCTGCGCCTGTCCTCTTGGGTGTCCCTGATACCCCACACTTTTCTCTGGGACATCTCCCTGGCCCAGTCAGGACTCCACGGCTACCGGAGCTCAGCAGGAACCTGGTAGCGAGCAAGCACCTGGCTGTGTCCCAGGCATCACCTGTTTCCAGATGTTTGGGGTCCCTGTCCAGCTTTGCATCCAGACCTTTGATAGGTTTGCCACTGCATTCCAGGGTGTTTCCACTATTTATGTAATCCCCCCTCCCCCAAAGGAGTCACATGTCAGGCACAGAATCTTGAAAATGTGAAAAAGCAAAGTTAAGTAACACATGCGGTTCCATATTTTAATTCTTTTAAGTGGTGCTGTTGCATAGTTCTTGAGTGCAGCTGTGTGATTCTGTGTGCTTCCTGCTCTCCTGTGTCGCCTGCCTCTGAGCAGCGTTTGTGTCCCTTGGCCACCCTGCTCTGTGCCTTTTGGTTGCTGTGTCACCCTGTCGTGGTCACCACCTCTGGCTTCACCTCATGTTGTCCCTAGCGCGTTTGCAGCTCTTGGTGCTGCCGGAACCTCACAGTTGCACCAGGGTTTTGACAGACTGGGTGGGGCTTGACAGTGGCCCCTGGACCACGGCCCGAGGATTGGATGTGTGTCTCTGAGCTCTGTGCTCAGCTCACTGATCTCATGCTTCCGGGTGTGAGTGTGGTAGGCTAATCTGCTTTAAATATTTGCTTTATCTTAGTCTGAGGAAGATTATCTTGAGAGAAGGAAAGAAGTTGAAAGCATCTTAAAGAAAAACTCAGACTGGATATGGGATTGGTCTAGTCGGCCAGAAAATATCCCCCCCAAGTAAGTCAGCTTTCGTCTTCTCGGGCTCCCGTGGTGAAGGAGGCACTGACTGACGCGTTTCTTCCTGCCCCAGGGAGTTCCTCTTCAAACACCCGAAGCGCTCAGCCACGCTCAGCATGAGAAACACCAGTGTCATGAAGAAGGGGGGCATTTTCTCAGCAGAGTTTCTCAAGGTTTTTCTTCCATCTCTGCTGCTTTCTCATCTGCTGGCCATTGGATTGGGGTAGGTGACGTCACTGTGCAGCCCTGACAGTGGGCCTTGGGATGGGCCAAGGTCTCTCCGAGTACTGAGCGTGAGCGTAAGCGACAGCTGGGTGTGTTTCCACTGACTTAACCATGCTGTCACTGGTCAGGAATCAGAAACGCTGGCAGTGCCGAAAGGCCTTCCAGTTCAGTCCCTCTCCTTGCACCGGGCTACGTCCACCTCCTTTACCTGGACTGCTTTCGTGTGGTTCAGATTAGTTGCACTCCTGTGTGGCACTGCACTGACCTGTCCCTGTCTGCTGTGGGTGGCACAGGATTGTCCTGTTGGCTCTTAGCGGTAACAGAACAAACAAGGTCTCTAGATTTCTGGCTTCTTGTGCTGAGTAACTGCAGGAAGCGTTGGGAGTCCAGGCAGGGCAGCTGTGGATTCTAAGACCTCCAGCTGGACAGTGCTGAGGGCCAGAGCTGTTCTTTCCTAGGCGCCTCTGCAGGCATGTGGCATCTCCTGAGGGCTGCAGTGTTCTCTGGCTGCTGGTTACTGGAGCTGGGTGCCAGCACTGGCTTCTGGCTCAGGTTGCCTGGAGGCTCATGTGCCTGGGGCAGCAGGGCCCTGTAGCATGGTCACCCTTTGCTCCCCAGTCTCTGTGGCAGGTCCTGTGGTCCCTTCCATGTCTGTGGGTCTTGTGGGTCACGTCCAGCCTGCCTTGGCCCACAGTTCATCTGCCTGTGGAAATGGCTTTCTGGGTGTGCCAGAGGCCCCTCAAAGTCCCTTGTCCAAAATGAACCTCATCCCTCCGTTTCCTGGGCTGGGACCTCTCTCCCTGTCCCCTTGCCTGTGCGTGATCCTCTCCTGGTCCTTTCTTTCAAGGACAGCTCCAGTCCATCATCATTTTGGCTGTGGGCTCAGACTCGGTTGCCTCAGTCTCCCCAGTGGATTGGTTAGGTACTGATTGTTGGAGCTTTCCCCAGAACGAGCAAGCAGGGCCTGGTAATGCCCATTCTAAATGCCCAGATTAGTTCTTCCTTTCAGGAAGGTTTTCTGCATCCAATTCCTAGCTACTGTCCCTTTCCTTCATCCTGCTCAGTCTTTTGGAGCTTAATGACACCAAACCCACCCCAAGCTCCTTAGCGGCTTCCTGTCACGATCAGGATGGAAGCCACCCTCTGTAGTTGTCCCAGAAAGCTCATGGAATGCCGTCTCTTCCTGCCACTTCCACAGGCCTGGCCAGCCCTGCGCCCTGCTCTCAAGTGATCTCCCCTGCTTCTCAGGCATCCACTGGGACCAGGCTTAGGCTGCTGTGGGCGGGGCTTCCTTATTCAGCGATTGGCGTTTGAGGTTGGTCATGATGGACTGATGGTGGTAACACCTACCCTGGGGTGCTTCACAGCACTGTGTTGGATCAATTCAGAAACAGTGAGGGAATGAAAGTAGCAGCACTTCTACTGATTGGTATCCCCACTCTGATCCTTTTTGGTGCTGGGAATGAGCCCAGAGCCTGTGCTCACCAGTCAGGCACTCTGCCACCGACCCACGGCCCAGCCAGTCACCTGTGTTGCTCTCATATTAAGCACTGTGCACTGCAGGAACACAGTTGGGCATTTTAAAATCAGACTAACATAAGCTAAAACCCTTGATAAAAGATTGCAGAGCATCATCACAGAAATCTTCAACAGGTGTAAAATAGCCCTTCATCAGCTACAGCCACAGGGAGCTCCCTGTGCAGAGCCACTGAGGACTGCGAGGCCCCACTCACTGTGGTCACTTTTCTGTTAGGATCTACATTGGGAGGCGCCTGACAACCTCCACCAGCACTTTTTGATGGAGACTTGGGCCTGGCTCTGTTTTCGGCTGGGGATTCCCACACGAGCTGACGGCGGACTGAAGCGCTGCGGTGATCCTGGGGTGGCTGCAACACTTTCATTTATTTGTTCCGTGAATGCTGCGCTCGTAACTTAGTAAAATGAAACAGCAGACACTAAAATCATGCTGGCCTGTAATTATACCTATGGGATCAATTAATAAGCATGTCAGACTGATTAATAGTTACTGTAAGATTTGGTAGTAAATTTCCTTTGAATATTAGATATAAATAGTATAAATAATTTAATGGTTATGTATGTTGTATTTAAAAAATTAACTGTAACCTTAATTGTTAAAATACTTTGTATTTCAAAAAACCGAATAACATTGATTGGTAGAAAAAAATCATGACATTAAGGGAATTGTCCAAAAGAAATATTGTGGCCTTATAATGACTCCATTGTGGACGGCGTATTGGATGTAGAGGGACACCATGCGATTGCCTGTGAAGACCAGCGCTGTCTGCATCAAGGAGCAGTGGGACCAGGTGCCCCGAGCAGCGTTGTGTGGTGTGCAGGCTGCAGCCTCTGACCGTCAGGCCACACCTGGGTGGCTGCTTCTGGGTTGAAGCACCTCCTGGTCTTACTCTGTCACTCTGGATTGCTGGATTTAATCTTACTGTTTGTGCTCAACTGGTGTGTGCTCTTAGACAGCTTTACTGTAAGCAGGTGTGTCTACTTAAACTGGAGATAGACAAAAATAAATCTTTGCCAAATTCTTCAGATTATTGTATTTATATATGGTTAAAACCAAGTATCACAAAAGCTCCTTGATGGAACTAGTTCACGTATGTCCTGCTTCATCTTTTCTACAGCATGATTTCTAAAAGGCCGCCCCTTTGATATGCTGTATATGTCTTGTATTTCGCCTTTCCGTACTTCATTCAGGTGTGTTAAAATAAATCCACATTTTAACTTAAAAATCTTTGTTTGAGCTGTTGCCTTGGAGACACTAGCTGATGGCCTGCTCGTTTGGAGGAGGGCTAGTGGACAGCACCCAAGTCCTCATGTAATTTAACCTCAAAGAAAGATAGTCCGTGAGGTTCTGTTGGCTCACCTTGATGAGACGCTGCCCTTTCTTTTAGAGCAGCTTGTCTGCCTGGCACCAGAAGCACTGTTCCGAGTGTTGGATGAACTGGGCTTTTGGGTGTCCCTCCACTTAGCACAGCTGGTCACTTGACAAGGCCAGTCATGCCTACCCTGTCACCAGTGGCCCCAGCAGAGCTCGGCGAAACTGCCTGGAGATGCTGTGGACAAAAGAGACGAGGCCAAGGCTCGGTTTGCCAGGGCGCCTTTTCATCAGACTGCCTGACAGTAGGCGCTTTATGTATATGTACATCTGCTCTCCAGGGATGCCAGCATCTGCAGGTGTCCTGGGGTTTGTGCAGAGCCTGTACCTCCCCCTCGTGCTTGGGGAGCTGCGTGTTTGGGGGTGGTGATGAGGGGTTGAGCGTAGGTGCAACGGTTCCCCCAGAACACTTCAGCCTCTGCTACGGAAGGCCAACTCCTGAGGCTCAGCTTTCAGGAGGAGAGGTCCCAGGCCTCAGGGTCTCTGGCAAATGGCCATTCTTACCACTAATACAGGGAACCGCCTGCACCATTACTCATTTGTTGAATAGCAAGTTTACAAAATGTTCAACATAATCCACATGAGTTTAAGAAAAATAGCCTTTGGCCAGTGCCTACAGACGCAGTTTCCTGCTGTAGGCTTGCCCGAGCTCAGACGGCAGTGTGGCAGCCCGGGGAGGAGTGCAGGGGCCGCAGCTCCAGAGGGCCCCTCAGGACGGGCCTTCCTGTTCCCTGCACACTATTGCAGGAATAGGCCCTGAAGGCAGACCTCCTAAACTCCAAACGTAGGTGCACCACAGATACATCTACTGTTACATGTCAAAATGCCAAAAGGAAGTGTGCACAGGAGGAAAAAGGTGCTCCACTCGCAGGCAGGAAGCAGGGGGAGGGTGTGCGGTCCCCAGGGCGTGCTCTAGTGACCTGCTTCCTCCACAGCCCCGACTGCAGCTACCACCCACCACAACCTGACCACTTCATCTCCTGCACTGACTGCAGCTTGGGGTGACAGCTCATCCCAACCATAGCAGATGGGTCTACAGTCCCTCCGGCTGGGCTCTGGACTCAGTGGTCAGTAGGATAAAGAGGAAGTAATATGGGGCCAGTTCCTGGGCTCATCCAGCCTCCATGCGGAGAGGAAGCCAGACTGCACAGCGGAGAGGCCTTGGAGAAACAGCCCACTTGTCTGCTGGCCACTCTGGCTGACCCTGCTTGTCTGCTGGCCACTCTGGCTGACCCCGCTTGTCTGCTGGCCACTTTGGCTGACCCTCCAGCGTCAGGAGCAGTGCCACAGAAGCACGGTGTCTACCCTTCATACAAGAAGAACTAAGAGACATTTCCTTATTGGCCACACCCAATGCGTGGCTGCCAAGTGCATCACTGCACTTCAGTGTTGAGAAGACACCAGGCAAGCCTGGACTGAAGGACATGCTACAAAACAGGAGGCCAGAAGGCAGGGTGACAAGGACCCTGGATGGGAGAGCTGGTGAAGTCCAAGAGTGCGCAGCATGGGCGGCAGAGCTGGGCAGAGCTGCTGTGCTTGTCTGCGTCTGGCATTGTGTGAGGTGGCACATCATGCTGACACCAGGGAAGCTGGATGAAGGGAGGCACGCGACTCTGTGATCTTTGGAAGCTGTTTAAAGTGTCTCAGAGTAAACACCAAGTAAAAAGTGGGCGCTTCCTTCCTACTCGCAGTGGCCGAGCTGGCGTCTCGCACGCCAGGGGCCTCTGGTCCTGCAGGTGGCGGGTGCGCACTTCGGTCAGAGCCCTGCCCTGGTGCCACTCCTCTCCGCAGCAGCAGTGAGGCCTGCGGAGCGCCAGCAGGCATGGACATAGCTGGCCACCTTCTGTATGAGAATGGACAGGAGCACATCAGTCTGTCTAAAAACCGAAGCACACTGGAGAAGCAAGTGACAGTCTGCCCACCAGGGTCGGGCAGAAGCAAGACCCTGCCATCCTGTTTTCAGTGTCTGAAATCTGCAAGTTACCATTCAAGACTTAAGAAGAACATGGTTTTCTTGGTACTAGGGATGGAACCCAGGGGTGCTTCTGAGCTACATCCCAGTCCTTTTATTTTTTGAGCCCGGGTCTTGCTCAGCTTTGATCTCAAACTTGTGACCTTTGCTTCCTGAGCTGCTGGAATGACAGGTCTGTGTCCCAGATTCAGTGTTAAGAAAGTGAATTTCTAGCACCCACAGTTACACTGTATCAGATAGCTCACCCAGAGTTCTTGGGAACGGATTGTTTTAAAGTTGCCCAAGTTGCCCTCTCCCTTCTCTGTGCAAGCGCAGGCAGGCGGTGCACTACCCAACCTACACCTCCAGCTCCCCCAGGCAACTTGCTGATATGTTACTCAGGCAAACAAGTGAACTGCTTAAGGTCATCCATCTTAAAAGCTGTAATCAAAACAAGCAGCACTTGGATATGAGATCTGATGTCACATAAGGGGCCATTCCAAGTAAATGGCTTCCTACTGAAACCTCTGATCTGCAGAAACACCACCACCTCTGGGTCGTAGCTGTACTCTTGCTGTGGCTGCGGCTGGCTGAGGCTGCTTGGGCAGCCAGCTTGCCGGGGGCCTGTCATCTGCAGGATCCTCCAGGAGGCACACTTTGTGCCATGGCATCAGCTCTGACTGACTGTGCCCCTTGGATGTGCAAGGGCCAGTCTCTTCTAGAGACATCAGTGACACATCTCAAGGATGCTACAAAACCTCAGGCCGTAGCAGCTGCAAAACCAGAACTTGATCACAGGAGTTTTCTAACAGCCAGATGGGAAATGAAAATTCAAGGTGCCCCTCACTCACCTGCTGTAGATTGTCATTAGCAAAGAATTGCAGGTCTCCATGACTCGGTGCTGTGGAACAGTGTGGAGTTGAAAGGGTAGAAGCTTTTCCACAACTGTGCTCTTGTGTCCCAAGACTCCTCTTGAGAGGCTTCATGGAACTCCCATCAGGGGTCCTCGCCTCCTGCTTGCTGTGAACCACTGCATAAGATGCAGGGTGGACCATCTGACAGCCACACTCTTGGTCGTATTTCCAGGGACTGGATTCCATTGTATTTTTTAAAAAACAGCATTAAGATGTTCTAACTGAAGGGAGTTGCACAAAACCACTGTGCAGGACCCCTCCTGGGGCCGTCTCAGACCCTGGGCTCTCCCTGGATTTAGGCGCCAGGCTGCTCTGAGATACTCCTCCTGGTGCTCTGGTGACACGGGCGTTGGCTGAGGAAGTGTGGGGGGGCGTCTGAGGCAGAGCAGCTGGGGCGGGAGTTGTCAGGATGATGACAACTTATGAAGCCCAAGACAACGTCCAAGTGCAGGTGGGACAGATAGGGTCCCAGCGGCCCACTCGGCTCCACACCAAGGCAGGCAGTACTGGGGCCCAGGCCCAGGATGAGACCAACCTCCACCCACCTTCAGCGGGGTTTTCCCTCCCCAATCCTAGGGCTGTCATGGTTCCTAAAAGGTCAAGGTCAAGCTCCATGGCCCAAGAGCCTGCAGCCCTGCACCACCAGCAGCACTCTACAGAGCAGAATGCATGGAGTTGAACCTGACCCTGCACAGCGATACCTGTGCGGGTGTGTCCCTCTAGTCCATGGCCAGAATCAAAGCCCCTGTCCTGCACCTGTGCCCAAGGGGCTGCCGTCCACACCAGGACTGCCCTTCCCCAGGTCTGGTCAACACTGGCCACACCCCTGCACACTGAAGCCACTGGCCTGCTGCTTAGCTCAGCTGCACTGGGCAGCTCCGGGGAGCACACATGTGCCCCAGGGCAGGCCCACCACAAGGACAGGCAGGGGACAAGGCTGGTGCACGTGGGTCCCTGTGCAGCGCTCACCATCATCTGAGATGCCCAGGGACTGGTCAGTTGTATGCCAGCTCACACAAGAACTTTCTGGGCATGGCACCTCTGGGACAGATCACATTGGAAATGTGACCCATTCCTGCTCAACACCCGCAGTCCAGTCCTGGCAAACCCTGTCTTGGACCTGGGCTGAGAACCGAGAATCACCTGCAGACACCAGGCACTTAGTACTCCTCCACCCACAGACACTGCAGGACACCATAACCAGGGTCTTGCAGCGTGGACTCCCACTGGTGGGCATTCTCCATCACTCCTCTGTGATGCCAGGGGCACTGGTGCCAGACAGCTCATGTTTAAAAGGACAGAGTGTAAGGGTCCACCCCGATGCCCATCTCAGCCCCTTTAAGACAGCTGCTCCTGAGAGGAGTGGTGGAGACAGCCCTCTGGGCCTGCAGGCACTGGACCCACAGGCTCTGCTTCTGGTGCTGGCAGGCTGCAATTTAAAGCACTTCACAAGAAGGGCACGAAGTTTCTAAATAGCACCTGCACTACCCTTCAGCTCATGAATGCCAACAATTAGATTTCTAATGGCATTACTGGTTTTCAGAAGCTCAGTCTTTCTCTTTAAAAATGCACATTTAGGCTTGTAGTGTAGCTCCAGGGTAGAACACTTACCGCAGCACGCACAAGGACCTGGGTTCCATCCCGGGCACTGAAGCAAGGGTGGTAAGGGCCCCGGAAAAATGCAATCCCCCTCCTCTTTTGGACACAAAGGTACTTTATCACTAAGCTACATCCCCGGTCCTTTCTAAATTTTAACCTTTTGAGAGAATTTCCCTAAGTTGCTCAGGCTGGCTTCCAACTTGTGATTCTCCTGCCTCAGCCTCCAGAGACCTCAGGATGACAGGTGTGTGCTACAGTGCCTAGCTGAAAAAGGCATGCTTAGATTCACATCAGTAAAGTTCGTTCACCTGTCCAGATCCGAAGGCTAGAGCGCTAAATCTCACGTACAAAAGGTGCACAGAATTCACTTTCAGGGGCTTAGAACAAGAAAAATGACAGACTTTATAAGCCTGAGTATAAAGAAAACACCACTTTAAGCCTTAGGATCCTCATGTGGCTGGACTGGAGAAAAGCTTCAGTGCGATCTGATGTGGCAGAGGGACGAGGCGGCGGCAGTTCTCCACCCCTCTGCAAGGCACTCGCTGGCAGACGTGAACAGGTGCTGCACCTCTGACTGCCGCCGAGAGGACCTGTGAGGCCCACAACACTGAGGGAGCTGGGGAAACGGACAGGGCGCCTGGGCAGGCCCTGGGGAAAACTCCACCGCAGAGGAACCTACAGTGACCTCTGCCTGTCCCCAGGTGTCAGTGGCTGATTTCCTATTTAGTGGGACATACGTCCTAGAGATGAAAAAAGTTGTCCAAATACACAGCACAAATCCAGTTAAATCATTTAAAATTTATTAAACTTTTTGGTCAAAATAGTTGGAACAAATATATACAATCCTGTTTTACGAGAACCGATTTTAAGGACCAGGGCTGACTATGCCGGCCAACTGTTACACACCTCAGACATCCTTGATGGCGTCACGACCAAGACAGAGAGTTACTTTTAAATAAAATAAAGGCATTTATGTTCTCAGTTTCTAACTTAATGTGAACTAATGTGGCATTGTTAACATCAACTCAGGGTGACGACATTTTGTCCTTGCATATCTGAATCATTAGTAATCAAAACACACCTTCATCTTCGGCAGTGGACCGTGAGAGCCGGCCCTCCACCTGGGGCGGGGGCACTGTGACGGGGCCCGCGGGCCTCGTCCCATGGAGGCAGTCCTGGGTCACGTAGTGTTGGTACACCTCTGTACTCTGGATGGGAAACCTCGATTTTTGACATCAAAGACCTTTTGAAATGAACCACCAAGGTACTGGTGGCATCAGGCAGCAGGTAAAACGGTTTGATTCTGCTGGCTTGAAATGCAGTATGAAAGCATGCATGTGACTTCAGCAATGTTTAAAAAGTATGATCCCCCAAAGTACTTTTAAAAAAGGCTTTTAAAAGAAAGCACGTGTTTTCAATTGTAGTGACTCTGAGGCCTACTTGAGGCCAGGTGTTGGTTTTCAGCAGCAGTGAGTTACTCTTCCTTGTGATCTTCCTTCCCAGCCCTGCCTGGTGGGTGGACGGACTATTTCTACAGAAATGGGACAGCCACTGCAGTTTGGGAAAAGTTGTGTTTAGAATCTGAAGAACTTCACACCTTCCACCACTCTGCCAAAGGAGGACCAAAGTTGCTCCCAAGAATAATCCTGCATGATTTCATTACACATAATTGAAGTAAATAAAAAGCCAACAACTTCTGTTTGGATTCAAAAGCACTTTCCACTATGCTGCTTTTCTGAGTGGGCACACCACAAGGTGAGAACACCTGCCTGGGCTCAGGGGCCACCCCACGTCCCGGTGAAGGACCAAGGACAGCAGGGAGAGGAAAGAGCCGGAGGGGTGGGGAGAGGCCTGATGACACCTCTTCCCTTGGATGTTAGTTATTTGGTCTATAAACTGGAAAGGAAGGCTCAGACTTAAATAAATATATTTATTTTGAGTAAGGGCCTTTACTGAGCAATGTCCAGCAATTCTGCTCCCAGTGGGCTTCACTCTGGAGTAGCGGCACCCACCTCTCCCGGGTTGAGGCAGGGCCAGGCCAGGACATGGCGAGGCCAGCTCTTTCCTCTGTGGGAGGGCGTGCAGACTCTGAACGCAGAGGGCAACGACGTCGTCTTGCCTGCACAAGACGTGGCCTCCGCCGGCTCCCTCAGTTGGCTTTGTCCTGGAATATGTACAGGTTGTTGGTGGCAGCCACGGCAATGACGTTGTCCACGGGGTGCCAGGCTGTGTGGAGGATCTTCTTGTTGAAGTCCAGGCTGTCCACACTGATCTCGTCCTTCTTCCTCTTCCCGCCTGCACACACCTTCCGGGGCTTTAAGCTGGCTCGGGGTTTGCTGCTCTCTCTCGAGGCTTCCAGTGTGACGTCCCTCCGAGTGCTTCTATCGAACATCCTGAAGAAGTTGTTGTAGGAGCCCGTCATGACAGCACTGCTCGAGACAAGAGAGGAGCACTGAGCACCCAGCACCACGCCATACCCCACCAGCCCCTCTCTCCACAGCACCTGCGAGTTTTCAGGTACTGGGACTGAAGAACCAGTGGTCAGAGAAGAGACGGAGTGTTTCCTACCAAAGCTCATGTACGATCCTGTAAGAGGCAGACAAACCCCACCTGCCATCCGTCCTGAACAGGGCTCCTGTCCCAGCCCGACTTCTGCACTCCCGTCACGACAGAGCGCCTCTCCAGGCCCGCATGCTCAGCAGGCATCAGCCACCTGTCACTGCGTCTTCACTCACTTTTCATCAAAAAAATTGGGTTGTTTTGGTACTGAGGCCTCAACCCAGGAGTGCTTAACCACTGAGCCACACCCCAAACCTCCTTATTTTGAGACAGGGTCTCACTAAGGTGCTTAGGGTCTTCCGAAGTTGCCTAGGCTGGTCTCAAAACTTGCAATCCTCCTGCCTCGGCCTCCCCAGTCACCTGGATCACAGGTGTGCACAACCGGGTCCAGCCCGATCGAACTGTTTTTTATTAATTTATCATCAAAAAGTTTCTTTCACATGAAGCAATAAATAACACAGTAAAACTCATAAATACAAAGAACAGTATGGCAAAAACTGAGAACCCCATTTTACATAAATCCAGACTTAGCTACACCATCCCTGCTTCAGTTCAGTGTCAGTCCTAACTCTCAAGGTCTCTGCAGACCAGGAGCCACCGCGGCATTTACACAGCCCCGGGCATGGCTCCAGCACAGGGCAAAACTTTTGTCATCTTTTTCTACAAAAATGAGAAAAATGGCTGGCTAACATCAAATGCTGCTGGAGGTGACCCATGGCTCCCACTTGCCTTCCTGGCCAGGCCTGACCAGTCTCTGGTTCTCTCCCTGCTGCCCTCAGGCCCGGCTCTGCTCCCGCTCCCTGCTGCTCAGTGCATGTGCCTCGCCAGGTGCCCACCTTCAGGCTGGTCTCGGCTACCTGCAGATACTTCAGTGTCCCATCAACCTGTCTACAACCGCTCACCAGGAAAAAGGCAAACTCAGAAAAGAACCGCACACAGCTGTCCTTGCTCCTTTGGGACCTGCAGCTTGTCACAGGAGCACTGGTACCAGAGGGCTGGTGTTGCAGCCTGAGTCTTGACATGAACACGCATGACCCAGGACTGCACAGGAGAGCGACTCTGACTGGGAGTTCTTCAAATGACCTTCTGCACAGGACACAGTGCAGGAAAGCACAAGCAGCCCAGCACAAAGCTCTGAGGAGCAGAACACAACAGCAACTGCTTACCTACCAATTCCTGACAGCCGCTGCCCTCAGTGGAGATGGGCACTCCCTAGCCCACCTGGCAACCAACTGCTACAGAACCATCAAGGCCCCCACCCCATCAGCACAGCCCCCAGTCAGGGAATAGAGCCCACGCAGGCCTACATGGACTCACGAGCAAGAGGCCACAACCACGGGCCGGCAGCCTGGTGCACTGGCAGCCGGCAGCCCGCAGCCACAGCCCCTGCCTCACCTCATCCTGTCCCTCAGACACGGCCAGAGGGAACAACGGGGAGGGTCCTCAGCAGCAAAGGTGCATAGAGTCCCTGGGTGCTCGTGGGAGGTCTTAGTGTATTCTGTGATATTTCAGGTAAACTAAAAGGCCTCAGGAACGGCGCAGCACCAACCATGTGTCCGTCACCAAGAAGGCCACATCCCACCGTGCACGCCACCAGCAAGAGTCCTGGCTCTGCTGACACGTGGTCTCTCACTAGAGCAGGTGTGCACCTTCAGTCACAGACTCATTTTTGGGTGCTCGAGTTCAAACCCAGGGTCTCCTATGTGCTAAGTGAGTGTTTTATTAACTTAACTATACCCCTGGCCCTGGCATGGCTGGACAGCATGTCCTCAAGAGGTCCAGTCTCACTGCTGCCCAGGACTACACTGCAGAGTGGATGACTGGTGGGTCCCCCACTCAATACCTGGGTTGGGGGTCCTGGCTCCCAGCCCCACTGGTGGTCACCAGAGTCCCACGCAGGGCAGGGCACCTCCCTCCTGGCACTCCCAACAACCCTGTGTGGCTTCCCCTTTGGCTGTGGATGGGGACGACCTGTGCCTCCTTTGCCCTCTTCCCTCCTGTCGACTCCCACAGCTGTGCTCTGCCCGTCTTGCTGACCTTGTTCTGGATGTTTTCATCTGTGGCTACATTTGCTTCTCTGAGCCCCTAAACTCTCAGAGCTTGCTCACTCCTCACTATGGGGGGCTGGACTCTGTCCCTGGAGCACAGCCAGCCAGCTGGGACAGGTCGACAGCTCATGTGGCCATGGGGCCTTCACTTGGCTTGTGGCTTTGCCACTGCTCTGCTGGCCTGACTGGACCCCAGGCCCTCTCCAGGATCCCTCCTGCTGGGAACACCCTGCAGCAAAACTATGGCGTGTTTCCTCTACGGTCTCCTGTTATTGTTGAATCCACCTCCCACTGGAAATGCCTTTACCCCATATGCTCTCTCAAAGGTCCACTTGTCTCAGCAAGTGACCCTAGGCTGGTGACGGCCCTCTCTGGCACAAGGAAGGCAGCTGGGCGCTTATGACACACCGCTACACCTGATGCCTGGCACGGCTGTCCCAGCCAGACTCGGGCTGAGGCTCAACCCTGTGCACAGGAAATGAGGCAGTGGGGCCTCAAGCAGCCTGCCTCCTTGAAGGGTTGAGGTTTTCTTAAGACACTGGGCTAGTTCCACGAGGAGGCTATTCTGAAGAGAGGCTTGCTTCCGTGGCTGGCTCTCTGGTGTCTCTCCTGCCCTTTGACTCACGTGCACTCACCAGGTGCTGCTGTCTGGTTATCACCAGAGGCTGAACAGATGGAGTCACCTTTTGGCCTCCAACCTGTGAGCTGCACTAGAGAATAAGCAAGCTTCTTCTCTATAAAATGCCCCAGCCTTGGGTATCCTCTGATAGCAACACACACACTGGACCAAGAGATCTCCACGGAGGACGCTGGGGTCTGCTCTCAGCCTCAAGGGCCACTCCATGTGGGACCTGCATCCTTTCTAGGCTCCTCTTGAGATCTGCTCTGCATGGGGTGTCTTGCACCGCCATTGTGACGTGCACAAGGGTGTCTTTATATTGTCTGCTGCAGAATTCTATGCCTCTGAAATCTGTGTGTCCAGTCTTTCCTAAGCTGAACACACTCCTGGCTATGCTACTTTAAATGCTCCTCCGCACACGGACGCAGGCCGCACCCCGACATCTCCTCCACCCTTAACCTTCAGTCTCTCTGCTTCTGTGGCTCACCCTTCTGTCACGGATGCCAACTCTCTCTAGCTGAACTGGATCTGCTGCTAGACCCATAGGTGGACTGTCTCCTGCTGTATCTTGCGTTTTGTGAAGTTCTGTCTGATTTGCTTTCAAATTTCCTAGGTAATTTTTAATAGTGACTCCGTGTTCAGGGTTTGGTTCCTTCCTTTAATGTGCAACTATTTCAAGCATCCTTATTTTACATTCTGTAATAGGCTGTTTCAACCCCTCAATTCTCACAAGTTCTGCTGTTGTCTTGGCTGCTCATAGTGGAGTTTTTCTACAGGTGCTTGGTAATTTTTTCTGAGAGCTGCATAGGTGACTTTAGTCTGGGGAGTCCTAGGGCCCAGCAGAGGCTGAGGGAAGAGGGGAATGACCCGCCAAAGGTGCAAGAGCCCTGCCTGCCCTACCCCGGGAGCCAGGTCCAAGTGCAGGCTTGCCCACTGCTGTCCTCACAGCAGAGGCTCCTCCAAGTTGAGTGTGCCTTGGCTGCCCACAAGCCCATGGCCTGCATGGCCTTGGCCTGCGCCCCATGTCACTCTTGGAACTTATGCCAGCACAAAGGTCATGCTGCTTCCTGTGACCTGAGAAATAAATTCCTTGGCCTCTCCATAAATGCTCTAGGCTAGCATGTTAGTCTGTACACAGACTCAGAAAGGTTTGTCCCCAATGCCCAACAGGCTGACTGCGTGGAGGCACTGAGCTCCTCAGCGTGAGACTGAACAGAAGAAACGAAGAGGGAGCAAAGACCAGAAGGCAAGTGCCCCAAAGCCCTGGGTGACCTAGAGCACCAGCAGACCCCTGCAGACTGAGCAATCCCCATCTCCTTCTGGCTTGCTCAGTGGGCATAACGAGAACAGCAGAACAGACCACCACTGAGCCCTCCAAAAGCACTGGGCACTTTGCTTCTGTCCACGTGTGGATGGACGTGAGCGAGGGGAGAAACTTCTCAGTGTCCTCCACTCAAGACCGCCGTCAGCCAGGGCCTGAGCACACGAGCACCCACGTGCCCCTCTGCAGCTGTCCACGGCAACCCTCCTGAGGGCTCCGTTGAGACCCCAGGGACCGCAGCTCCCACAGCGCGGCTCACCTGTCAGAACCATTCCAGCAGCACTCAAACTTGTCGAAGATGCAGTCGTTTTCATAGAGGGAGCAGAGCTTGCTCCGCAGGTACTCATGCACCTGGTGGGTCTCCACTGGCCTGCTCTCCATGTTGAGGTCCCACACCTTCACTGACAGGTAGTCTCTGGTCATCATGTACCGACCACTATGACTGAATTTGACATCGGATATGGATGAAATTATTTCTGAGAAGAAGGACCTGCTACTGGGATCTTCAGGCTCTTCAAAAACTGAAAAACAAAATAAAATACTTTCAGTTTCTGTTTCAAATCAAAAGACAAATTGTTTTAAAGCTTAGTAGGTCTCAGCCCCTCAGTGAGACTCCACAGTTCAGCCTTGAAACTGCTGCATCTTCTGACTCCACTTGCACAGCTGCAGCGAAGACATTCTGCCAGTATTGCTGAGGAAGACAGATCAGAAGCAGACACCAAATCCCAAGTAGGTGCTGAGTCAGAACCTCAGGGACCTTGCTCCAGCCGAGTCTGGATGCCATACGGAAGCTGGTACCCTCATGGCACCAGCCAGTGCACGCCACGATCTGTCCTGTCCATCACTGGAAGATACGTGCTACCACGGAGTGGTGCTTGGACCTCTCAGGGAGTGGCTGTCTTCTGCAGGTCCACAGGTCCAGCTCTGCTGGACTGACCACCACCTCAACCCTGCAGCACAGTGGTCCAGGTGTGGTGGTGGTTTTGTACCAGGGACTGAATGCAAGGGTGCCCTGTCCTTTTCATTGAGATGGGGTCTTGCTAAGTTGCTGAGGCTGGCCTTGAACTTGCGATCCCTGCCTCGGCCTCCAAATAGTTGGGACTACAGGCGTGCCCTTCCACACCCTTCCCTTCTGGTGGTCCAGATTTTAACCATCATAACGGTCCCCCTGGCCAAAGCCAGTCAGCAAAAGGGGTTTGTCTTCCACGCTGAAGTCACGTTCTAACTGTGAAAGGCTCTTGTGCCGTCTCAAAATCTGCATTCTCTGCAGAAACTTGACAGAGCTCCCTGTACCTGGCCAGCCAGGAGGAGGCACCCCGACCTTCTGGGCCACCAGCCGCCCTAGCGCAACGCCGTGGCTCAGAGCCTCAGGCAGGTGTGTGGCTGTCGGCTGCTTCGGCTCTCCCCTGCCTTTTCCCACTAGCAACCTGTGATGTCTGTGACTCTGCACGAAGTTAACCTGAGGCCAGCTAGTGCCAGCAGGTCACTCTGCTGACCGACGAACCCACTCCGGGACTCTGAAACTGCTCAAGGCGAGGTCCGATGTGAGCGCACGTCTCCCTCCTCACGGGCACTCTAACGGGAGCACAGAGCTCCTAACACTCAGGGCAGGGAAAGAGGCGGACGGCTGCGAGGAGGAGCGGGGCAGCACCCTCCTCCAGGTGCTGCGGGGCTGTGCCAGCAGGGACACCAGCCAGAGGAACCCTGCAGAGCCCTCCTGGGCAGGGCGCCGGACCCGGGAGGAGCAGCAAGGCTTCCACATCCCAGAGTGCCAGCACACAGGCCCTGGCCCTCAGCCTCCTGCCTCACAGGACCCTGGCGCCTCAGCCTCCTGCCTCACAGGACCCTGGCGCCACAGCCTCCTGCCTCACAGAACCCTGGCCCTCAGCCTCCTGCCTCACAGGACTCTGGCCCTCAGCCTCCTGCCTCACAGGACCCTGCTGCCTCAGCCGACTGCCAATGGAAACACTGGGACCTCAGGTATACCCCACTGCGCCCAACAGGCCTGTTCTTTGTGGCTGATGATGGAAACAAACCAAGGCTTGCTCACCTAGAAGGGACTTGGAGGCTCAGTGCTTGAAGACGGGCCCCCTGGGGAGCTGGCTATAGAGGGAGCAGAGCTCAACGAGATCTGGTCAGTGTTTCCTGGCAACCTTAGTCCAGGCTCCACGCGTGAAGGTAAAGGCCACAATGGTGCCCAGAGGACCCCGTTGGGGAAGAGCTCAGATGAGGCACTGAGGCTCAGGGACAGGTAAACTGCTGGCCCTGAAAGCACTGGCTTCGCGAAGCCCGTCCAGGACCAAGCCCCAACTCCAGGAGCACCCGCCATGAAGGAGCCCCACCTGGGAAGAGAACTTAGATGAGGCCCTTACACTTAGAGTGCCGGTCGCACAGGGCGGAGGAGCGCATGTCACATAGCCGGACGGTCCCCTTGCTGCTGCTGTAGACGAGCACGTTGCACTGGTGTGGGTGGAACTCGGCGGCGGTGATGACTTCCGTCAGCTCCTCCATGTTGGCAGGTTTGATGTCCACGATGTCTGGAGAGAGGCGTTAAGGCACATCCTGCAGACGGGTGAGCTACAGCCAGCAAGACAGGCAAGGCAGGAACGGCCATGCAGGGCGGCTGACCACACACGTCACATTCCCCAGGAGCACACCAGGAAGCAGCTTCGCATGGCGTGGCCATCACACCACAGGTGCCTGACTCCGCTTTCACCCTGCTGCTGCACTGCCGTCCTGCAGACCCCACCAGCAAAAGCCTGCGGCTGGCCCGCTCCGCTGCAGAGCCCCACACTCGTCCCATGGGATCACAGAGCAAACACTGCCAGGTCTAAAGACTGCTTGCAGGATCACCTGAAGCCATGTAAGAGCTTACCGCATCATCAGAACAATGCCAACAGAGGCTGTGAAAGGCGGCAATCAGCCCATCAAAAAACAGGGGTGGGCAAAATACCCTGGGCCAGTCTGGAATGGGGAGGACCAGATTCACCTTCCAGCTGAGATAACAAGAACACACACAGACTATGAGTCCACAGCTTGAGTCACTGGATGCCAGAGAGGGAGAGAGTGTCCAGAGAGACTGGAGACACAATCAACCCCACAGCTGCTCAGCCTCAGGCTGGTACATGTGGTGGCAGTGGCAAAGGAGGGGACCAGGCAGAGCCCAATGACCCCTGCATTCATGAGACAGAGCCAGAGTCTGGGAAAGCTGTGGCTGCTATTCCCAGGGCAAACTGGTGAGCAAGGAACCTGGAGACCTCCCAGAGACTCAGATGAGGGTGGAGCAACATTGGGCAGCTCCTGCCACTGGGTCAGACTGCAAACAGTGCCTTGAGCTCCTGCCAGTCACAGGCTCTGGACAGTTCTTTGGAGGGCAGGAGGCAGGAGGTGCACGGCTATCTCAGGAGCAAAGGCAGGATGGTGGCCATGCCACCAAAGGCTCAGAATTCTCACACGGGGCTGAACGTCATTCTAATAAAAATTTTTTCTACTCTATTACCATTTGTAAATTTAGAAGAAAAAAACAAAACCCTGATTTTTCAAATACATCTGAATCAGGGGGGCTGTGGACTTCAGGTCAATCCCCTACAACAAACTTTCCCCAAGATAGAAAGAAGTTTGTACTTCCAGGGATGATAAATCAGAGAACTTACATCACAGGCTACTAGGCAGCAACTGTCTTCAAAAGGTTCGATGTGAGATGTGTGGGCACAGATGTGCATAAGGAACAACTGAACCACCACCCCAGGGAGACACATGGTTGGCTGTTTGGTGAAGGATACTAAAACTTCTATCTGTGATCTCTAAATGCCACAGGTTAATTCTCAGGTCATCTGCAGAAAGATACGTTTCATGATCACTATTTACTGAAATGGAATTTATATGATACGTATGAGCATTTGCAAAAATTCGTCGTGGGCTTGCTTCTACCATGAGGTCCATGGGCTTCAATATTGGAACCTAAAAATGGAAGGAAATAGGAATTCAAAAAAAGGGTCACAGCAGCATAAGATCAAAGCTTGTGGAGCAGGTAACAAAAGGGACAGATCTAAGTTTAGGGTCAGCAACACCCCCAAGTGACCAGCTAGCAGGACTGTTGCCAGAGGAAGCCAAGTCCCTCCTCTGCTCTCACTGCTGAGGCTGACTCCAGCTCACTGCAGAAGAGACCTGTGTCCCTGGCAGCCTCCACCAGGTACGCACAGCACCACCCTGGAAGGCGTGGAGACCCTCCCTGTGCCCACCTTGTGCTAGGAGCACAGCCTCCCTCACTACCGCACTCACTGCCCAGGTGTGGGCCTCAGACAGGTAGGCGTGTGTGTGTGTGTATGTGTGTGTGCGTGCACGTGCAGGGTGCTGGCAGAGCGCCCAGGGCACCCAGGAGCTGAGGACGCTCCGTTTCTTGATCTGGGGCTGGCTACGTGGCACGTTCAGTCTGAGCATCCTGGGCTAGACGCTTCCACAGCAGCTGCATTTCTGGGTACGTATATCACACTTCAGTCAAGTTCACAAAGAAAAGGCGAAGGCACCCTCCCCATACCTGTGCTGAGTGCTGTGATTGGGGGCTCCAGGAAACAGTCTGCTGTGCCGAAGGGACGAGGCGGAGGAGGGTGCCTGGCAGAGCAAGAGTGCAGGCCTGACCCTTGCCACCCAAAACCAGTTCTAGGAGAGTGTTCTCTGTTGTTTTGGTAATCAGACATCTAAAGGGAGCCTTGAAGGCGGGAGGAATCTCTCACCTGCATCTTCTCTGGCCAAATTCTGCAAAAACTGACTTGGGGAGCTGCATGCTGACGCACACTTAAAATTCCAGCTCCTCAGGAGGCTTAGTAGGAGGACCGCGCGTTCAAGGCCAGCCTCAGCAACTTAGGCCCAAAGCGACTTAGTGAGGCCCTGTCTCAAAATGAAAATGAAAAGGTCTGGGCACGCAGCTCAGTGGTAGAGCACCCCTGGGTCCACTTCCCAGGAACAGAAGTGTTGGCTCTACCACGTGCAGGAACAAGGCACGCCCGTCACGGTCCTCTGCCGGGTCTCTCGTCAGAGCAAGAGGAGATGCAAGGCTCAGAACCCTTCTTCAATCAAACCCCTTTCAAACACCAGCAATCGTGGTTCCTGCCCAGGTAGGCCGTCACGGAAACAGCCCTCTGTGACGCAAACACAGACCTCAGCCCACAGACACAGCCCCCGGCCCTGACCCCGCATCCTCACACCAAGGCCAACCGTGCCTGCCAGTTCCCCGTAAGCCGCTGGTACATAGTTCTAGTTAGGCTAATGCTATCAAAGGACTGATAAGACCTGCGGGTTCTTCAAAACAAGCAGATGAGCTTATGGGTCTGGTTGGGAGGAACACGGACCCCTGAGAGTGGGCTGTGCACACACGTGGTGGGAGAGGGACAGACTGCACAGGCTCGGGATGGCCCTCGTCACCGAGGCTCCTGCTTCACGAGACTGACAGCACTGACGATGGATCCACTAGTGAGACCGTCACCACGCGATTTACCCAGACTCATGGATGCACCTGCAGCAGCGTGGTGCATCAGAAACTGCCAGTGTTTCCAAAGAGAACATCTGGGCTCCCACAGGCTGATCTAAGCAAATGACATTGCCTTTCTCAGCTTCAACAAAGTCCCTGGGAAGGTAGTGGTAATATCACAGGTAGGGAGTCTGAGAATTGCTTGGGACGCTCACCCCAGCTGTACCTACTGTCTACTGCAGGTGGCGATGGCTTTGCTGCTCTATCACTGGCCTCCCTGGCCTCCCAATGCAGCTCAAGGAATAGCACCTGAGCAGGCCATGTCCACTCTGGGCTGCAAGCATGCCCAGTGGGGCCTGGGGTGTGTTACAGTGGGGATCAGTGTACAGCACCCTTTCTGGGACCCTTGGCCACTGATTTGAAATGTGCTTGCTAACTAGTCTTCCACTGATGAGCATGCATGTAACTAGGGCTTAAACCTCATCCTGAAATCAGCTGACCAACGATTTCCAAATAGCCATAGCCCCTGGGACCGGGCAGCCTTCTCCAGGACCCTGCTGGCCAGGTGCTGGTAACTGCTGAGCCCTGCCCCTGGAAGCTCTTTCCCTGTCTTGTCTGGGCATTAGTCCAGTTTTCTTAAGCCCTGTAAGTTCATTTAATTAAATTAGTTCATTTAATTTAAGACACCCTCAGACCAGAACAATCATAAAGACACGAAATTTTTAAGTTTACCCAACAACACAGATGTTAAAAAGTGAAAAAAATCTCGTACAGGAACCGATGAATTATGGTCACTTCACACTGCCCAGCGGGTACCAAAAGGTAAGGGAGCATCTGACACTTAGAAGCAAGGGTGCTCATGGACGGATACGCTGAGGCGAAGGTTCAGGAGCAGCAGAGTGTGTCCAGTCCTCAGGCAGCCACTCCATAAGCACCACCACAAAGGCACCCTCTGCCCACAGGCTACCCTCCCATCTCAGCCCAGCCACCACCCAGGGGGCGCTGTTCCCTGGGGCCGGCACCTTGGCTGTGCTTCTGAGCTCTGTGTGCGGCTTCTACAGAGCCCACGAGGGCACCTGCTTAATGAGGAGCACCTCTTGAGCCAAGAAGGCGGCCCAGGAGGCTCCCCGTCCTCCACAGACTGGCTGGCACGGGGCTGAGCAACGAGGCTGAAACTCAAGACGGAGCACACACCTACCCGCAGTGCTGTGATTCTAAATGGGTCTCGAAGTCGTCCGTCTTCATCTTTCAAGTTATAACCTTCTGCTCTTTTATCCCGTTCACTTATTTTCCATAATTTAATAGTTTTATCTGAAAATAAAAACCTTATTCTTCATGTTAAAAGAAAAACCATAACATGCACCACTATTACTTAGGTATCATGCTACAAAACAGTTCTGTTGGTGTCTGGCTGGGGCCTGTGAACATGAACATTTCCAATTTGGACATTTGGCTTTGTAAAATAAAGATGTAGAGTAGTGAATGCAATACTGGTTCTTGGGGGTACATTTTGAATCTTTAACCTATCAATTGCCACTATGGCTGATAACTTATTCTCTCAAAAGTTTAAGCCAGAAACAATTTCTAGAATGTCTTAAAAAAAGAAATCCACACATACAGAAAGTTAAAAACAAAATTTTAACTCACACAGTCACTTAAAGAAAAAAAATTCTTACCATTTGTAGATAGTAGAAAATGAGCAGCATTCTGTTGTGGCAGCCACCTAATTTTATTAATCTTTTCCTCAATTTCTAGACTTTTCAAATAGTCAAACTCTGGTTCATGACTTTGAAAGGTACTGTAAACATTATATTCTCCCCTGGAATGAGGGCGAATTTTATTCTGCAAGAAAACATGACAGCTACTTTACTGAGTAAAGCACAGTCGAAGGAAAACTTGAGTACTACAAATATGAATATCAAGTGACCATACGACATTTTTTTGGTTATTGCATATTAAACCCAAGGGCGCCTGACCACTGAGCCACATCCCCATCCCTTTTTATTCTCTGAGACAGGGTCTTGCTAAGCTGCTGAGGCTGGCTTTGAACCCGTGAGCCTCCTGCCTCAGCGTCCCGAGCTGCCAGAACTGTAAGCCTGGTCACTGTGTCCAGCAGCACTTTATAAAGTCAAAGAAGAAAAATCAAAACAAAACAAAAACCAAACCCTGGGTCACTGGTGCAACGGTGCCTGTCTGTAATCCCAGAAACTCAGGCGCTGCAGCAGGAGGACTACATGTTTGAAGCCAGCCATGGCAACTGTGTAAGACCTTGTCTAAGAATGCTACAAAAAGGCCTGGGGATGTAGCTTAGTGGTAGAGTGCCCTTGGGTTCTATCCTCAGTGTACAGGGGGAGCAGGGTGTGAATCCTGGATCAAAAAAATCTCACATAGTTGAAACTCAGAATTACTGTACTCAGAAAAAAGCAGCAGGTATTTCCCAGTTTGTCTATTCCATGTTCAGGCTGCATACATAGCAGGCTGCGTTTGGCAGACCCCACCTAAATGTGGGCTGGTGCCCACCTGCCTGCCCGCCTGCCCACCCTGCCCAGGTGGAGGTCTAGGCCTGCAGAGCCTGGTGGCCTGAGCGGAGGGAGACGGCCTGACAGAGCCATGGGCTAGGCCAGCTCTGCAGCAGCGACTCAGACGCTGCACACACACCAGTCAGATGGGACACACGGGTAGCGGCAGACCATCCATGCAAACCACACGGCAGGTAAGCACAGGACCACCACAGACAGGTGACGCACAAAGACACCCACGGTGTGGGACTTAAACACAGGACCACCCTCAGGTCACAGGACAGTAGAAAAGCACGCTTGAGAAGACACGCCAGCTTCACTGTCAGGGCAGCTCTGGGAGGGCAGGGGCGCGCAAGGAAGATGGGAGGCGTCGCAGCCAGAGGGTTTCCTTGTGTGTTTTTGTTTTTCCAGTACTGGGGACCCAGGACTTCACATGCCAGGCAAGCCTCAGAGCTACACCCTGTCTTTTGTTTAATTCTTGCTCTATATTCCGTATCTAAACATCGTACATTTTGGGCACTTAGTGTGTATGCCAAGGAAAGTAAAGTCAACAAATCTTTATGTCACGATGGGCACTTCTTTATATTTCTGAATTATGATCAAGTATTATGAGAAGGCACCCCCAAACCACCTGGAGCGCTCCACTGTGCTGACTGCCACGTCCTGTGTGCCCCTGAACCCAGCGTTCACTGGCAGGAGGGCAGCCCCTCACCAGGTAGTCTTCCTCACTGTGCTGTTAGGGCTCCTGCCACCCAACTCTCCTCCTCACCAGGACTTGCTCCCCTAGAAGGAAGCACAGTCCACCACCAGACAGCTCCAACTTACAAAGGAAAAGAGCAAAGCTCTATTACTTCCAAAGAAAGACCTGCACCCTCAGGCCAGTCCCATGCCTAAGGCGTCCCTCCACCAATAAAGACAGCAGAACGACAAATCAGCATTGTCTGCTGCCTAGTCACTCCCACCAGGACTCACAACAGCCCCCACCACAACCACTCTTGCCCCTGCCCCCTCCACCGAACTGCCAAAGCCCCAACTGCCTTCAGCCTTGCCAACAGCCCAGGATGGCCCAGCAGTCCCGAGGCCCTATGGAGAGACCAGGGTGAGGGTTCTGAGGGAAGTCTTTAGGGGGCTGGGGCAGTAGGCAGGGCTGCCAGCCAGAGCTGCTGGGACAGGGCAACATGTCAGGAAGGAGTGCTGGGAGGAAGGCAGTGTCTGTGACTGAGCTGCAGGAGGACTCAGACCTGCTTCTGCAGGGGCGGAGCTGCATGCTGGGTGACTGCAGACACACCCCAAACAGAGCCACCTTCCTCTCCCATGGGGTTCCCCACAAGACAATGTGGAGGGAGGGCTCCCCCACGTCACACTGCCAGCTGTGCTTCCTGGAGGTCAGAGTGTCGCAACAGGTCCCCAGCAGAGCAGCCTGACTTCTGCTCAAAACCAGAGGCACATCTGGATGCCTCTGAGCTGAGGGGGTGGCTTAGCTAGCGGCAGCTCTGCCAGGGACGGGCGTGCAATACACACCCGCCACCCCATAGCCAGGCAGGGAGCACACAGTGGACGGAACAACACAGCCCTTCCTCTGGAAACCACAGCATGAGGACAGGAAAACGAGTTGCCAGGGCTCACGCAGTGGTGCTGGACCAGGCCACCACAGGGCAACACCTGCGGGGATGCTCCTGGGCAACTTGACACACCTCAGCCGAAAGCTTAAAATCAAAAACAGAACAAGACGTCTGACTTTTATTTACAGGTCCTGAAAAAAACTCCCCTCCCTGGCGGCAGGGAGACTAGCATCTGGAAGGCGAGGGATCACCTCATGACCTGCTGGGAGGCACTAGACACGTTCAGAGGCCGAGGTCTGGCACAGCCTGCTGCCTCTTGGTCACAAGAACTCTGCTGAGGTCACAGGAAATGCTGGGGAGGGGCAGGGAGGGCGAGGCAGGGCCTGGTCCTGCTTCCCACGCGCTTGCGTGACGCACCCCTCGCAGAAATGACCCAGAAACCAGCTCTTGGGGGTGGCTTCACCTGCGGCCTCCTCCCCCAAGGCCAGGGAAGCCCCCAGAGGCTCCGAGGAGCGTCCTTCACCTCCATGGAGAGAATCTACGCCCCACCCAGTCCTCTGGGAGCTGGTCAGCGCCCAGAGGACGGCAGGACAGAAGCGGGGCAGCAGAGTGACCTTCACAGGCTACCACTCAGTTGATTTCAGTATGGAAACACCCAAGTTTCAGACACCATGGGCCTCTGCCTCCCTCCGCTGGTCCTTGCTTTGGACTGTCCCTACTCCAGCGGAAGGCTCCAGGGACTTGTGGGCTGGGCGGTGGGAGGCACACCTCCACACTGGTCCCTAAGGCAAGGTTCGCATGAGCCACTGTGAAGGGACTGAGTGTAAAGGATCTGGATTCTGAGAAAACGATTTTGCTTCCTTTCTTATAAGTAATATGAAGGATGAATTATTTCATTTGGTTTGAGGATTGTATATTACTGACCTCTTGTTCCCGCTGAAAAATAACAACTCTGCCGCCCTTGTCTCCTGTTGCAAGAAGATCTCCAGAGTAATTAAATTCAACGGTCGAAATGATGTCGGCTGTCAATAAAATACAGAAAAAAATTACAGATTGTGTTTTTTGGAGGAGTCACAAGGAAATAAAAAGAAAGATAAACACATGTGAAACTTTCTCCCCCATGAAACAAAAACATCATGGCAAATTTTTAATTACCAAGTGGCTGCTCCCTGGCTGTGGGACAGCCACCAACACACTGTGCACACGCACGTATCTGACTCCACTGACCTGATGACGCCTGATTCTTGGGCACACCAGGATTTGTCTAGACTAGGCTTTCTAGATTTAAGAATATAGTTGGAAATTTAGAAAATTAATTTCTAAAAGGAAAACAAAATAAGAGAAAAAATCTGATTGGTCCCAGAAGAATGCTGCCTAATTTTATAATGCATGCCCAATGTTTACTTTTAACCTGAACTGGATTCTCATACGGTAGCAGTAGCAGTGTTTCAACATTCTACATAGTAAATTTTGTTGGCTTCTGCACAAGATAGTATTGCAGACAAACAAGTTTCACTTCGCTAAAGTCTGAGTCTTGTTAATAATGACAACGCCATCACAAAGAGACAGGAAGATATTTGAGTTCCTGACACCACAACACATGATGTTATGGTTTAGATGTGAGGTGTCCCCCAGAAGCTCAGGTGTGAGACAGTGCAAGGAGGTTTGGAGGAGAAATGATCGGTCGACCTTGACCTAATCAGTGAGTTGAGCCCTGATGTGGTTAACTGAGTGTTAACTGGAGGCAGGGAGGGTGTGGCCAGAGAACTGGGTTCACTGGGCTGTGGCTACGGGGTACATATTTTGTGTCTGGAGTGTGGAGTGTCTCTGCTTCCTGATTATGAAGTGAGATGCTTCCCTCCACCACACTCTGCTACTGGGATGTTCAGCCTCGTCTTAAGCCCCAAGGAATGGAGCCAGCCTTCCATGGTCTAAGACCTCTGAAACTGTGAGCCCCAAATGAACCTTTCCTCCTGAAACCTTGTTCTGGTCGGGTCCTTTAGTCACGGCAGCTAAAACGCATGCGCTCCCCAAGGCGAGAGCAGAAGCAAGCCCTGGATGGGCCCTCAGTTTTGAGGGCTTGGATCTGCATCCGTCAGACTCTCAAATCAAGAAAACACCATCGTCCCTGCCGTGGCATGGTGGCCTCTGGGGAATCAGCCTCCCTGTGGCTCGGCTGCCACTGCTGCCTGAATGAGGAGGAGGCTGGGCTGGGCACGTCCTGTGGACACCACCAGACCTACCTCTGACCAAGCAGAGCTGCAGTCTCAGGGACTGCGAGGCACCAGCGCACAGGCGTGCAGAGCGGGTGCTGAGCAGCCGGGGTCACAGCAGTGCCGCAGCTGTACGTTTCTAAAGACAAAGACTTGCACGCGGCTACTGAGACCGTCTGTCTACTAACGACTGACACGGACCCACACGCTGAGGCCAGAGGAGGAGCCCAGCAGATGGCCTTCACAGAACACGATTCCTAAAGGGCCTCATCAGCACCAAAGCCGGTCATTTACAGGGCCTCCTGCCCACACTGCAGAGCTGGCCTGGCGGCTGCGGCACTGCTCCTATTCGAGGGCTAAATCCCGCTGCTGGCACTGCTTTCTTTAAAAGAGAAGCCTTCCGTTAGACTTGAGGATTAGCTACCTTTTTTTTTTTGTGGTCCTGGGGATCGAACCCAGGGCCTTGTGCTTGTGAGGCAAGCACTCTACCAACTGAGCGATCTCCCCAGCCCAAGCTACTTCTTATTAAAGGCATCTACCTCTTTTTGTTTTTTGGTGTCCTAGGAACTGAACCCAGGGCCTCACTCGTGCTAGGCAAGCATTTTACGCATAAGCTACATTCCTAGTCCATCACTCTTAAAATTACTCTAAATAACGTAGTTTGCTTAGATGAAACTAAAATTTTCTGTACTGGATTAAAAGGGACTAAATCTATGTCATT
The DNA here is from genome assembly GCF_902686455.1 of Sciurus vulgaris. NCBI lineage: Eukaryota > Metazoa > Chordata > Mammalia > Rodentia > Sciuridae > Sciurus > Sciurus vulgaris. The sequence goes on from NC_136464.1 coordinate 1,622,729, forward strand.
TATACCCAGAAGATACGCAATATTATATAATTAAAGGTGTTCTGTCAGTGATTTTCAAACTTAATTATAAAGGACTGAATCTTTTAAAAAAAAAAAAATCCCAAGACTGCCAATTGCTGAGAAATAATTTTCATTAAACCACGTAAATATGTACAGGTCTAAATTTAGAAATATTCTCTGGAGATAAGGTCTAAAACCAAAATAAAATACAAACCAAATGCCAACAAATCACAAACCAATAAAATATAAATTATCAGTCATTAATTTGATCTGATGGATGCTATTTTACAAAATGCAACAGGTTAAAAGTATAACTATGGTACTGAAAAGGGCACTGAGCTAGTATTCAAAACTCAAAACCACTACGTACTTGAAGGCAAGTCAATTCTGTCTTCTTTATTCTACCGCAGTCCACCCATAATACCACCTGGCTGTCCCATGGAGGCATCAGGTCCACTCAGAGAGCTGCTCCACTGTGCCAGCCCGAAGCACTGGGGCATGGCTGTAAGATGGTGGCCATCTGGCTGATGCCAAGGGTCCTGCTAAATGTTTGGCTCACATCAGAACTGCGGCCATCCCCAGCATCCCGTGAGCCCAGACCACACTTCCAGCAGAACGTGGACTATGCGTGCATTCATGTCCCTTCCCTGCCCCTAACCCAGAGGGCTCAAGAGAAAGCTAAAGGCATCACTGTGAGGCTGCTTCAAGGAAGGCTGCGGAGGACAATGGGGAGACGCGGGTGTGAGCTGCGGGAGGACTGCAGGTACCCTGCCAGTGGAAACAGTGCTGCTGCCACTTCCTGCTGCTCAGATGCTGGCTGCCAGGACTTTAGCCTCCCCACCACCCTGGGACTTCGCTCTGAAATGCAAAGCCCAGGCAACCTGTCTGGGGTCCTGGAAATAGTGGCTCCACTCTCAGACGTGGACCAGCAGCCCGGCGTCACGGACATTCAAGAGATGGAGCGTAACCAAGGATCGCACAGACGTCAACGCCTCGGGAGCTGGGGCACACTGCCCAGAGGAGCCTCCCAGCAGCCTGAGAGGCAGGGCTACCGAACCTCTGTCCAGAAGCGGAGCGGATGCTGCTACTGGGCTCGGCCACAGCCACCCACGGGGTTCCTTGAGACTGAGTGGCCTGCTGCGAGAAAGACATGAAGGAAGCATCATCTGAAACCCAAAAAGGAGCAACAAAATAAAAACCACAGGACTTTTCTCCAGGATGGAGTAAAGAGATGGCCAGCAGGAAGTGAGACAACCAGGATTGGTTTCAGTGGCCCATCGCCCAGGTGACAAGCTCTAGAAGACAAGAGAGAAAAGGAAGGAAAAGTAGGGGTTAAACCAGAGCCGCCTGGGCCAAGCACAGGTCCCCAGCTGACTCAGATGAGCATCAGCTCTGCTATGGAGCAGGCAGGCAGGGCACCTACGTACCAGCCTCAGAGGACACGGTGTCACGGATGAAAGGGACGCACCCCAGTGGCCCCGTGCAGGAGACCAAGCATCACCCTCTCCTAGGACTCCAGGAAAAGCAATTTCAGCTTAGGTTCCACACGAGCCCAATTTCCCATCAAGGTTGAAGGAGGAGTAAAAATATTCTCAAAAAGCAGAATCGAAACAAACAAACCTTTTCCAGGAAACTGCTGGAAGCCAATTTGTCAAAAGAAGAGAAAAACAAGAGAGTTCAGGGAATGGTTTTCCAAAAAAACAGTGAAGTCGTGCCAGGACACAGGCTCTGCGGCCAGCGGATTCTGCCAGGAAGCCGTGGTCAGGCTGCAGGAGACTGGCTGGACAGCCTTTGGGAAGGAAGAGCTGCAAGATCACCTGGCAGACAAGCTGTCCTTTGCAAAAGGCACTACATAGAGAGCTGACCCTGTGAAAACACAGCAATCAGCAGCTCTAGGAAAACAGAAGCTCATATGGAAAAAGAAACAGCAGGTCCGTAGTGGATGGTATTTACACAGCTACACACAGCATCCTTCTGGCTCCTGTTTTGGGGTACATGTGGGTTGAAAGTGATGCTAGTAAGAATCGAGCTCACCAGTCACCCTACAGGAAGCCTTTCCTTACTGACAAGACCAGGAGATGGACGTGGAAGCACATTACTTGAACCTGGAGCTGCTGAGAACACCTCAAGGCCCAGAGCGGGGCAGGCAAGGAGCAGCAGGTGGAAAGGAAAAAGAACAAAGGAATGTGGACAGTGAGCAGCAAGGACTCAGCAGGGACGTAAAATCTGTGGGATTTTTACAAGATGGGAGCCAGGTACAGTGCTGCATACCTATAATCCTCACAGCTCTACTCAGGAGAATCAAGTTCAAGGCCAGCCTGGGCACCTTAGCAGAACTTCATCTACTTAAAAAAAAAATACACACACGCACACATATGCATACATATATACTAAGTCACATCTACGGCAAACAAGGAGAGGGAAGATAGATGGAGATGCAGAGCTGGAGAGCAGGGCAAGGGCAGCAGGCACCTCCTGGGCAGAGGTAGGGTGTGCCACAGAAGCAGCAGGCCATGGACATGACACAACACTCCAGCTCAGACGGCACCTGCTCGAGGCACGGAGAGATGGTGTGCCAGGTGAGAGGCAGAGGCGCCGTGGGGGTGCACACGATGGTCTTGGAGGGAGAAGCGACCACCCAGGGAAAGGCCCACTGCCTCATGTGGCCACGAGCACCTGCCTCAGAGCCAAGGCACTCTGACCTCTTCTTGTGCAACAGACGTTTGAGTCACTCTCTAAGGCGGGCATTGCTCTGAGAACACACGGAACCAGGCAAGCCCCTGCAGGCCTGGGATTTATCCTTGAGACTGGACTAGCAAGTGCAAAACAAGACCACTGGGTGGTGCCAGGCCTGCAGAGGCTGGTGCAGTGAGATCAGACTGGGCATGGCCAGGGGTGCAAGGGCGGAGTCTGAGGAGCAGGGAGGCTGCTGTCCTGTCCCTTTGCAGTGCGACCAAAGAATACCTGACACCACTAAATCTAGGGGGAATGGAAACCTGTTTCTCACACTCTGGGAGGCCAGAAAGTCCAAGATCAAGCAGAAGGCAGAGGCACAAAAAGGAGCAAAGCCCCCCTCGAGCCCCAGGGTCAACAGCCATCAGTCCACTTGCAGGGAGGGCGCCTGTGATGCAGACACCTGCCGACATGGAGCGCTGTCATTCATGTTCCCACAGCTGAGTTTTAGGGGACACTTTAAGAGCACAGTGCTGAGTTAGACCCGGGGTCCAGGTTCTAGTAGAAAAACAGGGAGGCGTGACGGCAGGGAGACAGGGTGGCGGGTACAGCAGAATGCAAGCGAGGAGGTGTCAGTCTCAGGAATCGTGGTGGTTCACCAGACCCTGAGGCCCAGGGGTGAAGAACACAGTGCTCGTGACCAATTCTGGGTAAGCATGCAGGCATTTGGTGTGTTAGCCTATAGTTTTCCAAACCATTAGGTTCTCAAAATGAAATACAAGTGTGGATATTCCTTTTTCTCTACTTGGCTCAGACTTCACTGTCACCCCCCAGTCCGCAGCAGCTTCCCATCTGGCTGCTTCACTCTGGCAGTCTCTGGGTGTCCTTTCACTCTCCAAAGCAGATAGAAGACAGTTTAAAAGGTCAAAGGCAACATCATCCTTCCGCTATCAACACCAATCTATTTTCCAAAACCAGCGAGACAGTATTTAGGACTGATAACCTACGATTACTAAGTCACTGTCAGTACAGATGGACCCGTGACAGATGAGAAGTACCAGTCTCCATCAGTTTCACTTCTCCTTCACCTCTCTAGCTGGCTTGAGTGGTTATGTACACACAGCATGGCAAGTGCCCAAGTAAGTTCCTGACACAGAGGCAACTCTGAGGACCTAGAGAGCCATCGACAGGACTGTGGGGGCCGAGCCCTGCATGTCCCTGCACTGCCCCACTCCTACTGGGCCCCACTCACTTTCCCTCAGCGTATCCTCTGAAGCCATTCTTGGCCAACAAGCACATGAAATCGTGGGCAACCCCTTTAGCCGCTAGGGAAAAGCTCGTAAAAGCCACAGTGAGACACCATCATGCAGCCACCAGGAAGGGTGAAAATCAGACCACCGCCTGTGTCACAGCAGCTCCCCTGACTGCTCCTGGCAGTGGGAATTGGCACGGCCAACTGAAAGCTCTCTGGCAATATCCACGAGAGCCAAACAAGCTTATGCCAGAACCTGGAGATAGCACTCCAGATACACAGCCACCGGGTCAGCAAGATGTTCACAAGGAGCAACTCAGCTGTCCACCAACAGCGAAGAGACACACACGCTGGGTGCACTCTCACAATGGAGCACCACGCAGCTTCTCAGCAATGAGAAGGAACACATGCCAGCTACGTGCCATCAGGAAGTCAGTGCTCCGAGTGCAGGCAGCGAACTCCACTCACAGGGCAGAGCCGGAGAGGGAGGGCCCGAGCCTGGGTGCCTGCTCCTTCCCCCCCAGCAGGGCTACCACACAGCTTTTCCACTGGGTGAAGCTCACTGTTGCATGCTGGGGGCTCCGTGTCTACTTGTACACCATCATATTTCCTAAGCAGCCAGGTCTTCCCTCCGTCCTGGCCTTGTCAGTTACCCATCTCTACTTGGACTCTTGTGCCCACTGGGATCTGCTGTTCCTAATCTGACTCCAGCACCCAGCCTCCCCCTCCTCCAACACTTCATGCATTTTCCTGCTCTGAAACCCGGAGTCCAGGTGGCTCCCCAGAGCACTGTCCAATCCTGCTCAGCCCTGAGATTCCTCCTGGAGCTTTGGGTGCCCCTGAACCATGGCTCCGCCCCCAACTCCCTCTGATCATCTCTACCTTTTCTTCGTCCTCCTCCAACTCCTGCACCCAGTCACTCACTCGCTTCCTGCTCATTTCACTGAAAAATCAAAGTGTGCAGGAAAGAGCGACCATATTCTCCACCATCAGATAAGGTGGTCCCTTCACTTCCCGCCCTTCAAGGACTTGGTCCCATGGCAACGCCCCCCTCCCACGTGCACCTCCTCCCCTTACTCTTGTGGCTCACTCCCATTTCCAAAAGAAAACGCCACACTCCCCCAGCTTGAGTAATCAGAAAAGCCTGAGCCCCCACCCCTGCAGACCCTCCCTGACTCCCTGGGTGTCCTCTCCACCCGGTACACTGGCAGCTCCCTCCGCAGGCTCAGCCACTTCAGCCCACTCACTCTGGCAACTTTCTCTCCTCCCTGTGACCTGTAAGAGGTGGACAAAGGGTGAGGCCATCAACCTGTGCTCTGCAGCATGTATCAAAGGCATGTGCACACTGAAGGGCGTCAAATGGCGACTCACAGAATTCCAAGAAATTCACTGAAAGCTCCTTCGCACACGCGTTCTGTAAGAGGAACTCACTACACATCCAGAACAAGGAGTTGCTGCTTGTAGACATGGAACTTGCTGAGCTTCCATGTGTCCAACGGGTGCCCCCATAGAGTGCTCCGGATGCTAGACACTGACATGAAGAGAAAGTGGAGATGTCTACCTGCAGAGAGACCTACAGTTTCTAAGTATGTTTTATCCTCTAAATACTAGGGAATTGAATTTAGGGGTGCTCTATCACTGAGTTGCATTCCCAGCCTTTTTTATTTTTTAATTTTGAGACAGGGTCTTGCTAAGTTGCTGAGGCTGGCCTCAAACTTGGGATCCGCTTGTCTCAGCCTCCTGAGTTGCTGGGTTAGCTGGCACACAACTCTACATCCTAAGTATGTTCTAAAGCAGATCACCCTAAGATGAGCACTACCTTTGTTCAGAAACCATACACACTGACGTACCTGCTCTACAGCCTGCACCAAACACACACAGCAACCACCTGGGTAAGAGGAACTGCACAGCTTTACACAGCATCGCTGGAATCTCAAGGCACCCAAACTGAGACTGTTTTCGCCAGTTTTTTTGCTGCCGTGACCAAAGGACCTGACTAGAACAACTGTGGAGGAGGAAAGGTTTGTTTGAGGGCTCAGGGTTTTAGAGTCTTGGTCCATAGAAGGCTGGCTAAATCCTTGGGGGGTGGAGGTGAGGATGGACATCATGGCAGGAGAGTGTGGCAGAGGGAAGCGGCTCACATGGTGATCAGGAAGCAGAGAGACACCACTTGCCAGACACAAATATATACCCCTAGCCACAACCCACAATGTCCACCTCCTCCAGTCACACCCACCTGCCGCCAGTTGACACTCAGTTAATCCCATCAGGGATTAATTCACTGATTATCTTAAGGGTACAACCCAATCATTTCTCCTCTAAACCTCTGTGCATCATCTTACATGTGAGCTTTTGGGGGACACCTCACATCCAACTCATAACATCCTGTTGTGGTGTCAGAAACTCAAGGATCTCAAATCAAACTTTTTGATTTTAAAACCCACTATAAAGCTACAAGAATTAAGACAGTGTGGGACTGGTGTAAGGACAGACATATCTGATTTTCAACAAAACTGCCAAGACTATTCAATGGGAAAATGGTATTTTAATGAATGGGGAACCAAGACAGCCAAATACCCACATTGAAAGAAAGAAGCTCCATGCTTACTTACAGCACATAAAGTTATGTGTTATTTATTATATACAAATTACACATATAACTACACATAAAACTATCAAAGATGGATTTTAAAAGTGTATCAAAGTCTAAACATAAGCACCGAAGCTATAAAACTCTTAGATAAAAAACAGAAGAAAGGGGAGATCTTAAATTAGGCAATCATTTCTTAAATATGACACTAACAGCACAAGAAAGAAAAAATAGATAACATTATCAAAATTAAAACTCTTGTGCATCTAAGGACACCATTAAGAGAGTGGAAAGACAATCTGCAGAATGAAGAAATAGTGCAAACCATGTACACAACAAGGTACTTACACCCCAAATGCATGAAGAACACTTACCAACTCAACAACATAAAGTCAAAAGAAAAATGGGTAAAGGATTTGGATTTCTTTTTTTTTCAAAGAAGTTATACAAAAGTCCAATAAGTACAGGGAATATTGCTTGACGACATTAACTACTAGGGAAAAGCAAATTAAAACCACAAGATACCGCTTCACAACTGTTAGAATGGCTAAAACTAAAACACAGTAACGAGGGCCAGGCAGGATGTGGAGAAGTTGGAACCCTGTACACTGATGGTGGAAAGTGAAGCAACGTGGCCAACTGGGAAACAGCTGGTAGGTTCTCAAAAATGCTCCAAAGAGTCACCACATGACCTAGCACGTCGACGCCTGGGTCATAACAAAAGAACTGAAAACACGTGTCCACACAGAAGCCTGCAGAAAGTTCCCAGCAGCAGCAAACTGAATAAACAAAATGTGCACACATCTACATGATCTGTAACTACTGCTACACGCTACGACACGGGTGAACCTTGAAAATATCATGCTAACTGGAGCAGCCAAACATAAAAGGCCACATCTTACACAACTCCATTCATGCAGTGTCCAGAATAGGCAAAGCCACAGAAACAGGAGATAGGTGGTTGTGGGTGGGTGGGGAGTGACTACAGTGCTTTCTTCTGGGGGAGGATGAAATGTTCTAGAATTCGACATTAAAGCCCTCTAAAATTGAGGGTTGTGAACACACTAAGAGAACCACCCAGGATACACTTTAGGAGGAAGAACCCATGCTGTGTGAGAAATGGAAAGTCTGGTGGTTGATTTTCAAATCCAGTATTCAGCCGTCCTGGGACTCAGTCGGGGCCCCCTTCCCTTTTGCCCACTCTAGTCCTAACATGAGCCGAGTGTGTAGACTACACCCACTACCAGGAGCTCTTCCTCTCAGGAGTGAGGGGCAGCACCCTGTTAGGGGCAGACGTTGGCAGACTGCCCGCCCAGGCTGCTTGCCCATGGACTCCCTCTGGGAGAAGTAAAGTTTGCCTGGCCCACCACTGTGGAGCTCGTGTCTGCTTTCTTGGGCACCCTGTTATTTCTAGCAGCTGTGGAACTGGATCTCAATAAAGCTGTTATGAACAAAGTGTACCTTAAAATGAGTCAGATCAAGCAAAGGATGGCACAACTTGTGACCTGGCTCAATGTATATTCTAAAAGGTGACCAAACTGTTTTGTTTCTCCTTGACAAAACCCCCTGCTATAAATTTGTTTTCAACAAAACACTATTTCAAATATATTTTTCTCTTGAAACCTAAAGAGGTTTTGTCCTCTGACCATTCTGTGCAAGTGTGTTTGTAAGATGATGAAGGCAGCAGGGGAAGATGGCGCGTCTTTTATCACTGTTTTATCATGGAGATCGGTGTCCGCGTCATTCCCGTAACTGTGAGTCCTGTCTGATCCACGCAGCAGACTTCAAAATTTAGGAAACCACATTTGTACTTTGCCATTAAAGCCCACTGCAGATTTAACCACCATTTTCCAGGAAAATCTGATTTATACAAAATGCTTGACACTATTTCTCCCCATCCCATGCTGAAAAGCGAGAAAATCTATCCGAAAGGTTTTCCGGTCGCGTATTAACCTCTCTCGTAAACATTAACGATCTGACTTACAGCAGGATATTCTATGCTTGGGAATTCTACCAGTAAACAAGAACCACGAGGGCAATGGCAAATCAGCAAGAGGTCGGTGTCTCTGCAGCACAATCACTGTGCTCCCTGGGCTCTTCGGAAAATCAAAAGCACAACTTTCCAACTGAAGCACATCTTGCCTGCGCTGATTCCAGCCCCACAGGCACACGCAGGCAGAGTGACGTTCACTCTTCAGGCAGGTCTGGTCCGGGGCCTGTGCATGCTCAGGGTCCTCATCAAGACCGAGCCCTCGGCTCTCCGTGCAGCCGTGGTTTTCTCTGGCCCAGCGCCCAGGCCTCATTTGTTTCATCCTGTTCCATCCCCTCCCATATTCTCCGCCTCGCCTGCTCCTCGCGCCCTCCACTCTGCCAGGCCCCGCATGCCCACGTCTGAGCACAGGTTCCGCGCCGCCTGGACCCCTTCGAGCCCCCTGCCAGGACTGCTGAAACCCTGCAGCACACCTCCGTCTTGGCACCTCGCTGGAGGGCACCTCATCTGGGCACAGCTGGTTGCTTCCAGACAGCAGAGCCTTCTCCCTGTGGACACTGACCATTCCCCAGGCACGGCAGACTTGTCAGCACAAAGGCTGTGACCAGTGGTTCTCCAGTGCCGGGAAGGATCACCACTTTAAGAACTGGTACCAAAGGGGAAGAATGAATCTCACAATCTGGGAAATGACCTTTAAACCCAGCTACCAAATCAGCAAGTCAAAGCTGCTAATAACTAACTCTTTCCTTCCATTCCATCTTTGCTTAGTTCATCAGGAGCACACACAACCCTGAATCCTTCCTTACACTATCTAAACACTTAAGTATACGTACATACACATTTAGGCTCTCAACCACAGAAACTCGAAAACAGGCAGGTTGATCATGCGAGTGACAAAGTTATCAGGCAAAAAGTAAAACAAGTAGGTTTTATCAAACTTTAAGCAACAATTACCAATTCACAGTCTATTATTACTTAGTTTAGGAAAAAAAACTGTAACAAGCTAGGTACCTCAATGTATAAATACAATTTCCAAATAGCTTTTCAGTAATACATTTACTGCTTGAGAATATAGATTTAACAAGTATAAAAGAGTAAAAGCGACATAAACAACAAAAGTAGGCTGAAAACATTATCTCCTACTTTAAAAAACCCTCATCTGATTATGCCGTGAAACAGTGAAACTGGAATGAAACCGTGACCCCACACGGACAGGCCTGGAAAACACTGCAGCGAGGTCAGGAGACACGCACGCACAACCACTGCAGAATTCCACTTATGTAGGAGACACGGACACACAACCACTGCAGAATTCCACTTATGTAGGAGACACGCACGCACAACCACTGCAGAATTCCACTTATGTGAGTCCTTAAAAAGCAAATTCACCCAGACAGAAAGTAGACTGGGGCCAGGGATGAAGGGGAGACGAGAAAGGCTTATTACTCCCTGGGTGCAGGCTTTCTGGAGGGATGGAAAGCTCTGGATACTGGCAGTGGTGATGGTCACGCAACACTGGATGCACCACCGCTGGAACACACATTTAAGAACACCTAACTCAGTAAATCTGCTATGCATGTTTTGCCACGACCTAAAAAAATTCCTAGACCTAAAACACACACACACACACACACACACACACACACACACACACACACACACACACACGGCAATCGAGACTGCTCTCTGCAGGTCAGGGAAGAAGGCAGGCCAGGCAATCACAAGTTGGGGGACAGAGATGCAGACATGGGATCCCAGCGGCCAACTCTCCTGCAGGGGTGGGGCCTGTGCTTTCCCTCCCACTCCCCGCTTGACCTGCCCCCAGGGTCAGTGGTCAGGGCGAATGGCTGGAGGCATAGGCCCCATCTACTATATATATATAGATATATACTTTTTGTACCTTCAACAGTGATTTCAATGGCCTTCTAAAGTGACAGTTGATAACCTCAACGTGCCTGGAGACATGTTTCACCAGGAACAGTCCCTTACGGAGAACACGGAGAGGCCCTAGACAGAGAGCCAAGATGATGACGCACTGCTGCTCTCGCTGCTTAAGTCCACGTTCTTCCACGCACAGGACTCAATCAAGGACAGGCAGACCTTTTCTTGTTCTGTTTCAAATGAAGACACCATTTCACAGCTGAACTTAACCAGGGTTCCAGAGCAGAAGAAACCAATGACTTTGGCTGGTACTACTTCAAGGATTACCTCTGAAAACTGACTTGTACATTCCTTTGGGTGCCACACACACAGGCACAATCCGCGCACTGTGTCCTCTGAATAGACCCCCACGGTCTATCCGAAGGGAGGAGAGAGGAGGAAACACCAGTAGGCTCAGCAAAGGGATCCCATGCCACTTCTGATGGATGAGAGGTAATCTGTGCACCAATTCTGATCAAAGTTCAAAAGTGGGGATAGCTGTGAATGAACATCCCAGCGCAGAGTGCTGCCAGGGGAGAAGAAGTGCAGGCAGGGGTCCTGGGGAGCTGCAAAGGAGGACTTCCGCTGTACCTGTACCTTTGACTTCTTACAAGAACCCAGACCGTGTCAACAGTCACCAGATGTTGAGAACAGGGTGTCCATTTTTATTTATGTTATACTACAGCTACTACTGTGTGTGTGTGTGCACGCACACTTGTGTACAGTCTTACTTATTTTAAGGCATTCTATAGATCTATGAGGACATGAGGTGGGGAATGAACAAGACTTTAGCACACACTACGAACTGCAGAAGCAAAACCAAGTAGTGCCACCAGTGCTTGACGCAGCCAGGACATCCACAACTGCACTTACACCCGCGAGGCACCCGCCTCCCCATTCCAGTGATTCGGCCGGGGTTTTATTTTAAATCTAGGTGTGGCACAAGAGCACCTGTAATGAATACACTTATGGATATCTGTTTTGTCATTCTAGATACCTGGAGCAGAACAAGTAAAACTGAGAAAAATGTGCAGGGCATGTTTGAACACAAAGACTGGCAGCCTAAAGCAGTTTGAGGGAGCCACACAGAAGGTGGAATGATCAACGGAATGCACCACACCTGCAGTCACAGCAAGGCAAGCAGACCTTCCTCCTCTAGCCGAGGTCAAGCCAGGCACCTCCTCTTCACTGACCTCCTCATTACTACAAAAATGCTGCACCCTTGGTATGAAACAGAGGGCACAGAGGTGAAGGTGTGCAGGTAAAAGCAAAAGGCCCTCTTCACTGCAGACCTGGCTCCTCACACCCACAGGCACCCAGCTGCTGACCTCTGGCCACTGCCCTGGCCAGGGCATTCCCAGCCACTTGAGCTCTACAGGGATCCCTGTTATGCAAACACTGTCACCCAAGTGCCCAGCCTGCTTCCTAACAGGCCAGAACCTTCAGCCCACACATGTTCACGGTAACACACTCCACCGCTTCACTGCTTTTAGGCATTTAGGTTTTCCCTCATTTTATGCTGCAATGCCAATACCCTAAGCACTTCTTTGTGAAAGGCTGGCACATTCCTGTGGGACTCCTGTAGAATCCTGTAGGATTGATTCCTAGAAGTGGACTCTTACCCAAAATTTGACAGAGAAATACCAAATTGCCCTCCAAAACATAAAACACTGTTTTGAGAAATGTCAAGCAAAAGTCGAATCTTTAAAATTGCTTTAATCAGGCTTGCTTTGCTTATTGATGCCATCTCTGAGATTTATATGGACTCTCTTACTTGCCCCTCCCCCTTTCGCAGTGCTAAAGACTAAACCCAAGCCCTGAGCAGGTTAGACAAGCACTCTGTCATTCAGCTATATGCCTGACCCCTTTAAAAGTTTTTGTTTTGAGATGGGGTCTTGCTGAGGAGTTGCCCAGGATGGCCCTGAACTTGTGATCCTCCTCCTCAGCCGCTAAGTTGTAGGATCACAGGTGTGCGCCACCACACCTGGTCCTCACCTCCCTTTTTAAATGAATAAATGTGGTTAGAATGCATCTGGTTTTTGTCACCCAAATGCTCCTAGTTACTAGGGAACTTGCTACATTTGGGGGAGGTATGCTGACTCAGTGAGATTCCTAAGTTATTAAGACACTTCCTTTGTGCCAGCACTGGGCTCGGTATGGCATGACATGGCAAAAGATAGCCATGGTCCATGCCTTCACACAACTGCATTTCTGTATTCGCCACAGTTTATCACGTCTGCAGATTTAGATAAAATCTGTCCAAGTAAAAGGGCCAAGGTTCTCAGCTAGAGTCAAAGCTGTAAGTTGGTGCTATCTTCTATGGCTGTTGGGAGCAACCAAATATCCACACATACGACCTCTCGTCAGATTCTGCATGTCCACTCCTGGCTGGACGCTGGCCTGCAGGCAGACGGACTACGAGACTGCTGTACTGCCAGTAGTAGTGAGACCACCTGCACTGAAGCACGAGAGTCACCAGCAGGAGGAACAGGACTACCCAGAGGGCAGCCTAGCTGGAGCCGGGGTGCAGAGCACCTGGAATGAAGCCCTGAAACTGTCGGTGAAAACAGCAGGTCAGAGTGACGTCCAGAGAGGATTCCACGAGTGTGACCCAGACCTGAAACCCCGGAACTGTCGGTGAGAACAGCAGGTCACAGAGTGACGTCCAGAGAGGATTCCACGAGTGTGACCGAGACCTGTTGTCTCATAGTCAAACCAAGTCATGAAGCAGGAACCGATGGACGGTCTGAACGTCTGCTGCCTAGAGGAGGCGCCTTTAGGAAGGTCCCAGACAGCAGAGACAGGAACGAGCAGCGAGTTTCCATCCTCATGCATCCACAGCATCTGACTGTATTTAACACTCTATTTTTGTACTTCGAGACAAAAGCAGTAAGATCTAGTAAAGACAAGAGGGGGCAGTTAATCTTGAAATCTGCCCCGTCCTGTCATCCCACTGCCAACAGCTTGCTTTAGAGTAGCGCCCGGGATGGTCTGTGGGACCCTGCGGTCCCCAGGAACCTCTCAGAGCGCCTGAGGCCAAGGACCCTCCTAACAACATCACCCTGCAATCTGCTGTTCAGCGCTATCCCGGGCAAGCACGAACTCTCCACTTTCCTTTTCCTCACAGAATAACTTTGGAATTAGGAATAAATTTCCTTGAAAATTAGAAGTGAGTCTCTCACTTCACAGAACTTGCTGCCAATGATAAAAATCCAGGTTTTCAGGAGCAAATCAGAATGTGGGGAAATCTGTATCTACTGCTAACATGACAGCTTCCTCTGAAGAGGGTGTTGGAGACAGTAATGAGCGTGATTTTCTTTGGTCTGATATAATGAACATGCAGCACTCAGCACAGAGTAGTTCAGTGCCAACACTTCCAAACAACCAGGGCCCTGCTGCCAAATCACGCACAGGAGCAAGAGCACTCCAGGTGCAGTACACCACCACGTGCTATTTTTTTTTTTTTTTTTTTTTTTGTGGTGGTACTGGGGATTGAACCCAGTGCTCTGCAGAGGCAAAGCGAGCACTCTGCCACTGGGCTACAACCCCAGTCCTCAGAACTAGGGATTCTAATACAATGGTAAAAAGTTCACTCCCAAGTTTCAGATCCCAAACTGTAACTACTTAAATCACCACCTACTGAGCTGTGCTGGGTGCTGGAGACGACCAGCCACCTGCCCCTGCTCTGACTGCAGTACACATGAGCGTGGCACCAAACTTTTCTTTACATAGTTCAATGAAGCAACTGCAAGAGGCTGAACGTGCAAGCAAACCTGAGAACCCAGCGGTCTTCTGTTCACCTATTAATTAATTAAAAAAACTTTCCAGATGTGGTCTGGTTATGTTGCCCAAGCTGGCACCAAACTTGCCACTCTCCTGATTCAGCCCCCTAAGTTGCTGGGATTATAGGTGCACACTGCTAAGTTTTTAAAAGTTATCAAAATCATAAAACAATGGCATCCTTCTCAATAAATCTGTTTTAGGAAAGTTGTTCATCATTAAAAATGTTAACATGCAGATTTATTATTATTTTAAAGAGAAACAATAAATATTTTAAGCTACTTTAATTTCAAATGTGGTACAATCAATAGATATAGCGCACACAAACAAAAGAAAAGCTCTCTGGGTACTCAATAATGAGCGTATGAAAGTATCCCGGATCAAGAGGCTCTGAGAACCAGAGCACATAGCACAGAACACAGCTCAGTAGGTGGTGATTTAAGTTTAGTTGTAGTTTGGGATCTGAATTCATAGCACAGAGGTCAGCAAGCACAACCTGAGTGCAACACCTGGTGGCTGCCTGCTTTCACAGTCTCCTGCCACTCATTTCTTCTTGGTCTGCAGCTGTCCTCCTGCCACAAAGGCAGAGTTCAGCAGTTGCTGCAGGGACAGCCTGGCCTTCAAAGTTTGAACTACATAATACTTGGCCCTTTTAAAAAAGTCTGCTGACCCTTTATTTAGATGAAGCCCCATTTCCAGCCTCTGTGATCACAGTGATTTCCTAAGAGGAACCTCTGTCTCCATTCTCCAAAGGCCAGAGTGGCCTTCCTAAAATCATCATGTTTACATCACTCCCCGCCAGGACCTTCTAGGTTCACTGTCACTCAAACTACAACGCAAAAGCCTAGCATGGTACTCAAGGCCTTTATGTGTCACCAACTGGTTGGGCCAGCCTCCTGCCTTGTGAGGAACTCCCTTGTCACCATGCCAGGCAAACACTCTCATTTCCCAGAATGCACCACACATCTCCAGTCTGCACTCGAAGACTCTACGCCTGGATTCTTCTCCCCTTCCCTCTTCTTATTTTGTGTCTTCCTGTCCTCTGTCCCTACCCAAGTTACGTTCCCTCAATATGCTCTGGTCCCAGCCGTGGTGGGACCACAGCTTGACCCACAGCTTGGTCTCTGTCTAACATGGGTTTCTCCACTTCTGCACCCAACACTGGCCATTTTTACTGCACCACTGTGTGGTCTTCAGCCCTACATCACCCTTCCTTTTTGTTGGCCTGGCTCCCTGGAGCAGTACAGCATCAGTTCTTCTACGCGAGAGGGTCTCCTTGCATAGCACCCAGGCAGTTACCAGATCCTGTATTCCTGTTTGCCAGAGCTTTCTAAAACTTCTGTGGAATCTCCTCCATAACTCCATAATGGTCACAGGATAATAGTACCCATCTTCCAGATGGAGAAACAGAAGGTAAGAACCTAGCCACACTAACACAAAGCTGCAGGAGGGTAGAAATGGAGTCTCTACTCAAATCCTTTTGCACTGAGCCTTTCCACCTGCATGACTTTCCACACTGACTGACATCAAGCTGAAGAGACATGCCTGATCCATGAAGCAGAATATAACCAACTGCCAAGCAACGCTGTGTTAAGTGAAGGAAGTCCAGAGTTCAAGACAGAATACCTAATGTGAAGAAAGGCTGCAGCAGAGAGCCACACACAAGGTGGACTCCGAAGGACCTGTGGGGTGTGGAAAACAGAGGCATACAAAGAACTTTAGGTCAGCAAGAAACAGGAGCAAAAGTGAAGGGATGGGCACTGTCATAATATAACAACTGAAAATCCAAGAGGCAAGGCTCAAGAAAGGGTGTGGGGTGGGTGGAGATGGGAAGGACCAGAAGAAACCTAGAAACTGCTGTTTTTGTGTTTAAATACAGCTAAACCCAAATCTAAATACTTGAAATGAGTCAACACTTGTAACAACACTTCACAGATTACAAAGGCACTACACACTGACCTCAAAGTTCTTTTGGTGGCTGGCTCAGTGGTGCACACTTGTAAGGATATGGTTAACATTAGTGTCAATCTTGCAAACTTACATCTGATTGTAGTCATGACCAGGCCAGCTTCCTGATCAACCTGACTTCAAAATGTGGCTGGGCTCAGTAAGTCTGTGAGATGCACTGATCTTACAAAAGGCCCACGTTTCATTTCCTTTTATGATGCTCTTAAGAGTAAAGTGCAAACACACTATAAGATTGCCTGCCTGCTTGCAGTCAATCCTGAGATACTGTCCTGAAGGCCCTTTTCAATGGCAGATACAGATAAAAAGTAAATGGAAATTCTCTAATGAAGCAAAGGAATCAGAGGGGGAGTAATTCAAATAACCAAATACCTTGTCCCACTGAGTCTTAAATTAAAAAAGAATACCTTTGATAAATAAATACTGAATGTCCATTTCCTATATGCAGAATAGATCCCAAACTCTTAAATAAGAACTGTGACCCCAAAGTATTGCATTCTTTCACATTACATTTCACTGACTCTGAAACACCCTTTAGTACATTTAATCCTTTGAAATTTTATGCATCTTATAGTCAATGAAACAATGTACCTTCCTGTCTGATGTTCAAGTCTCCTTAATTTTTGTTACCTTCCTCAATTTAAAATGTTTCTTTTTTTGAAACACCATGTACTCCGCCCCACCCCTTAGGAAGTTTTTCCTACCCAGTTACCCAGATGCCAGGTTATTTCAACTCAAGGAAACCTTGAGTTGAACCTTGAGTTTTCATATTTCTTTAGAAAAAGGTTATTGCCTAAATCAAACCAACCGATTAACTCATGGGTTAAGAAAATGATTAAAATGAAATCATCAAATTAAGAAGACACTTACAACCACAATTCTGAGATAAAAAGACCTACCTCTTGCCCAACTATGCCAAGCTCTAGAAAATCAGGTTCTAACAAGACCTGTGACAGCCCCTCCCTAGTTTCTTGGGAACAGCAAAGGGAACATAAAAGGATTAAGACCCACATCTTTCCCACAACTAAGCAGACTGCAGGACATCCAAAAGCAGCCTGTTTGACACACAGGGTGTTCTAGTTACTCCAGTCCTGAGACGCCTCCTCCTCAAGCAGCTTGAAAAGTCTCAGAAAATGACCCCACCCTGAAATCCTTATAAATCTCGTATTACTTTAACATATCCTTCAAAGGCATTTTAGTACAATTCCTGGAGGTGTGATCTCTACTGGGCTTCAGGACAGCTAGAACCCCCAATAGTCAATGGAGCAGTGCAGCCCATGCAGACTCTGGAGCCAGTCAGCGAGGCTTAACTCTTCCGCTGCCACACAACACCTGTGAGACCAAGTTAGCTGCTGTGCCTTGACTTCTGCATGTGAAACTAAAAACAATAATTCCCGCCTCTCGAGTTGCGTGAAGATCAGATGAACTGACACTGGCAAGGACCTTGGAGCAGTATTCAGCACACAATAAGCATTCGATATATATTAACTACCCCACCACCTGGCTAGGTCTTCTACCCGCACTGAGGTGGGAGCTCTTAACTGAAGGATCTCCAGGCTACATGATGTTCATGTGCAGGAAGCACGCTCGGGCTGGGTGAGGGCGACCAGACAGCACAGCAAAAACCTGCAGACACTCACGTCTCCCAGAGCTGCCACCATTCAGACGCAAGTTAGCAGTCTCTTTTTCCTTTTCCCTAGAAGTCGCCCTGCTTCACTATTTTGATCCTTGGTCACCTCACCCACTTTTCTGCACAGGCAGGAGAGGCCAGTCACCATGGTGGGAAGCCTGCTAATCTCCCCACTTGCAGGGGGATGAGAATCACTGATGGCACAGTGGAACTATGGCTCTTAACAGGACAGCTGTTAAGAGCTCATCCACAACAAAGTCCAATTCTATAAATAAATAAATAAGTGGCATCAAACTGTTCACAGTCCAATATTGGCATAGAGGTTATACTGAGGACCCCAGAATTACTCGTTTAAAAAAAGAAATCAACAAAAACCAAAGCCCTTCCCATGCTACTCATTCCATGGCCTCCCAAGTCAGGCCTGCCTACTCCTACCTGTGTACCGCCCAGGCTCAGTGGGCACCTTCCCTAATGAAGTCAGGGGAGGACCCAGCTTTAATCACTCTGGATACTTCTGACAACCCATCACAGTGATGGCAGAAAGTCAGGCCAAAGAGCAGGGTTCAAGAACAAAGGCCCACAAGTCACAGACTTACAAATATATTTTGCCACATGCCTTCAGTTCTGCAGTTCAAGCCCAGAGCACAAAAACATCTCCTTGAAGTCCCTGTCTCACCAACGTTTCTCCTTCAAAGTTGAGCTTGGGCAGAATGGGCTTCTTGATTCTCGTTCCTTTAATAATCCCCAGTTGCTAACGATTACATGCTCCTTCTTTACTCTAGTAATAACACAATTCAACATCACAGCTATTTGACAAACGAAACCGATATAAATGTGTTAATCCTGATGGATTAACTACGTTTAAAGCATATGTGGACTAAAATAGAAAGCTTTGAATACATACAATAAAAAGAAAAATGTGGGTGGTATCATAGAAAAAAAGATGATACCCAAAAAATGACAACCTGAACACCAGCTTTTCCAAGGACTAGGGATGTGTCTCAGCGGTGTACGCACTTGTCCAGTGTCAGGGCTCTGGGTTTGATCCCCAGCATGACTGGGGTGGGGAAAGCACTCACACTGCAAAGTTCTAATCAGTTTACTTCAGACAATGAGTATTTCTGCCAAGACTTTTAAGGGAAAGAATGCTATTTTCGTAAGTGTAAAGTTACACTTTAAATACATCAGTTTAGATGTATTTAGACTGGCTTATCAATAAAAACTACTTAAATTGGCTTATCAATAAAAACTACAAAACGGGTAAACCAGAAATCAAGACTAGCTCTTAGTGTCCCACTACACAAACAAGCTTTGCCTTCTTCCAAGAGAACTCACGTGGGAGGCTGAACTGTGTCCCACTTGGCACGTGAAACAAAAAAACTAGAGTTAACATGTTTCAAAGCCATACAGAAGAAACAAAATCAATAGGGTATTAAGTTACATAAAAAGTCACCTAGTTCTCATCTCAAACCATATACCTCTTTGCAAGTGTCTGAGGGCAGTTTCCCTTGCTTCCTGACCTGGCACAGTGTGCCCAAGGGGCCACGGTCTCCAGATGTCCTCAAGGGTCACGCGTCCTTCCAGACACTGCCAGGGAGGGGAACAAGGTGGAGGAGGAGGAAGCAAAAAGTCATGAGGTGCCGAGGTGGAGGCACTCGGACCAGACGTCTGACCAAAGGCTTAGTAACCTGGGACAGGGAAGGGTACTTGGTGCAAAGACACATATTTTTTCAGTGAAAGTGAAAGATCCACAGCTTAAGGTGAGTGAGCAAGAACAACAAAAAGTCACCACGATTCTAAACGGGAAAGACTAAACCCCGAGCCTCCGAATCACCAGTACCCCCCTTCAGCGCGCTGCAGGCTACCAGTCCACAACCGCAAACTTCGGGCCCGGCCGGTTGGAACCGAGATAGGGGAAGACAGCAGGCAGGAGGGCGACGCTCGAGCAGAGGGGCCGCAGGCGTCCGCGGAGAAATGCCCCGCACAGACCAGGAGAGCCCGCAGTCCCACTCGGGCTGCAGACCACCGGGGGCGCGGAGGGGCCTCGCCGGTGACCCGCAGAGGTCGGTGCGCGCGCCCCAGCCCGCCCGGCACGGCCCCACACGAACTGCCACCAACACCCGGACCGTCCGCGGGCACCCGAGGGCCGGCGTCCACCGCGCCCCGACTCCCCTTCCTCGGACACCCCGAGTCCAGCCCACCGGCCCACGAGCCCACCGTCCACGCACACCAGGAGGCCGGCGTCCGGCGCTGCCCGCGTCCGGCCCCCGCCCCTCGCCGGGGTCCCGCAGGCCGGCGCGGGGCCGCGCGGGCGGAGGTGGCCGCGGCCCGGCGCCAGCCCCCGCGCGACCTTGCGCCGCTCCGGCGGCCTCACCTTCCGCCACGTCCTCGTCGACGGCGCCCTTCACCTGCGAGAAGCACCACTGGAAGTCGTTGCCCGCGGGGCAGCCGCCGCCTCCGGCTCCTGCAACACAACGGGCGGTCAGCCGGCCCCGCCCGCCCGCGCGCCCCGCCGCCCGCCCGCGCGCCCGCGGACCTCACCCGCCATGGCCGCGGCGCGGGACGGCGCCCGCCCAGCCCTGTGCGGCCGACCGCAGGCGCCGCCGCGGAGCCTCAGCCCCGGCCGCCGCCGCCGCCGCCGCCGGGGAGGGATTTTTTTTCCCTTTTCAAAATGGCGCCCAATGCCCGTCGCCCTGCCGGCTGACGTCATCCCCCTCCGCCTCTTCGACAGGCCCGGGCGGGGCGCGCCGCTGGGGCTGCCGGGGGCACGCCGCCCGCCGACTGCGTCTGCGCGAACCGCCTTGCCCCGGACCACACGCCACGGCCGAGCTGGGTCCGCCCGAAGTGCGACCAGGTCCAACGGGTGCCGGCGAGCTGTGAGCCCTTGACCTGTCCGGCAGGCGACGTACGCCGGCGGCTCCCCAGAGGGCCGGTCGCCCCTGCGTCGGCTGGCTCCAGTGGCCGGACTTTTGCCTGCGGAAAGGCCCCGCCCTTTCCCACGCCTCGGCCAATGGGAGCGCGGGCCCTCCGCGGAGCAGCCAATGGAGGGCGCTTGGCGGCAGTGGGCGGGGCGTCCGGGCGGGGGCTCTCCTGAACGCGAAGTGCGGCACCCGCCCTTGCCCGCCTGACGGAGCCGGCCCTTGGTGGGACACCCGGTCCAAGAGCGAGGTTCCATACCGAATTGTTACTTCAGGGGTCCTGAGGTCTCCAGGTGGCCGAGGGAAGCGGGACTGACCGTCTCTGCATTTGTGGCTGAGCTTCTCTGGCGTACGGAGGGATCGTTCACTGTGGGTTTGATGTATCAGAGATCAGTTTCTTTCAAGGATGCTGTGAGGTTGGTTATATCGCTGGAGGACAGTTGCTCCCATTCGGGTCCGTTTTGCACGCCTCGGATATTTATTAATTAGCTCCTGCCACGTGCCACACGCTGTTCACAGTCCTGGGGGTGCAGCTTGAATAGTCAACAAACCCCTGCCCTGGGAGTTACCGTTCAGTGGGAAAAATAAGGAAAAAATACGTAGTAAGTCAGATGGAGCTGAGAAATATAAAGCGCAGGAGGAGAAAGGTATGCGCGACCGGAGAGCTGGAGTTGTAAAGGGCGTGACTGGAGAAGACCCCAGGGAGATGAGTGAGCAAGCCTGCAGACCCCCCGGAAAGGCTGTGCCGGGAAGTGGGGGCTGCCAGTACCGAGGCAGCAGTGAGGACCACTCCTGAGGGGTGTAAGTGGCCCAGGAAGCTGCCGAAGCACAATGAATGAAGAGGAGACTACAAGTAGTAGTGGAGGCAGGGAGGCTCATTCCAGAACTAAGACTACAGGGGAGACAGCAGAGGACGCTCACCAAGGACTCCAGCTTTAACAGGGCCACAGGGCTGCTTTGCTGAAAACAGCCAGTGGGGTTCCAAGGGAGGAAGCAAGGACACCAATGAAGAGGCCAGCAGGTGGTCCAGGTGAAGGGTTGAGGTTGGAATCCCACAGGGTGTGGTGGAGGGTAGTGAGAACCAGTGCATTTCAGAGATGAGTACTTGGAAGGCATGACCTCCAGGGTTTGCAGAGAAGATAGATGGAAAGAGAGCGAGAGCGAGAGAGAACTCAGTAACTGCACTCGCATGATCAGAGCACCTGGAAAGAGAGTTTTCTAGGCCCCAGGACAGAGGAACTGTTCAGTAACTGACCATCAGAGCCAGTTGCTCTGTGATGCTGCTGAGTCCAGCTGAGCCCTTAGTAATTTCCTGCCTGTGGATCTGTGTGTTTCTGATGGGGTGCCAAGGTCCTCATCTGTAACAGTGAGTTCTTCTGCTTCTTGCAGGTCTGTCAGCTCTTGGCTTGTGTGATTTCATGCTCTAGGTAAGTATGTGCTCTAGGTGGTATGTCTTCCTGCAGAAGTGGCTCTGTTGTCATTATGTAATGCCCTGTTTGTTTCTCATTCTTTTCCTTCACTTGAAGTCTGCTCAGTGTAAAGTTAATATAGCTCTTCCCACATTCTTCCTTTTTCTTTTCTGTTTCTGGGGCCTTGTGCATGTTAGGGAAGTTACTTGTGCATGTTACTGAGCCACACCTGCATCCCAAGAAGCCTACTGTACATATAAGGATACAGATTACCAGTAAAGGGATGGAGAAAGGTACACCAGGTAACACCGACCCAAGGAAACTGGGAGGGCTGGGGTGCTGCTCAGTGCTAGCTCAGTGCTAGCTCAGTGCTAGCTCCACCCTCAGTACCCCACACACAGACAACTTGGACATACAGTTTTCTGTGTTAACACATAGGTCTTATTATTTTTTTAAATACCAAATCAGTCTCTGCCTTGTAATTGAGGTGAACCATTGATGTTCAAAATGGTTGTTGAGACAGATTAATATTTACCACGTTTATTACTGTTTTCTATTTGTTGCCCTATTCATTGTTTCTTCTACAGCTCTCATTTGTTCTGCTTTCTCTGGTTTTAATTGGGCAGTTTACGTGATTCCTTTTTTTCTCCCTTCTAATCTGTCTTCTTTTTTACTTTTTGGTGGTTTCCCTTGAGTTTGCAATGTGCACTTGGAATCTCCTCACTCTTGGCCCAGTGTTTCCAGTCCTTGTCTCCTGTCCCCAAGGACCTTCCTGCCCTTCATCTCACTTACCCATGAATTATAACTTCCCACTGTATTGTTGGTGTTAGTGCCTTGAACAAGTAGTTCTACTAGATCGTTTAGAAAAAAGAAATAAAACTTTTTACTTTACCTTTTTTGGTCCATCTCTAATACTATTCCTTTCTTTATGTAGGTCTGATTTTTCTGGTCTCTATCATTTTCTTTTTCTCTGAAGGATTCTTTTTATCATTTCTTGCAAATCAGGTCTGCTGTAACAAATTCTCTCAGTTTTTGTGTAACTGGAAAAGTCTGTATTTCTCCTTCTTAGGAGCATAATGTTGGTGGATATAGAATTCTCGGTTGATGGGTGGTTTTCTTTCTCTTGAGTGTGTGTGTGTGTGTGTGTGTGTGTGTGTGTGTGTTTGTGTGTGTTACTGGGGGTTGAGTCCAGGAGTGCTTAACCACTGAACTGCATCCCCAGCCTTTAAAAATATATATATTTTTAATTTTGAGACAGGGTCTCCCTAAGTTGTTAAAGTTGACCTTGAACTTGTGATCCTCCTACCTCAGCCTCCCGACTCCCTGGAATTGCAGGTGTGTGTTGCTGTGCCCAGCTTTGGTGAATGGCTTTGTTCTTTCAGTGCCGTGAATGTCTCACTGGGTTCTCAGCTTGCTCGTGTGGCTCACGAAGCAAAGTCGGAAGCGACCACTATCCTTGTCTGTCTGAGCTGCTTTTTCACCTGTCAAGATCTGGCTGAGTAGATAACTAGGCAGATGTCTGGGCTCAGCCCAGGTAGGGCCCCCACATAATTCTGTGGCTATTGGGAGCCAGACTGGGTTTAAGTTGACTGCCTTGTCCTTGTTTTCCAGGTGGAGAATGAAATCAAGTATCACCTGGGTCCCCGAGGTAGAGGGAGGACTTCAAACCCACACACCACTGGAGGCTGTCGCCTCACTTGCACACACAGCTCCCTCTGCCCCCCTGTGTTCCCGCTCTCTCTCACTCTTCTCACTCCAGGGTCATACCAGCTGTTTCTACCAGTGGTGAGTTGGGGGCAGGCTGGGGCCCTGTCCATCTTGATCAGGGCGTGTCAGTGCGGATCTCACTAGGAGTCGTGGTCTTCCTGGCTCTGCGTAGCCATGCTTGGCCCACCTGCACAGCCGAGCTGCACTGCCCACACAGGTCTTCCTTCTTTCCAGGGGCATCAGCTTCTGTGCCTACAGCCATCTTTCCTGAGGACCTCTGCCAGTCCTGGGGGGTGGTGGTCTGACCATTAGACCTACTTCTCGTGTTTAATCAATGAATGTCAAGAACAGAAGTCGAGGGCTGTGGTGGTGGCTCAGTGGTAGAGTGCTTGCCTAGCCTGTGTGAACCACTGGGTTCAATCTTCAGCATCACATCAACTAAGTAAGTAAGATAAAGGTATTGTGTCCATCTACAACTAAAATTTTTTTTTTTTAAAAGAACAGAAATTGAGGACCCAAATAGGAGAAAAACAGGAACTTCAAGTTTGTTATATTCACCCTGTGCTCTGATAATGTTCTCCAGCATTCTGTGCTCAGTAAACCATGTGCTGCTCCTCTAGGCTTAAAGCATATGAAGCATATGTGCCCCTCAGGCCCAGGCAGGGCACAGTGCTGGGCACAGGGCTTCTGGGTGAGCGCCTGGCCTTGGGGGCCAGCCCCGTTCCCAGAGCCTTGGCCAGTGTGTGTGGTAGTCTTCTTGGGGTGACCATGGAAAACAGCTCTAAGTTTTAGTCCTTCTAGGAATGTGGGCTATTTTGTAACTCATTACGCGGCCTCGGAAATTCCCACAGATTTAAAGTTATAATGTCATTTATAATGTCATTTATAATGTCATAATGTCATCTTAGAAGAAAAATGAGTACGCTTCAATATTAGAGACTAGGCTGCGACGAGAACACTGTGAGATGAGTGCTTCCCTTTCATCAGCTTTCCGGCATCAGCAGCAGCGGGAAGCGCGCTCTCTTCTCCCCTCTCGTGCTTGCAGTGTCTGCTGCGTGAGTTTCGGCGGTGACTTTGCGGTTTTCTTCTCTCTCCTCTGCCCCCCTGGAGTCCTGAGCCTCCCTCCTCCAGGGAGCCATGGCGTCAGCGCTTTCCTGCAACTAGTTCTCCTGCTTGTGCGTCAGGAGTCAGAGCATTTAATTTTAGCTCTTGGCTCAGCTTGGTGCAGGCAGCTGGGCATCTCCTATGTTAGGGCTGAGGCCGTGAGGCACCTCTGCTGAGGGTCCTGCAGGGCATCGTAGTCCTCAGGCCTTGGCTGAGATTGTTCTAGAACTGTCTATGGGTAGCTGTCCAATCTCCCAAACGTGACTTGGAAAATTCCAGAGCCTATTAGATTTTACGCATGCATCAGCTTTAGTTGCATCCATCCAGAAGGTCACGCGCCTTGTGAGCTGCTGCTTCGTGGACGTAAGTTGAGAAGGGCAGGGAGCACCGTGCTGTGCTCGGAGGCGAGGGCTGGCTCCAGGTGCCTCCAGGGGAGGAAACCCTGCTTCTGGGGGGATGACGAGCTTCGGGGTCCGTGAGTGTTGAGGCTCGTGACAAGGAGGTGATGGAGGCGTCAGTGATGGAGAATGTGCTGCTGACTCCTCAAAGCTCCAGGAGAGCTCATGAGCCCCATGGGACCCTGAGAGGAGCAGGAGGGCGCAGGGCTCAGAAGCCGTGAGGAGGGGGCTCCAAGACTGGTTGGCGAACTGGTCTAGGCCAAGGTCCGCAGACCTCTGTGGGGTGGGGGCCTACCTGACGTCAGGGCTGCTCAGCATTCCTTTCTGCCAAAGGGCGGCCGCGTATTTTTGGTATCTAGGTGTTGACCTGTGAGTGACACTTCCCACTGCCGTGGTGTGTGTGGTTTTCTTTAATGGTGGTGCTGGGTTTGAACCCAAGGGTGTTCTACCACTGAACTACATCCCCAGCCCTGTTCGCTTTATATTGAGACGTAGTCTCACTAAGTTACTGAGTTTGGCCTCAGCCTTCTGTCAGAGCCTCCTTCATCGCTGAGATGACAGGTGAGCACCCTTGTGTCCAGTGCACGTGGACGTGTTTTTGTATGAAGACAACAATGGATATGATTTTGTAAATAACTTCCCTACTAATTATAAGAAGTGTGTATGGAACTCCAATTAAAAAAAAAAAAAAAGCCCTGGTTTTAGTGTTCACCAAGCCCCCATTCGAATCTCCCCACCCCCACCAAGCCTAAGCAGATGGGAGAGCTGGGCTCCTTCCACCTCGGCCCTCGCAAGCTGGTGCTGGTGGCTGTGGCACAGCCTGCCCCTAGGTGCCTGGGAGGCAGGAACTGTTGACCTGAACATGCCCCCCAGCCGAGCCCCGTGCTGGATCTGCTCACGGGCTTAGGACGAGGTGCCTATAGATCCCTTCTCAGCACTTTATGGTTTTCCTCCTGGACCTCAATGTCTTCATCGTTACCATGGGCCGTCCTGCTGCAGCTCACCTCACGGCCGCAAGCCCCACAGCCTATCTGTGTGGGCGTTGGTGCTGTTGGGCATCACTGCAGCCCCTGTTGGTGTCCACAAAGAGGGGCTTCGAAGCCAAGATTCAAAACAGTTGGGAACTGGGCAAGGAAAGAAGCTCCTTCTGGTCTCAGGTGACCTCCTATCATGTGACAGTGTGACATTAGCAGGTGGCTGTGCCAAGCTGAGCAGCCCTGCCTCCAGGGAGGGGAGCTGTCCGACGCTGTCCCTTTGAGCACACAGTGTGGCCAGTGCTGTCTGCTCACTGTTCTCCCCCAACAGTTCCCCACTCACCTTGGAAAACCATGACAGAAGGCCTGTCCGTGGGAAGCAGGGCCCTTGTCCCAGAGGTGCTGAGGTGCAGCAGGTGGGTGGGGAGTGGTCTGAGGCCCGCAGACAGAATGCTGAGGCCCGGGAAGGTCTCACAGGGAGGAAGATCAGGCTTCACCGCCCACGCAGTGGCTGCGAGGAGCCTCTTGATTTGGAGCCTGGAACTGGTTCCCTGCTGAGCGGCTGGCCCCAGGCAGCCTCAGGGGCAGAGCCCGCTGTGAGCCCACAGGGCCCTGGCTCCAGAGTCTTCCTCAGGCCACACTGTCCTCGCCCTCCCTGGTGGAAGGCATCCTGTGTTTTCAGGAGCTCCAGGTAAGCGTGAGCCATGGGGGTGACGGCAGCCAGAGGAGCTGTGGCTGAGCCCTGGCGGCGTTTCCTGGGCCCAGTGGCACCAGGGCCAGCGTTCCCCTGGGAGCCTGAATTTAATTTTTGATTTTTCTCTTTTCAATGAGAATTTCTTTTCCTCATTCACATGGGGAGGCCTTGCTGAGATCCCGGGAGGCAGAGGTTCCAAGCTGGGGGCCTGTGTAGAGCTGTGGGCCTCCGTCCTTAGCCTGCTTTGCTTCCTTCAGGATGACACTGCAGCCAGGGGCCAGGGGGCCATTCCACCCACGGGAGGTGAAGGTGGAGGCAGGTCCTGGGAGGAGGCAGTGCAGCCTGTGGGGAGCTGACCTGGGATTTTGTGGTGCTGCATAGCTTCTCTGACCCTAGAGCAGAGCAGAGCAGAGTGGGAACCCAGTGTGCTGGGACCGTGGCTCACCTGTCCGTGCAGCAGGCCGTGCCTGGTCTCCAGACCCAGGAGCTCAGATGGGTTTGGCAGGGTTATGGGGAGTGGCCAGGCAGCTGGGGTCACCCCTTCCCATCAGACATGGGTCACTGCCTCCACACACTTGCGGGAGCCTTCCCAAGTCAGTAGGCCGGACGCCAGCTGCTGCCCTTGGCCCCAGGTGCCCTCCCTTCAGTGCAGCCATGGTGAGGGGTCTGTGCCCTGCCCCTTGTGCCCTGCAGGGTGCTGGGTGCCCCATGAACTGCGCTGGCCTTCACAGCCTCATGGCAGGTGCTGGCCCACATGGTGAGGACAACTCCTCTGAATTCCCCTCTTAGCTCAGAGGAGCACAGTGGTCCCGGACTCCAGCACAGTGTTCTGGGTCTG
The DNA here is from genome assembly GCF_902686455.1 of Sciurus vulgaris. Classification (NCBI taxonomy): domain Eukaryota; kingdom Metazoa; phylum Chordata; class Mammalia; order Rodentia; family Sciuridae; genus Sciurus; species Sciurus vulgaris. Next base: position 1,650,571 of record NC_136464.1, read on the forward strand.
TGGTCTCTGCCCCGGACCACAGGTCTCTTGCGCGGCATGTCATCCTGGGCTAGAGCAAAAGCCTTCACTAGGTGCTGGGGTCTTGGTGCCTGTGAGAGACTGAGATCAAGGGGCAAGTAACTGAGGGAAGTGGTGGTGCACGGTTCCCAGTTACCTGGTATTCATCTGCCTTGTGGCACACGAGCAGGTGTGCATGGGGCCTGGCTGCAGCAGTCTGCCCTCCACACAGCACATCAGGAGCAGGTACACAGTCCTTCCCACCTAACCTGCCCTGGTCCCACTCTCGGCGTGTGTGTGTGTGTGTGTGTGTACGCACAACATGGTGAAATCTGTTGTATCAGCACCCCACGGATTTCAGGCTCAGGCAGGACCCTGAGTGCACGGGTCCCCCACTGAGCAGGACCATTGACTGTGCACGTGAACTGCTTCCTCCCAGTGCGAGGCACCGTGGTCCCCTCCTGGACTAGGGCAGGGGCTCCTGTGCTTCCCTGCTCCGTCTGAAGTCTCAGTGGGCGCCTGCTTGGGAACCCTGCGCGTCCTCGAGGGTGCTTCTTCTGGTCACACACGTAGGTTCACATGCACCGTGCTCGGCCTTCTGCTGGAGAAAACAACACCCCAGGTTCCTTTCCCGAGGCAGGACCTGGAAGGTCTTTAGAGTGTTTGTTTATTTGTTTATTAATTGGTGGTGCTGGGGATTGAACCCAGGGGCTTTCTTCCTCTGAGTTGCATCTCCAGCCCTTTTTATTTTATTTTGAGGCAAGGCCTGTGAAGTTGCCCAAGCTGGCCGTGGACTTGTGATCCTCCTGCACCAGCCTCTGAAGTGACTTGGACAGGTGTGGCCACTGTGCCCTGCTTTTAAGGGAGGAAGAGGCTGGTCTGTCGGGAGGATCCTCTCCCTTCTTCCCACTCTTGCCTGGAATATCCTCACCCAAATGAGTACCTGGGGACAAAGGTACCAGGCCAAATACACCTAGCCCTCTGCATCCAGGTGAGTGCTGAAGTGACTTTTGACAATGCAGCAGCTTGAATCAGCACAGGTTCATTAAGGAGGTCAGAGGTCCCGAGTCACCGTGCAGGCAGGACTGGCTCCTGACAGAGGTTCTGGGGAGGCTCTTCCCTCGCCCTCCCAGCCTCAGGGCTGCAGTGTCCCTGGATCGTGGCCCTACATCACTGACTTCTGCCTCGTTTCCTAACCTCCTGGGGCTCTGACCCTTCCTCCCCGTTTTAACAGCATCTGGACATTCCAGGACAGTCTCCTGTCTCAAAACCTTAATCTCACCTGCAAAGTCCCCTCTGCCCTCAGCACAGGTCACATATCCACTGGCATTAGGATGGTACCCTTGGACCATACTCCTTTCCCCACCCCCAGTCAGATCCAAGGCACCTCCACCAGGGAGGGCGAGGACAGTGTGGCCTGAGGGAGGCTCTGGAGCCAGGGCCCTGTGGGCTCACAGCGGGCTCTGCCCCTGAGGCTGCCTGGGGCCAGCCGCTCAGCAGGGAACCAGTTCCAGGCTCCAAATCAAGAGGCTCCTCGCAGTCACTGCGTGGGCGGTGAAGCCTGATCTTCCTCCCTGTGAGACCTTCTCTGACCTCAGCATTCTGCCTGCGGGCCTCAGACCACTCCCCACCCACCTGCTGCACCTCAGCACCTGCTTCTCACGGATCCTCTGCCTCTTCTTGGCCTCCCATGTTTTTCATCTGCTAGATTAGTAACTTGGATAACTTGGGATGGCAAGGATAACTTGGGATAGTTTAGGATGTCTTGGATAGTTAGGGACAGCTTGGGATGCTCTGGGATATCTGTGAATAACTTGGAATTATGGGATGGCATGAGATAATGCATGATAATTTAGGATGGATTGGGGACATCCTGGGATTCATTGAGGTAACACAGAGTAGAGTATATTGAGATAACCGTATTGGTTTGGCGTAGCTTGGGGTAGCGGGGTACCTGGGTGACTGGATAATTTGGGATAGCTTGAGACAGAGAAGCTGGATGGCTTGGGGCGGTATGAGGACTTGGGGTGTGTGTGGAACATCTGAGGAGAAGCTGGGCAACGTGGGATATCTTAGGGTGATGTGGGGCATTTGGGGTAGCTCGGGTAACTTGGGTAGCTTGGGTTGACTTGGGATGGCTTATCCAGTGCAGGAATGAGGCTTGGTAGGTTTGAGTTCAAGTCCAAGATCAGAGGCAGAAAGCTCAGCTGGGGTACACCTTCTGTGTAGAACTTGAAGACCCTTCTCTGTGGGTGGAGGCAGTCTTCTGAGCTTAGGGACTGTGGAGGTTCTGGTCTCCATTACCAGGAGCTGGCAGTAGAACTGTCCTGCCCACCAGAAGTAGACACCTGGCAAGGGATCTGGAGCTTGGCTGAGAGATGCAGGCGGGCAGGGCCTGCTGACCAGCCTGGGCAGTAGGTCAAGGTGGGGGCATCTTGGCTTTTGAGACCTTGTGTTCTTGGGAGAGAGCTTAGGCCAGGGGTGGGCTGGCAGGCAGGCTCCTGACAGCCTGGTGAATTGGGCAGAGTAAGGATGACTCTGCTCTCTTTTCGAGGTCCAGAGAGGTCAGGTAACTTGCTTTAGGCCACACAGCTCATGAATGACAGAAGGGGCTTAGATAGGGCTGCTATCTCTGGGGATGCCCTCTCCTAGTCTCCTTGTCCAGACCCAACCTGGCCACCTCCCAGACTCCCTTGAGCTTAAAAACAGATTCTGGGGTCCCTTCTACATATTCTGATCAGAAGGTGGGGTGGGATTGGGTCTTTGTTTTGAGAAAGGCTTCCAGGTGGTCTTGGTGCAGGGCAGAGGCCAGTGTCTTGGACTTAGAGGTGAATGCTTGCCGTGGGGACAGGAAGGTGGACGCCACGGCACTGCCAGCTGTGTGTCTCTTCTCCCGATTTTACTCCAGTGTCCTGGGAGGACTCCTGTGAGTTCTGCTCAGCCAAGCTCTTGGGAAAGCATTTCTGTCACCTGTCAGGAGCCAGCCAGCAGGGCCCAGGGTGCTGGGTGTGGGGCTGCTGCTGAGAGTTTGACCTGCTTCCATCAGCTTTGTCTTTAAGACAGGCTGTCACAAAGGAAGACAGGTCCTCAGAGACAGGAGGCAGAGCCCGAGAGGGCCCACGGGAAGCACCAGGGTGGGCGAGGGGCAGAGGGGAGCAGGGCCAGTGCCTTTCTTGTGGCTTCCGTGGGAAGGGACAGGGTGTGGGTAGGAAGGCTTGAGACTGGCTGGTGGAATTGACTCTTGAGACCTAGGGACTGTCCTAGTCATCTGGCACTGGCCCTGGGGTGACTGGGGCCAGTGAGTCCCTGGTTCTGGGCTGGTCAAGAGGCCCTGGATTGGTTGGTTTGCATAGGGAAGTCTCTCGGCATCTCTCGGAGGTGGCCAGCTCTGAAGGAACTGTCCCGTCCCTCCAGGTCAGTAAGGCCCCAGTGTCAGAGCACCACGTGCAGAGACTAGAAACGTGCTCATCACACTGGAAACTTCGGAAGAAGGCTGGACCTGGGTGGAGACGGTGGCCTGGCGCATGCTGCTGGGACGCTGGCACAGGACTGGTCCCTGGGGCTGCCCTTTGTCCTCCTGGGGCACAACCCTTACCCAGCCAGAAGGAAGAGCCCTCGTGAGACCCCCGGGAGTCTGGGGTGGGGCTGTGGAGGCTGTGGAGGCCGGGCCTTGAAGGCTTCAGGGTTCCCACACACCAGAAATGCTTTGTGTGTATCTTTTTTCTGTTTTGGAAATTAACCTGTTACTAATAAAACAGTTATAGACAACCACATACAAGGCAAATGTGTAGCTTTCTTGATTATTTGGGCAGAAACTTGTTGCATCACCCGTGGTCAAGAGACAGTGGGTGGGCTCCCGAGAGGCTGACTCCTGGTGGGGACATGCTCCTCTGCACCCCTCAACCAGAGACAGAAGTCCACAGGCTCTATCAGAGGCGGCCAGTGCCTTTGGCAGGACTCCGGATTGTGGTGACAGGGCCTCAAGAGACCCTTGGATCTGATGTGAGCAGCTGGAGCCCAGGTCCACTCACCCCCGGGGGTGCAGAGCTGGGTCCTGCCATTCATTTTTATGTGTTAGCCGAGAAAGTTTTTATTACTGTTACTTGTGGCTCTGGGGATGGAACCCAGGGTCTGCACCTGATAGGGAAGTGCTCCACCCCTGAGCTGCACCTCCAGCCCGCTTTTTTTTTTTTTTTTTTTCCAATTTTATTTTAACTTTCTGCAGCACTGGGGATGGAACTCAGCCTTGTGTGAGCTGGGCAAGCCAACATGGCTGAGCCGCACGCCTAGTCCAGGTGAGACGGCCTTATGGGAATCGGCCTCCTCATCTGCTCTCTGGTTGCCTGGCACTCTAGTTCATGGAGAGAGGGCAGTGTCCATCTCTCCTTTGTCCACACCCACATCCTGGTTCCCTGGGACCCTGGGCACAGCCCAGCCAGACTACGTCCTCTTCACTGGTTTACTTTACCCCCACCCCCCGTCTCCACCCTGGCACCTGCACGCCTGGGACTCTGCAGCACCAACACGGCCACCTCCCTGCACTGAGGGACATTCGCCTCTGCTCTGCCTGCTCGGCCTGGTTCAGAGGTGGCCTGAGGCTGTACTGCCTGTCCGTGAGGCCACCCTCCGTCCTCTTTTCTGTCCCCCTGCGTCCTCCTGCGGCACAGCATCAGCTCCAGGTTCCCCTCAGTGTTCACATCCGCAGCCTTCCAAGGCTCGGCTCGGAGGCTGGTCCTCCGTGGTCCCCCAGGCAGGCTCTGGGGGAAGGCTTCTCCAGCCCTGCGGGCGACAGGTGCGGCGTCTCAGGGTCACGTCCTGCAGGGGTTGCCTTCTTACGGAGGTTGGAGAGCTCCGCAGACTGTGCCTGCCTCGTGTCACGACCAGCTCCCCACTGTGGCTGCTGGGCTCTGGTCACCTCCTGTGCACTGCGTGCCTCGCAAGGCAGGACACACCGCCTGTGGGCTGGCTCTTCCTCTCCATCGCCTCCGACTCTGGACCTGCTTCGGACCCCAGCGCTCTGGACCCCTGTCGCTCATGCCACCTCCTGCTGCTTTCCTGTGTTCGGCCCTGGGCCCCTCTGCCCGGGCCCTGATCACTGCCTCCCTCTGGTGGCTGGAGACTGTCCTGGCCGGCTTGTTTGTACCAGGCCTGTGAGAGGTCAGGCAGGCCCTGGATCTGCTGCATCTGGACAGCACACCTGCTTGACAGGCAGCAAGAGCTTGCATGTGTGCAGGTGTGAGCACGTGTGGGGTCCTGGTGAGGAGACCCTGCCCAATGCGAGAGGGGGCCCGTGGGAAGGATGCAGAAAGCGGGTGTGAGCTGCTGGGGAGAGCAGCTACTGGATGACTTGGTGGATGTGGGGGTCGGGAAGGTGTGGGAGTAGGGGATGAGGAGCAAGGTGGCTTTGAAGGGGAGGGGGTCTGGTGGGGGCAGCCTGACCAGACAGGTGTAGGCAGGCCCTTTGCCAGCCAGCGCTGAGTGCGTGGGGAGTGCAGGGAGGAGGGCCACTGCGGGGACACCTTAAAGCCTCCATTTGGACCCAGGGTTGAGCCCAAGCTAGGGCAGACCCTGCTGTCCTGCTGTTCCTGCAGGACTTTGGTGGGGGTGGGACTCACAATCAGCCCAAGTCATCTTGTACATCCTGCTGCCACACAGAGCACTTTTCTGCTGAGGCCTGGTGACTGTCCCTACCATCCTGTGCTGCAGCCAACACTGGAGAAATAACCCACCCGGGGTGCTTCTCCACAGGGGGAAGCCCTGTGTGTCCAGGCCTGACCGGGCCCTCCCCAGGCCACCCATAGGATCAGCACCCCCTGAGCCGGTAGACAAACCTTGTCCTTTGTGCCACATGCTCTAGGGCTGTGATGTGGCCAAGGCGGTGGCCCAGACTTGCTAGGTGGGTGGGGGCAGGTCTGAGTGGGCCTGGAGCCAGCAGCAGCAGGCTCTGGTGGAGAAGCGGTCTTGTCCACATACACAGACACTGAGTCCCTGCTGCGTCTGCAGTCTGTGGCCCACACAGGGAGGTGGGAGGGTGGCGGGTACGAGGAGTCCCTGTCTCCCAGGGGCTCTGATCCCAGACGTCTTGATGGGTCAGCTGATGGGAACCAGAGGGCTTCTTTCTGGGAGATGCGGCGCAGCAAGCCGTAGTGCTCTGGGTCAGACCTCTGCGCTGCTCGTGCCCACACCAGTCCTACACCCCAGGCTCTAGTCCACCTGGGCTGCTGAGCCTCTGGGACCAGCAGGGAGCCAGGCCTGGGGGCAGGGAGTGCAGGCGGAGCCCTGGGACCGCCGCAGCTGCAGGCAGGGCTGCAGTGGTACTGGTGGAGTTTCTGGGGTTCAGGACGAAGCGCAGGTGTTCAATGGTACGCACCACGTGGCCCTGATGGCTGCTCCTCGTAGGTACTCCTGTCATTGGCAGGCCGAGGTCATCAGAGTGACAGGAGTTTTGTGACCCTCTGCTCGGAGCCCAGGTTGCCGCCCACCCTGGACCTTGTGGTGCCGCATGGCACCCTGCCCCGGGTTAACGTGAGCTTCAGCTGGTTCTCAACTCTCCGAGGACATGACTTGTGGGTTCAGGAGAGGCCTGGGCGCCCTCAGTCCACCTCTTCCCCTGGAGGACTGTGCTGACCCTTTCCTTCCCTCTGACTCTGGTGCCCTTCCCCATTTCTGACTTGAAGGCAGAAGGAAGGAGCAGAGGGCTGCAGCCCCCGTCCCATTGGACAGTGCCAGGGCACGCGTGGCCCCTCCATACCCCTGGGCTGAGCACAGAGGGACGCCTCAGCTCACAGGCAGCAGAAGGTATTTCTGCACAATTGTGCACAGGACTTCTCTGTAGGGGCTTCTCCGTTCTGCATTGTGGAGAGCTAAGTGAGGGTGCTGGTCCCCGAGGAGCAGAGTCCGCATCTCTGCCACCGGCAGTGTCCGGCTGGACCAGCCTGGAGCGCGGACCTTGGGGAGATCTTTCCTCCCTTGGCCTGACACACCTGCACCTGTGCCTTCCTCTGCAGTTTTGGAATACTGTCAGTTATTTGATGTTTCTTGTTTTTAAGTTAGGTAATTTAAAGTGAGGAAAACACTTGTTCATTTTAAGTACTTTTTTAAAAAGGAAATGCACAAATGGAGATAACTTCATTTCAAAAATAAGAATAGAGCTTTGCAACATTCCACAGTACCATTTTAGTCTATGAATCATAAAAAGTAAGGCAGCTCCAGAGCAGTGCAGAGCAGCAGGCACAGCTCCGAGGACTCGGGCCCAGGGCGGCACCCGGGATCCTCCTCCCCCGGAGCCCCTTCGAACTTAAATTACGCACAATAAATGTCACATCTTCCCCCATTTATCTTAGTAACCCAGGAATTCCGTGTATCAAAAGAGCTCTTCGTACCTCAAAGTGCCTTAAAAATGCCAGTCGCCTTATCTTCTCGTGGGAGGGTGTCAGTGTGGTTGACGAGCTGACTTGAGTGCTGGGCTTGTTCTAGGGAAGGGTGGCTCTGAGCAGGGAGCTCTTGTGCCCTCTGCCTCTCCGCTGCCAGGGGATCTGCCTGCTCCGGGAGGCCGCAGGGCCCGCCATGGCGAAGCCTTGCTCTCTGCCCTCGAGCCTCCTTGGGAGGCGTGCCACCAGCAGGAGCAGGACCCACACCAGGCCGAGTGGCTCCTGTTCTGAGTCTCATGTCGACAGGCTCACAGGAAGGGGCGGATAAAATCAGCAGCAGCAAGAAATGCCAGGAGGTGCTCCCCAGCTCTGCCCCAGCACCATCTGGGGGTCCTTGCTCCAGGGAGGGGTCACGTCCTCCGAGCCCCATGAACAAGTCAAGCTTGTGGCAGAGAGCAGGGGGGCACAGGCTGGCACTGGCTTCTGGACCTTCTCTGAGGAGGCAACTCTGCCTGGTGCCCCAGGCGGGAGCCTGGGAACACCGCTGGCAGCGCTCTCCTGGGCCTCTCCCTCTGCCTGGGACTCTGAGGTGCAAGGTCCCCAAGTGCCACCTCTGCTTCTCTGAATCAGAGGACCTGAAGTGCATTTCCAGTCTTGCTGAGTTTGCTTCTTTATCCTTGATAAGCAGGAGCGATCGTTCTCACTCGGTCTGCCGAATGGAGTTACGCGGTCAAAAGAAAATAAATGCCAGCTCTTGAAAATGGTTACAGTGCCCCAAACCTGAACTATTTTTCCTACCAAGTTTAAGAGAGGTGGGGAATCATTTTCTGGACCCGTTCTCATGCTGAACTAAAGATCACCACAGGGAACACCCAGCAGAGCCTGATCCAGTGCTGCCCCTGCCCGGGGGTCTGCCAAGAGGCTTCTGTGCGCTCCTATCAGTGGGCCACTGCCCTCTGCTGGCCAAGCAGGGAGACTGTCAGTGCCTGACTGCAGACATCCAGGGAGCAGGCCAAGTGGTGGACACTCCTTGCTGCTGTGCCTACAAAAACATCCAGGAAACAGAAAGCCCAGCAGGCCAAGGCAGGAACTCCCAACACATGCTGGCCACATCTCCACACCCCAAAAAACTGTGCAGAAACCTCCTCCAGGCCTCTGAGGTGGGAGAGGCTGGTCAGGGAACGCCTGAACCACCAATGTGCCCTGGCACTGACCCTGGTCCTCCCCTGCTGGTGGAGGAGGCAGAGGGGTGATGGGCAGGGCCTGGGGGGACAGATAGTCTGTATGGTTCTGACAGCTGACCAGCACACCAGTCATCCTCAAAAATCAGAGCAGGCCTCGTGCCTGGAGACGGGTGCTGCTGCCGTCTCTGGGCCTGCTGCTGTGGGGTCACCACGTGCTGACTCGGGGCAAGGCTCTTGGACCTCAGTCCCTGCAGGGAGCCCCAACAAGTTTCCATGAACCTGATCCACATCCTGGAGGAAGCACATCCTGCAGGCTCCTGTGGTTTATTTTTGTTTTAATTTTCAAAATCGAGTCTACACTCAGGAGAAGGCAGGAGCTTCCCCACCCCGTGAGGACCTGGAACACAGGCTGAGCAAGGCCTGTGTCAGGCAGGCAGCAGTGCCTCCCTGGGCATGCTGTCCTGGCACCAGCAGCAAAGCCCAGGTGGGCAGCATCTTCCCCCAGGCAGGACCCACGGGAAGCCTCCACCCCAGGGCCTCCCTCCAGGAAGCCAGAGGCACGGGCTGACCCCCCCTGCAGCCCTGGGATGTTTCTAAGAACCACCGAGGACCTGGCGCTCCCCACAGCTCACCTGCCAGAGATAGTGGAAACGTCGCTTGATACCGATGGCATTAGAGAGAAGCAGGAGTGGGTTGGGAGAGCCACAGGGCCTGCACCCCAAATCCAGCAGTGCAAGTGTGGTCACGCACCATGCCACACACCCACACCCACACCCACGTGTGCGTGCACGCGCAGGGACAGGTGGGACGCATGTGTGCATGGTGTGCAGCATTTGTGGTGTGCAGTGTGTGGAGTGCATGTGGTGTGTGTTGTACACACTGTGTAGTGCGCATGCGGCATGTGTGTGTGTAATGTGTGTGTGGACACATGACGCGTGTGCCCTGTGTGTCTCTGTGTGGCGTGTGTGGCACATGTGGTGTGTGGGTGTGTGTGTGTGGTACTGCGTAGCTTGAGGCACGTATGTGGGTGTGAGGCCTGGGGCGCGTCTGTACTGGCACGGTGCTGCTTGCAGCGACTCAGGCCACCTGCGCTTGCTTACTGCGACCCCTCAGATGAGAGTTTTCCGGGTGCTTCCGCGGCCTTGGAAGATGTCTGAGCCCCATCCTGCACTTGACAGGATGCAGGGAAGGAGCAAGGCAGCACCTCGGGACGTTCAGGCAACTGGAGGTCCTCCCTGCAGCCTCTCAAGCGCCACCCCGGGGCGGGGCAGGCAGCTGGCTCTGCTGCAGTCCTGCTGCCAGTCTCCATTCAGCTTCCTCCAGGCAGGAGCTTGGCCAGGTGGCCGCAGGCCCCTGGCCCTCCTGTGTCAGGGCATGGCCTGTCCACAGGCCATGGCCGGTCCAGCTTCTGCATCCTGAGCACATTCCTGCCCCAGTCCCAGGACCCGTGGGGGCCTCCCAGGAGGTTGCTGACCGTGCCGCAGTCGGGGCTCTCCTGAGGACGAGGCCCCCCGGGCAATGCTGGCAGCCCGATGTCCTCCCAAGTGTCCTCACCAAGGGGGGCAGAGAGAGTGACTGGGGGGCCTCTGGGGTGACGTGGCACAGCTGCCAAGGCCCTGCAGTCGGAAGCGAAGGAAGGAGCCCCACCCCGAGCCTCGTGAGGTCTGCCCGCGGCCAGAGGCTGCCCAGAGAGGCTGGCTCAGGACTCTGGACCCTGGACCGACAGGGGGCCAACTGCTGCTGTTCCAGGCCTCCAGTCCTCGCTGATCTGTCACTGCCGCCGGAGCCGTACCACCCGGCCGCTTCCCTGGCTTCTGTGCGTGTCTTATCCCACATACTGTTTGAGACCCTTCCTCCTGGCCGGTGGCTTGAGGGGTCTTCTGTGGAGCAGAGGTTCTGCAGTTAGTGAAATGTGGCCTGATTTTTCTTCCACGGATCACACTTTGGTGTTGTGTCTGGAAACTCATCTCCAAACCTAAGGTCACTTACGTCTCTCCCGAGTGTCCTGGAAACCCTGCAGTTTGGGCCTAGAGTTCCTCTCCAGTTAGTCCTGTGAAGATACATTTGTGTCTAAACCGAAGTGTCCAATTGCTGCTGGCTGTTTGCTGAAGGCTCTGTTCCAAATCTATTTGTTTGCATATTTATTTTTGCCAAAGCAACACCGTCTCAATTACCGTCTGCCACTTTCTAGTGAGACTCGAACTTGGGAAGTCAGTTCTCCAACTTTGTTCCCCTCTGTTGGCAGTTCTGGGAATTTCAACTTCCTGCATTGAGTTCAGAATCAGTTTGTCGGTATCCCCCAAATAAGCTGGTGGGATTTTAACTGGGATCGAGTCGAATCCACAGACCAGTTGGGAAGAGCCTCAAGACTGTCAAGCTTCCTGTGCACAGATGTGGAGTCTGTTTCCTCAGATCCTTCCCTTCTCTGGAGTTCTGTGGCTCTCCTGACGTAGCTCCTGTCTGCTCCGTTGGGTGTGCACCTGTGTGCTGCTGCGTTTTACCCTCGAGTCCCAGCTGTCCGTCGCTGGTGTCCCCAACAGACTGGCCTTGTGTCTCATCTTGCGACCTTACCATAATCACTTCCGGGAGATTCTGCGGCTGCCGATTGTGTGTGATTTTATGCATTCTCGATCGTGTCACCCGTGGGAGAGGATGGTTTTGTTTCCTCGTCTCCAATCGGTGTGCTTGTATTTCCTTTCCTAGTTTTTCCAGCTGGGCTGCGGGTGTGCTGTGGAGCAGAGGTGCAGACAAGGCTGTCCTTGCTTGCTCTTCCTGTCCTAAGTGGAAAGCCTCAAGTTCCCACTGTGAAGTAGGAGCAGACCAGGGTTTTGTGGCTGCCTCTCCGTCGGGGAGTCCTGTGCTCTTGCAGGAAGAGCCCGGCGAGGTCCACTGAAATCATCTGAGGTGTGTCCAGAAGCACCTTCCGGCTCTGCGGCTCCCCTTCCCGCGCTCCAGGTCCTTCTGCACTGCACTCTGACCCTGGCTTCTGCCCGTTGAGCCTCCACCCCCCTTGTGCACCGGCCCCTTTCTTCTCTGAGCCCTGCTTTCCAGGCCCTCTGCCACTTGAGTCTTTCCCTCATTCTGGAAAAGTCGCCTGACCATCCTAGTGGCATCTGGGCTTACCCTTCCTTAAAGAAGACCCACCCTTCTGAAGCAGATTTAAAACATTAAATTCTATACACGGGGCAGTATGGCACCTCACTAGGCTGGCTTTCTGTGGGCATCTTCAAGGGACACCCTGGGTCACCTGCCCAGGGCACCCTGCAGCCTCCTCTCTGTCTTAGGAGGAAGGTGGTCCTGGGAAGAGATTGATTCAGAGACACTTGTGGCAGGGGTATTGCTGGCCTAGTGGGATTCAGACTCCTACTATCCCCTCTTACAGATGAGAAAACTGGCACAGAAGAAGAAGCAATTATCCAAGAACACACAGCCATTGTGTGGCCAACCAGGCCTTGGGCCTGAAGCCTCAGGTTCTGGGGAGGGAAGGTGGGTCAGCAAGTCCAGGGAGCCCTGCAGGGGTAGCCAGCAGCACCCCCACGCCCTCTGGCCTCATGGAGTGGCAGGGAGCTCTAGTGGCCTGACTGCAAGGGATAAGGGCCCACTTTGCCCCTTCAGCTCTGCCCGCAGCCTGGCCAGGACCCTGACCCAGCATCAACCGCCCGGGAACTCTGTTGCTCAGGGAGGACAGGGAAGCCCCTCCCAGCCAGCCCCTCCTGCAGGCTTCACCACCTCACTTCCTGGTTGTCATAGATGCTGGGATTCGGTATCTGTGTCCCAGGCGAGCCAGCCACTGGGCCTCTCTAGGGCCCTTGCTGAAAGTGTCCTGCTGAGGGCCCAGGAGGACAGGCGTTGGAGGTGACCGTGGGGCCTGAGCAGGGGTCTTTGTGCTCACCACTATTTCCTGGCCACGTTGGTTGGTTTCCCAAACACCAGACGGTGGGTGTGCACAGCCTTAGCCCCACCCAGGGGCCAGGTAGAAGCCCCTCCAGTTCCTGTGTGGCTCCCAGGACAGTGTTAACAGGGAGTGTTCATCCCTTCCCACCCTGAGGATTGGGGCGGGACTCCAAGGGTTGAGGGTGGGTCACCTGCAGCCATCCGGTGGAAACAAAGTCCACATGGGGCACTGGGCTTGGTCCTGCCCCCAGACACACAAAACATGCAGAAGAGGTGACCGCACCCAGAGGGCAGCAGCAACTGAAGGCCTTGGGGGGCAGTGGCCTGCAGCTCAAGTTTTCCAAGATGCCCTGGGGCAGGGTGAGGACCCCACCTCCTGGCTCCTCTGCGTCTTCTCCGGTCGGGGGGCAGGTGGTGGAGACCAGCCTACACCACTGAGGTTCACCTGGTGTGTGGAGGCAAACTCCCTTCTTACGGAGAGTTCTTGGCACCTGCCTCTGCTGGCCGCAGAGAGACCCTGCACCCTGGATACCCCACTCAGGGCTGCAGTAGCCCCAGCTATGAACCACCCTGTTCTCACTGGGATGGCAGGGGTTCAGGATTTCCAGACTGAGGGAGGTTCCCCGGGAGCAGAGAGGCCAGGGGCGTGGCAGGGAGGGGTCTGTGTCCAGCCTGCTCCCTCCCTGTTGGGAAGAAGCATCACACAGGGAGGAAGCAGGCAGAGCAGCAGCCAGCACCGAGGGAAGAGACAGGCCACAAGGTGGCGCTCTTGCATCTCATGTCACGGGTGGGCACGCGTTGGCGCCGTTCAAGGTGTTCAAGGTAGCTTAGTTTTCCTTGAACTTTTGCTAATTTACCAGCAAGATAAACCAGAGGACATCTAAAGTGAGATACAGCCTTGTTGACATCATCCGGACCTTTCTCCTGTGTTCCAAGTTTGCCCTCCCCTTCTGCCTCCATCTCCTCCTCCAGCTCCTCCCTTCCATCTTCCTTGTCTTTTAACTTTCACGTTTTAGGAGGAGATTGAGGCACTTGTCCATCCACCCTCCTCTGAAAGAGAGAAGAAAACCAAGAAAGTGTCCCTTTCTCATGAGCTGGACACCAAGTCCTTCTGCCAGGTTGGCTGAAGGGGAACGAGAGCTGATCTCTGAGGAAGTGCTGTTGCAATATTCCAGTCACCGTTTCATTTCAACATGGGTCGGTTTCTTCGGGAGCTCCAAGGAGGAGAAAATCCTGACAACAGTGAGACTTGAGAAGGGTCTTGTGGGGACAGGTTTGGACCGTCTTTCCTGCTGGTGTCCCAGAATCAGGCCAGGTAACCTAGGAGACGGGAGCCTGGTGAACTGGCCATGTGGTGGCAGGAGTCCAGCTGGACCTGGGGCTCCGACGCTCTCTCCACGGGCCCCTCAACTTTGCAGGGCTGCTGGTGCAGGTCTGTGCCCATTTGCAGATTTGCAGTGAACAGGATGCAGATGTGACAGGTCCTGAAGGCCGGGACGCCTGAAGCCCCGCCAGGCGGCCGTTTCCTGGGAGAATCTGCCGTGGGAATTGATGGAATCACGCTGAAGGGATGGCCAGCAGTGGCCAGGGAGGGCCATTTTCCTTTGGCTCCTCTGCTTTCACCTGCTGGACTTGGCTGGAGCTGCCAGGTCCCCTTGCCCAGGGCAGCCGACCTGGGCAGCGAGTCCTCCTCTGGGCCTCCTGGAGTTTCCTGGGCCTCCTGGGATCTGGGAGCTCTGCTCATCATGGAGGCCTTAGCTTGTGCGGTGCCTGCTGGGTAGATCTGAGCCTGGAGCGACCTTTGACTTCAAAAGGAGTCTGTGGGAAGAGCCCGCAGGGTGCTGGCCAGGAGGTGGTCAGGCCACAGCAGGAACCCCAGAACCCTGGCTCAGAATACGCCCCAGCAATCGGGGGCCCTGCTCAGAGCTGCCAGGGCCCTGGGCACTGGTCGTCCTGGATCTCGCAGAGCAGAGCCATTCCTTCAACGCCCATGTGCAGGGCTGCCACCTGCCTGCCCCCAGATTCTCAGAGGAAGGCTCCCTGAAGGAATGGCACCCAAATCCAGGTGCCTACATGCAGCCTTTGGCGCTGTGTCTGTGTGCATTGGCAAGCTCTGGCACCATGGCCTCTGACCCTGCCTGCTCTGCATGTGACGTGGGCCAAGCCATGCTTATTCCCCTCTGGCTAGAAGGAGTGGACACCACAGTGCTGGAAGGTGCACCAGCCCCTCCCAGCTTCCTGTGAGCCCAGTAACTGGAATGTGGAGGTGCACAACTCTGTCTCCCTGGCTCCTGTGCAGCAGCCGGACCTCGGCAGGGGCTCCGGGAGCTTCTGGGAGGACAGGCGTCGGGTGGCTCCTCTGATGATAAGGGGGTCCCAGTTTAGATCCCCAGGCAGGGAAGACCCCAGGGTGGCAAAGGTGTTGGAGGAAGGGAGGCCTGGGCTGTCTGACTGGGAGCGAGAGGCTGGTGCTGGTGACAGCTGGGGCCACAGAGAGCCTGGGCTCCCAGGAGCTGTGGAGGGGGAAGCCCTGCAGAGACACACGGCCACATCCGACAGTGCCAGCAGCAGCGGCTGGACGGGGTTCGACTCAGGCTCCTGGACATTCCGAGGGCAGGGGCAGGTGGCTCCCGAGCAGCCTGAGGAAGTTAGTGTCAGGGAGACAATGGAGGAACCATGACAGAGAGCTCACAGCAGACTTGTTTCCTCCCTTCCACGGTGAGCTCTCCAGGGCCAGCTGGATCTCGACTCCTCGAAGGTGCATGGCCCCTGGCCCTGGGAGTGTGCAGGGACCCTCAGTGTGGCCTGGGCGAGCGGAGAGGGGCTCAGGCCAGGGCTCCTGCAGCTGCCTCAGGACCGGAGAGCCCGACCGCTCGGCAATGGTGCCTGGTGCTGTGTCCCTGTGCACTGTGCGGTTAGGCTCAGCGTCACATCTGTTGGGTTAAAGGATGAATTCCTAGCTGGATGTGCTGGTGCACCTGTAATCCCAGGGGCTCGGGCGGCTGAGGCAGGAGGATTCTGAGTTCACTGCCAGCCTCAGCAACTTAGCAAGTCACTTAGCCTAAGCAACTCAGCGAGACCCTGTCCCTAAATAAAAAATAAAAAAGGTCTGGGGATGTGGCTCAATGGTTAAGTGTCCCTGGGTTCAATCTCAGGCACACCCCTCCTCCAAAAACAAAACAAAACAAAATAGTCCTGCTCTTAGTTCCAGAGTTGGAGTTGGGAGCCTTCGCACCCACCCGGGTGCCCTCTGCCGGGTTGTGATGAGGCCCGGGCAGGAGGGAGTCCTGATTCCTCGGTCATGGGTCGATTCAACTCAGACCTCTGGTCCTCAGAAAGGCTTTCCAGAGCCCTCTGCACCCACGCCAGTCAGGTGTCCTCAGCTGTGAGCCCTGAGCCCCTGCGTCTCTCCAGGGCTTGGGACCTGGCAGCTGATCAGACATCTGCAGGACACAAGAGCAGACCCTGTGTGAACCCTGGGCCAGGGACTGCACTGTGGCAGGGGGCAGCCACACGGTTAGGCAGATTACACGGTTAGGCTTGGCCTGGGAGGCCCAAAACAATGAGCCGCGGACACAGGAGGCCAGGTCTTTGCGCCTGGAGCAGAGCTCCTGCGAGCCCGTGAGGGCCCGAGGCCACACTTCAGGACACTTCACTCTGCTTTTGTCTGATCTTCCACGTACACAGGTTTCTCACGGGTTTCAGGAAGTTTCTATCACCACACCTGAAGATTCATTTCTCTTTAATTTGGAGCTCATTTTCTGTTCAATATTTCAACGTTCGTCATTTCAAACCAATATATCAGAGTCATGGGGAGAATAATTTACCTGGAAAAATGAGACTCCATAAATGATATAAATAACAATAGATGAGTAATTTGGGTGCATTTAGAGAATATCGAGGCTGGATGCTGGGCACGCCACCTTCACCGGTGTCACTGAAGAACTGGTGGTGCCCAGGGTGGAGGCTGTGGAGGCCACGAGGCCTGGGTCCAGCTGTGGCTTGTGGGCAGTGCATTGGTGGCTGTGGTGTGTGGGCATGCAGGAGGGGGAGGGCAGGGAGGGGTCACTGGTTGTGAAGCCGTCTCTGCCTCCTCTCGGTGAGATCTGGGCTGGTAAGCATGCACAGAAGAAATTTTTGTCTTTTTAAAAATTTTTTTGGCATTGGGGATTAAACCTAGGAGAGCCTTATTACTGAGCCACATCCCCAACCCTTTTTATTTTTAATTTTGAGACAGAGTCTTACTAAGTTGTTTAGGGCCTTGCTAAGTTGCTCAGGCTGGCTTTGAACTTGTGATCCTCCTGCTTCAGTCTCCTGAGCCACTGGGATCATAGGCGTGTGCCACCGTCCTGGCTGGATCTTTGTCTCTTTTTAAGTCTCCACCTGCTTGGCAGAGCTCAGCTCGACCCTCAGACTGGACAGCGCTCTCCTCGGGCGCCCAGAAGCACGCACTGTATCAGAGCAGTGACGCCTCTCTGGAATCCCTGGCCCCTCTGCCTGGTGACCCTGCAAGCACTATTTCCCATATTATGTGAAAGAGTATGTTACAGAAAGCAAAATGTTGGCGTGTTAAAGCAAAGGAATAAAACTTGTAGCATGTTTTCTTTGTATGGCCGCAGCTTCAGGTTGCTTCCCAGATCCTTGGTGTAGTGACCGCAAGGAGCCCCGGCAGCCCTGGGCTGGGAAATCTCCCGGGGCTTGGAGTCAGGCCCTGTGTGGACTTCCTGGAGATCTCGGGCATGCTGCTTGGTGTCCCTCACTGTTTGAGAGCCTCAGTTTTGGGGTTGCCTCCAACAGGTGAGAACCCGATAGGTAAGAGGCCTGGGACCTGGTCCAGGGCGGGCCTGTCCCTGCTGTCCCTCACCACTGGGCTAGAGGGGCCTTGCTCTCGCCACTCTGGTCTTTGCGATCTCAACCAGCTTCTGCTTTGCATTCAAGATGATGCGAGTCTCTTGCGGCTGGTTTAAGTCTTAGGTGTACTTTTGCCGCGTCGGGGGGAAAGAAGGGCAGCATCGCTGAGAACAAGGTGAGCTTTGCAAAGCCCAGCAAGCTGTGTCCTGGAGACCCGAGGCTCCGCAAAGCTCACCTCCAGGGCTCTTCACATTCTGCTTCTCACACAAGTTCACGTCGTAGATAAGGAAGAGATGCAATGGGCGAGGGAGATCGCAGCCCAGAGCCTGGCCCTCTCCAGGTGGGCTTACTGCTCTGCCCACCTCCTGTGCCCCCTTCCACCGCTGGCGTAGAAGGCAAGGCTGCCGGTGCTCAGCACCACAACTTAAATATGCTTACTGTGGACATGATAGAAATCAGAGCTGACTTTTAAAAGATTCAAGTTTGTCGCAGTTCTATCTTTTCCCATAAATGCACAGAGAAGCAGTGTTGATTTATTTAGTCTGCTCAACATAATTTCAAGGTAAGGTCTTAAATACAGCTTAACACTTTTAATAGGCTGCAAGACGCTTTCAACTGAGATAAAATTCTGGCATAAGAACAAAAGCAGTCATGAAAGCTCGGGGGGCTAGAAGCCCACTCCAGGCCTTGAATGGAGGTGCTGGAGGTTTCGTGACTGGCGCGGTTTGTCGTCGGGTGTTGTTCGCCAGCAGGGGGCAGCCATGCCTTTCTCTCAAGCCAGACTTTTGAAGCCACCGTTTCTTGTGGAGACCAGCAAGGCTGTGGCTTAGTTTGTTGCTTATACACGGGGAACTTCCCAGGAGCTCCCACTGAGCTGGTCAGGAAGGGTGAGGCCCAAGCTTCTCCCCTGCTGCAGGGCTGTTCAGTGTCTTCAGGCTGCGGGAGGCTCGGCTCACGCGACCCGTCAGGGTCAGCTCTCGCCCCGGGAGAGCTCTGTGAAGAGACTTCTTGTTGAGGGGTGACCTTCCAGTCTTTGATGCCCTGTGCAGTGGCTGCTAGTCCTTGAAACGGCAGACCTGTGACTATGAACTGACCATTAAATGTATATAATTGTCATTTGTTTGAATGAAATGCAAGTGCCACGTGACTAGCCACTTGACTGGTGGCTACTGTTGGAAAAGTGCAGTTCTAGCAGGAGGCTTACCACTCCAGCCTCTCTTTACAGAAGAGCAAGGGGCTGTGCAAGCTGGGAGGCTCCTGGGGTCAAGGGAGGGGGTCGTTCAGGTCACTGCTGTGCATGCTGGGAGATTCCCAGGATCAAGGGAGGGGGTCGTTCAGGTCACTGCTGTGCATGCTGGGAGATTCCTGGGGTCAAGGGAGGGGTTTCCTTGACTGGGAGAATCGGGCTGCCTTGAGGGGTCAGTGGAGGCTGTGGCTGTGGATGACACCACTTCTATGGTGACAAATCCATCCGTCCATCCTTTAACCCTCCCTGTCTTACATTTTTCTTTGAACGACCAAGCTCCCCCTTATCTCCATTCATGTACATTTAGGATAACATTTGTTTCAATTATCATCAAAAACCATTGGTGACTTAGCACGTTTGCACCAGCCTTTCAAGAGACCCTGACCATCTCTTCTCTTACAGCAGTGGCCATGACATCCATCAGCAAAGACAGGACTTAAACTCCTTTGTGTGAAGACCTGCTGCAGAATTCTCAGTGGTCACCAACCTGTTTTCCGCATTTTTAATCGGTGCCTCAGCTGCGCGTACGGATGGGATTTGCTGTTCAGATTCACAAATGCACACAGCATAGCAATGTGATCTGGTCACTGCCCCACCTCAGGACTTCCCCTTCCCCTCTCCTCCCTGCCTGGGTCCCTTTTACTGACCTCTCTTTAATTCTCATGAGGTCCTGTCCCCCACTGTTCCTTTCTTTTTCTTTTCCAGCTTCCACACATGAGAGAGAACATAACAACCCTTCTGAGCGTGGCTTGTTTCGCTTAACATAATGTCCTCGAGTTCCATCCATTTTCCTGCAAATGACATGATTTCATTTTCCTTTATGGCTGAATAAAGCTCTACTGTGTATACATTCATCATATTTTAATATGTGTATTTTTATTTGTTCTACTTAGTTGTGCATGACAGTAAAATGCACTTGGCACATCAGACATAAATGGAGTGTAACTTCTTGTTCGTCTGGTTGTGCACAGTGTAGAGTACACAGGTCGTGTAATCATGTGTGCACATAGGGTCATAATGTCTGATTCAACCTACTGTACCTCCTGCCCTTAGGCCTCCTCCCCTCCCTTTGCTCCCCTCTGTCTAGTCCAAATTATCTCTATTCTCCCCTGCTCCTTATTGTGAATTAGCATCCATGTATCAGAAAAAACATTTGGTCTTTGGTTCTTTGGGATTGGCTTATTTTGCTTACATAATATTCTCCAGTTCCATCCCTTTATCAGAAATGCCATAATTTCATTTTTCTTTAAGACTCAGTAATATTCCATCATGTATATGTGCCATAGTTTCTTATCCATTCATCTGTTGAAGGGCACCTAGGTTGGTTCCACAGCTTAGTTATTGTGAATTGAGCTGCTATAAACACTGTTGTGGCCTCCTCACTGTAGTGCTGATTTTAAGTCCTTTGGGTATAAACCTAGGAGTGGGCTGGGTCAAATGGTGGTTCCATTCCAAGTTTTTTGAGGAATCTTCATACTGCTTTCCACGGTGGTTGCACCAATCTGCAGTCCCACCAGCAATGTATGAGTGTGCCTTTCCCCCACGTCCTTGCCATATTTATTGTTGCTTGTTTTCTTGATGATTGCCATTCTGACTGGAGTGAGATGAAATCTCAGTGTAATCTCGATTTGCATTTCTCTAATTGCTAGAGTACATCATATTTTCTTTATCCATTCATCTGTTGATGAGCACCTAGGCTGGTTCCATAGTTTGACCATTGTGAATTGTGCTGCTATAAACATAAGTATGCATATACCCCTGTAGTAAGATGACTTTAATTCTTAAATACCAAAGAGTGTTATAGCTGAGTCATATGGTTGTTCCATGCCTAGTGTTTTAAGGATTCCCCATACTGATTTCCATAGCAGTTGTACTAATTTATAGTCCCATCAACAGTGTTAATGTGCTCCTTTTTCTCCACATCCTCTCCAGTATTTATTATTGTTTGTATTATTGATGACTGCCATTCTAACTGGAGTGAGATGAAATCTCAGTGTAGCTTTGATTTGCATTTCCCTAATTGTGAAAGATGTTGAATGTTTTTCACGTATTTGTTGACCATTAGTGTTTTTTTTCTTTTGAGAAATGTCTGTTTAGTTTATTTGCTCATTTATTAAGTGGGTTATTTGTTGTTTTGGTGGTGTTTTTTTGAGTTCTTTATATATTCTGGGTATTAGTCCCCTGTCAGAAGAGCAGCTAGCAAAGATTTCCCCCCATTATTTCTTTAGGTTCTCTCTTCACATTCCTAATTATTTCCTTTGTTGTGCAGAGCCTTTTAATTTGATGTCATCCCATTGATTAACTTTTGGCATTATTTCCTGAGCTTTAGGTGTCCTATTGAGAAAGTTATTGCTTGTGCCTATATGTTGGAGGGTCAACCCTATATTTTCTTTTAGGAATTGCATAGTCTCTGATCTAATTCTGAGGTCTTTGATCCATTTATTTTTTGCAGGGGAGGTACTGGGGATTGAACTCAGGGGCACATCCCCAGCCCTATTTTGTGTTTCGTTTAGAGACAGGGTCTCACTGAGTTACTTAGTGCCTCACTTTTGCTGAGTCTGGCTTTGAACTCACGATCCTCTGCCTCAACTTCCAGAGCTGCTGGGATTACAGTTGTGTGCCGCTGTGCCTGGCTCTTTGATCCATTTTGAGATGATTTTTGTGCAGAGTGAGAGATGAGGGTCTCTTTTTATTCTACTACATGTGAATAACCAGTTGTTCTAGCACCATTTGTTAAAAAGGCTGTTTTTACTCCAATGTGTGTTTTTGGCACCTTTGTGAAGGATCAGATGATTGCATCTGTGTGGGTTTATCCTTTACCACTGGTCTACGTGTCTGTTTTTATATCAGTGCCACGCAGGTTTTGTGACTGTACCTCTGTAGTCTAATTTGAAGTCAGGTATTGCTTTTTTGGCTTAGAATTGCTTTGGCCATTCTGGGTCTCTTATTCTTCCAAATGAATTTAAGGACTTTTTTTTTTCTACTTCTTTGAAGAATATCATTGGTATTTTGATGAGAATTGCATTGAATCTGTACATTGCTTTTGGTTTTGTCCATTTTAACAATATTATTTCTGCCTATCCATGAACATGGGAGATCTTTCCATCTTCTAAGGTCTTCCTAAATTTCTTTCTTTAATGTTCTATAGTTTCCATCATAGAAGTCTTTAATCTCCTTGGATAGATTTATTCCTAAGGTATTTTATTTTGAGGTTATTGTGAATGGGATTGTTTTCCTGATTTCTTTCTCAGCAGATTCATTGTTGGTATATAGGAAGGATATTGATTTTTGTGCTTACTTTGTAGTCTGCTACTCTGCTGAATTTATTAGCTCCAGAAGTCGTTTGGTGGAGTTTTTTTGATCTTCTAAGTATGGGATCAGATCATCTGCAAACAGCGATCATTTGACTTCCTTTCCTATGTTTATTCTGTCTCTTGCCTAATTGCTCTGGCTAGATTTTCTAGCACTGTATTAAATAGGAATGGTGAGTGTGAACATCCCGGTCTTGTTCCAAATTTTAAAGGAACCCCCCCCCCCCTTACTATGAGGTTGATTTTCGGTTTTTCATGTATAGCCTTTATTGTGTTAAGGTAGTTTTCTTCTACATCAGTCTATTTTTTATAATGAAGGCCTTCTTAAGAGTTCATAGGTTTCCCACAGGAGCAGGATCCCCTTAATCTGGTCAAACGTAGACTTTTTAGACCTAGACCTTGAATCCCCTTGCTGTCCCTGGCTTGGCCTCTAGGCAGGGGCCGCAGACTGTTCCAGGGCATTAAGAGACACAGGCGCAGCTGAGCCACATGGTGAGGCATAGATGTGGGATAGAGTCAATGCCACCAAGTCAAAGCTATCCTTTACTATTGCTAGAACATAAAATCATATTTCCTCTTTCTTGAGGCCGAATCATATGGTGGTTTCTTCCTGTCATCAACATAATGGTCAAATATAGTCCTTAGCTGCCTCTTGTCAGCATTCCTTCTGTGTTGATTCTGGGGGCCTAACCAGGCTCTGGCACATGGGGCCTTCCATCTCATCTGCAGCTGCTGCTGGCTCCACTCTTGCTCCCCCACCAATGATCGCCCCTCTTTTGAGAGGCTCTTTCTCCATTGATCTGGGGCAGATCAACAGCCTTGTGGAGGTGGCTGCCGTTGTGTTTGGAAGAGGCTGACCCCAGGTGCATGTGTCGAGAAGTCTGCAGGGATGATGAGACCCTGGCCCTGGGCAGCAGCTCTTCCCAGGTGCCTGGTGGAGGCCCGTGCCTGCAGCCCCCAGGCCACAGGCTCGCCTTCCCTGACGGGCCCCCACATTGCACACCTGGCTTGGTCTAGGGGAGTTCGAGGGACCCACCTTGAACTTTTTCCCCAGTATATTTAATTTTTGCTTTTACTTTTTTAATTATTGTGAAATGTAAATGATACAAAACTTCCCACTTGAATCATTTTCAAGCATTCAAGCGTTAACCTGATTTCCATTGCTGACTCCTGTCACCGCCACCCACTTCAGCACCTGAGGCCCCACCTCCATTTTGCAACCCCACCCTTTCCCCAGCCCCCGGCAACCACTCTTCTCCTTTCTGACTCTCTGAATCAACTCCTCAGGCCCCTCTTATAAGTGGAACCATGCACTTGTCTGTGCTGGCCGGTTCATTCAGCACGTGGTCCAGGCTCATCCGTGTGGTAGCGTGTGCAGAGCTTCATTCCTCAATATCGCACCGTGTGTGTGGCATGTGAAAGTCCCCCAAAGCCCGACCCGAGCCCCGGTGCAGGGGTGTGAAGAGGTCAGGGGGCCGAACCCCAGGACGGACTAGTGTCCGTAGAAGAGGTCCCTTCCACCCTGTGACGGCAGCTCTGCGGCAGAGAGCGTGCTATGCTCCTGGGCTCCCAGAACTGTGGGCAATACATTTCTGCTATTTATAAGCTACTTGGTATATGGCATCTTGTTATAGCAGCCGGGATTGACTGAAGAACACATTTTGGTCATTCATCCACCTACCATCTATCTATTGAAGGACATTTGGGTTGCTTCCACTTTGGGCTATTATGAATGGTGGTACTATGAACATGGGCCTATCGATATGTAATTGAATTCCTACTTTCAGTTATTTTGATTGTCTGAGGGAGTAGTTCAGTGGTAGAGCACTTGCCTAGCATGGAAAAGGTCCTGGGTTCAATCCTCAGCACCGCAAAATAAGCAAACAAACATACGAGTGTTGCTGGTCATACAGTAATTCTATTTTTAACATTTTGAGGAATCACGATATTGTTTTGCAGTGGCTATACCCACTTACTTTTCCACCGATGGGGGTAGGTTCTGATTTTCCCACATTCCTAGCTGAAACTTGCTACCTTGTGCTTCTGGACAGTAGCCACGCTGATGGTGTGAGACGTGCTTCCTTATGGTCTTGATTTGCATTTCCATGATGATTAGTGATGTGGAGTGTCTTTCACATGCTTGTTGGCTATTTGCATATCTTTTTTAAAATAAAAGATCTATTGAAGTCCTTGCCCATATTTGGATTGGTTTGTTTATTTTTTGTTGTTGACCCACCTTGAACTTGAAGTTCTTTCACCTACAATGGGCCAGCATTTCTAACAGAGGTCAGTGAACCCTAGCGGAAGCGTGCAGGGGCCAAGGAGGATGGGCTTCCTTGGGACTGCTGAAGACCCCTGGGATGCTCAGCTATGGGCTAATGAGGTGGCCTCGTAGGTCCACAGGAAGAAGCCAAGAGAGGTGCCTCCTCCCTGCTGTCAGCAGGAATAGCTCCTCATGCCCTGCTGTCCCCGGCTTCAAGAGGAGAACACAGAGGATAGAATGGGATTCATTAGGGTTCTTTGACTGCAGGGAAGATCAAATCCCAACCTAATTATTTGTAAAAGTGCAGTTTCCCCCCTGAAAATTGCAAGCTTTTAATAATTGGCGTGAGAGGCACCCACCATGCACACAGATCGTGGGTGATTCTGTGGTGTCTGCCTCACCAGCAGAGCCTATAGCAAATGGAGGTACATTCAAAGTGGGGGTGCCTCGGGCTGGCGGTGTGATGGAGATGGGTAACGCCTAAGCGAGTGATCCTGGGTCATTATTTAATCCGGGGAGAGACTAGGGAGCTAATAACCGCTCCAGGAGTAGGATTTAATGAGGAGAGAAAAAGCGAGAATTAATGCAAAGGTCAGCAGAAGACATGCAGTTGTGGGAATTGCTGATGAGCCCGGTGTCCGGCCTGCTCTGCTCGGGAGCACTTTGCAATTATAGAATATGGGTAGTTAATTTGATAAGAAATAACAATAATAACCCAGCATTTATTTAGTTCTTGGCAATTGACAAAGCCCTCTCGCATGCTCAGTTAGATTCTTGCCTAACTCCTGGGTGGGCATTGCAGGCCATCCTGGCCAGAGGGCCCTGTCCAGGACCCAGAGTCAGGCTGCAGCCGGTTCCCATCCCGCTCTCTCAACACTGCCCGCCAGCCCCTACCGCCTGGCTGAGCCTGGAGTGTCATGTGCAGACCGTGGGTCCACCTGCAGAGTGAGCGGCTTAGCCATGGCTTCCTTTCAGGCTGTCCCCATCATCTGCACCCCTGAGTGGATTGAGGGTGACAGGTTGGGCTTACCTGACGGTGTTTCTTTGTCCATTGCAGGCACCAGGAGGACCTGGCAATAGGAAAGGGGCCCAGCGATGCCCAGGGCTGCTGTGGCCTCTGGGCGGTTGGGTGGGGCAGCATGGCACGTGCTCTGCTTGGCCTGAGGGGGTCAGGCCCTCCAGTCCATCCCGAGCCCACTGCTTGCCTCACTTCAGCAGGGGTCTCCGTGACCCTGGGCTGTTCACCAGCAGGCCACACCAGCTCGTTGCTTCTGGACAGGCACCAAGGTGGCAGGTCCTGGGACAGCAGGCAGGACACCACAGAGCCCAGGCAGAAGGAGGGCCCCTGCAGATGGAAGACTTGTTCTGTGGGCCTGGGTCAAGTCTTTTGCCACTGTCCTTCAGAGCTGAACACCCTGTGGCTCAGGGGACACTTTACACCCCCAGCGTAGACAGTGACCCCTCACATCTCTGAGGGGGCCGGTCTGGGCTGCAGAGTGACCTGTCCCACCTTGGTGCCACGGAGAGGTGATCGAGGCGAGGGCGACTTTGTACCAACCCTAGTGCACAGCGCCACACTGTCCAGGGAAAAGTGTAACAGGTCCCTCATTTTAAAATTTCCACTCTCCTAGGCATGGCTTTTTCTTTCCATATTTGGAGAATATGCAACTTCTTTTCATGAGCTGGATCTTTAATTTGGGATTTCCGCTATATCCCCAGTAGAGCCAAGACCCTCGGCAGATGCCTGGCAGCTGAGTCAGTCTGAGAGGGTCTCACTGACTTGTTAAGGGTGGTGCCATCGGGATGTCTGCCAGAGATGGCATTCTGCCAAACACCTGAAGTCCGCTCTGGATGTAAGGAACCTGGAAATGCCAATTTTCTAATAAAGGTAGAGAGATGTAACTCCAGACGTTAATCCACACTGAAGCGCCACCCCTGTGATAATGGACTGCAAGCAGGTGAACAGGAAGTCCCCAGCAGAGCAGTCAGAGCTGGCATAGAGGGGGACAGGGGACAGGAGACAGGTCCTGAGCACTCTTCTCCCAGAGCACAGGCAGAAAGTCCACCCAGTATAGACACAAGGCCGGGCTCCCCGAGCTGAAGGACATCAAGGGCTGTACCCAAGGCTCCCAATTGCTCAGAGAGGAGCAGGAACTCTTCCCAAGTGCCAAGGAGCTCTGGAGACGGTTTGCAGGGCACTTCAGTGACACACAAGCCCCCATGTGACGCTGGAACTTCAACCCAGCACACGTAGCTGGCACGGAGCATTCTCTATAGTTAGCACCTGGGACCAGAGAGGGGGCCGGTGTCCCTGCTCAGGTCATTGAATGACAGAAACAGGGAGACCCATAGGAGGCCGACAGTGGGTTTTGGGAGGCTCTGGACAGACCACAGGCCTGTGTCCTGGCCACACTTGCTGAGGTGTTAGTCCTCTGGGCCAGCGAGGCAGGGGCACAGAGCTGACTATGCCAAGGAGCTTTGCCCGAGTGGATTCCGTTGTGCCAGGGGATTCTTCCCACCTCTCCTTCTGGTCCCAGGAAGGCGCCCTCCATAAGTCAACAGACCCTGGAGCCCAGGACAGAAGGGACCTAGGGTCTGGCTCTGTCTGAGGACGATGAGCATCTCCACCTGGAACCCCTGCTCCCGTGGCTGACGGGCACTTGTCACTTCCTTCTCCTCAGGGCTGTGATGCCACCTTAGTGAAGGGTCAGGCCGGTGGGCTTCATTTTGGACCCCATATGGAGGCCGGCTGCAGGTGTCGAGGGCGCGGCGGGCGGTACTGTGAGAGGACAGTGCCTCGGCCTGCATCTCACTGCTTTTGGGATGAGCCACCGGGCGGTGACCGTGCAGATGAGCCAGTCCCAGTCAGTGCAGTGGCCAGCGGGTGTGGGGCCACCCCTACCCAGCAGGCTCTCTGCTGGCACATAAACTGGCAGCAGCTGGCTGGAGGTCGGGCCCTTTCTTTCCATCCCCACTTCACCTTGAGGCCCAGGCCAAGCACCAGGACTGTCCACATTATTCCATTGATCTGCTGACCAGGGGTCCTCAGTTCTGGATGGAAAGCGGCCTCACCAGGAACTGTACTGCCATCGAGTGGCTTCGCAGTCCTCAGTGAACTTCCACGTGGAAAAGGTTTTAATGACTTCTAAAGTACAGTGGCAAGTCCAGGCCTTGTGTCTCCTGACCGACCAGCCAGGAGCTGGGGCTCCTCTCAGCCCTCCTCAGGCCTTGTGGCTTTTGAGAATGGCTCAGAGCCCAGGGAAACCCTTTACCTGCTTTTACATATTTATTATAAAGGGTGTAACTCAGGCACAGCCACATGCGGGGGCACAGAACTTCCACGCCTTCTCCAGGCACACCCGTCTGCCAGCAATCTGGAGGCTCATCACCGTCCTCCCCAAACCTTTGTGGGTCACCTATTTGGCTGACTCCCTCCTCCCCTTCCTCTATGGGCCCTAGAAACCTCTGATCTGTCTGTTGTCTCTACAGTTTTGCTTTATCCAGAACACCATATAAATGGAATTCTACAGTTTATGGCCCTTTGAGGCTGGATTCCTAGTAGCGTGCTTTCAGGATTCATCCATAGTAGAGCTGGGCATGGTGACCCACGCCTGTCATTCCAGCCACTTGGGTGGCTGAGCCAGGAGGATGGCAAGTTTGAGGTCAGCTGTGCAACTTAATGAGACCCTGTCTCAAAATAAAAGGGCTGGGGATTAACAAGAGCTAAACTATGGAACCAACCTAGGTGCCCTTCAACAAAAAATAAAATAAAATGAATAAAAAAATGTGATATATATATATATATATCACACATACATATGTATATATATACATATACATACATACATACATATGGAATATTACTCAGCCTTAAAGAAGAATGTAATTATGCATTTGCCAGTAAATGGACAGAGCTGGAGAATATCATGCCAAGTGAAATAAGCCAATCCCAAAAAAAATAAGTCAAATGTTTTCTCTGATATGCAATGCTAATTCACAATGGGGGGTGGCTAGGGAAGAATAGAGTTACTTTAGATTAGGTGGAGGGGAGTGAAGGGAGGGGAAGGGGCCCAGGGGTAGGAAGAATAGTAGAGCGAATTGGGCATTATTACCCTGTGTACATATATGACTATATGACCAGTGGGATTCTACACCATGCACAACGGGAAGAGTGAGACGTTCTACTCCATTATGTATGCCGTATCAAAGTGCATTCCACTGTCATGTATAACTAAGTAAAACAAATAAAAAATCTAAAAAAAGGACTGGGGACTTAGCACAGTGGCAGAGCACCCCTGCATTCAATGCTTAGCACTGCGAGGGTGGGGGGTGGGGGAAAGAAAGAAAGACCGTTCTCTCCTGTCTTTGTGGGACTTGGCAGCTCATCTCTTCTTCCCCTGGAAGTCTTCATGTGTGGATGTACCACAGGCCCTTCTCAGAACGCACCAGAATCCTACAGTATGTGGCATCCTGGCTGCTTGATATTTTGGAGGGGGCTGGGGCTGGGGCTCAGTGATAGAGCGCTGGCCTAGCAGGCATGAGGCACTGAGTTTGATCCCCAGCATCACATTAAAAAAAGAACTGAATAAACAAAATAAAGGTGTTGTGTCCATCTACAACTAGGATGTTTAAAAACGAAATTTGGATGAAGATAAACAAAACTGCTATAAACATGTGTGCACGTTTTCGTGTGGACAAAGTTTTCAAATCAGCTGAGTAAATTCCTGGCAGGAAACTGCAGGTTATGTGGTAAGAACACGTTTCCCTATAGAAATCATGGCCCGTCCTCCAAGGTAGCTGTCCCAACCTGACTGCTGGTGAGTCCCCGCCCACCACGTCCAGCAGCACTTGCTGCTGTCAGCTCTGCGGCCGGCGTCCATCGCTCCCGTGGGTGTGTGGTGGCACTAGGCTGCTGACATTCCCTGAGAACAAGGGAGGTGGCCAACTGTCCATGTGCTTAATTTCAGGTCTTCTGCCCATTTTTAAATTGGTTTCCTTGATTTCATATTTTTGAGTTTTAAACATTCTTTGTGTATTTTGGGGGCGAAACTGTATGTAGTCGGTGTTCTCCAGGGAAGGGGAACCCAGGGGTTGTTAGGGCAAGTCGCAGTGCCCGGCGGGGGCTCCATCTTCTTCCACCTCCTGCCCCAGTCAGACGCTCAGGGTGGGGCAATGCCACCTCGCTGGAGGGGACAGTCCACCCAGCGCCCTGGCTCGGCCACCAGTCATCCCGGCTCACCTCCAAAGACCACGGGAAGCGGTGCTGACTCGGCACGCCAGGGCACAGCCAGGGCACAGCCAGGCAGCCGTCAACTCAGCCGTCAAAAAGTCCTTCAGCCTGTGTCGCGAATGTCCGCCCCACGTGACTGGGCTTTTCATTTTCTTTATAGTGTTTTCTGCTGAAAACTTCAATTTTAGTACGGCCCAGCTCGCCGAGATCTTCCCTTTCCCATGCCGTGCCTTCGGCTGACCTAAGACCTCATCGCTATCAAGGGCACATGGATGTTTGTTTTCCTCTGGAAGCTTCACAGCTTCGCACATCACATTCGTGTCTACAGCCGCTCGGCTGATCTGATCTTATGGTGGAACAATTACGCAGCACAAACACACTCTTTTGAAGTGTACGATCCAGTCTTTTCTTGGCGTGTTCACAGATCTGCGCAACCATCGCCAGCCACTCCAGGACATTTCATTGTCTCGGGAGAAGCCTTGGTACAAGTGACTCGTCTGGAGCTCGTGGGGAAGACAAAGGTGTGAGACCCGTGTGCAGCTTTTTGCACACAGTCATGCGTCTGCCAAAAGAGCAGCCTTCCTTCCTCTCTTGAGCTGCCTGTGCACCTTGTTGACCACAGTGGGCCAGGGACCTCGCCCGTTTGCTGCTCCACGCGCCTGTGTGTTGGCCAACACCAAGCCGTCTGGATTACCGTAACATCAAGAGGACTTCTGAGACGGGGTAAAGCGAGTCCTCCAAATTCGTCCTTTGAACCTGGCTCTCCTAGGCCTTTGCCTTTGGCAGAAACTCTAGAATCGGTGTCAATACCTGCAAAATGGCTCGCTGCGATTGTGACTGGAACTGCATTGAATCTGTACATCAAGCTGGCAAGAGTGAACGTCTCAATGCGAGGCCACAGATCTCTCTCCATCCACTTGGGTCTCCTTTGGCTTCCCCCTGCTGTGTTCAAGTTTCCTGCATACAGGAAGATCATGCAGCATTTTCTTACCTAAGTACATGCCTGAGTATTTCAGTTTCTGGAGCAATTATAAATGGCACTTTTTTAAACTTTTCGAATTCTAGTAGTTCATTTTTGGTACACTGGAGAGTACCAATAAAGGAAAAATGTCTTTCTTTTCAAAGAGAAGAATGTGTGCTGCTGCCTTTGAATAAAGTGTTCTGCAGCTGTCAGTTAGGCTCGGTTGATGGATGGTGCTGGTCAGTCCACTCTGGCCTCGCTGGCCTTTGGTCCACTGGGACTGTTGGTTACTGAGAGGACGGTGTTGGAGTTTCAACTGTGGCTGTGGGCTTGTGACTTCCTTCAGTTCTGCTGCTTGTCACAACAGCGTAGCCGTGCCTGCTGGAGACCGGCTCCTCAGAGGCCGCTCCGTCCCGGTGACCCTTCTTGTTCTGGGACCTGAAATCGACGTGGCGAGCCTGCTTTGTTTCGACGCCTGTGCACAGGGGTGTGTGCCTCTGCAGCGTTTGACTCTTAGCTGGGTCCAGTCTCTCTTGGCTCTACCCACTTGGCCACTTCTGTCTGTCCACCGGGGTCTCTAGGCCACTCACGTTTACAGTGACGTTGGCACAGTTCAGCAGTGAATGTGTGCTGCAGCCTCTTCACCCGTTCATCAGGGTCACTGTTCCCTTTTCTCCCACTTTCCCTTTTTTGTTTTTCTCTTCTTTCTTCTTCCTTTTCCTTCTCCTCCTTCCTCCCTCCTCCTTCCTCTCTCCTCCTCCTGCTCTTCTTCTTCTTCCTCCTCTTCCTCCTTCTTTGTTCCTGGGATTGATACCAAGGGGCTCTTTACCACTGAGCCACATTTATCTTTATTTAGACCCAGGGCCTCACTAGGTTGCTGAGTCTGGCCTTGAACTTATGACCCTCCTACCTCAGCCTCCTAAGTGCTGGGATTACACTGTGGTCAGCACACCCACTTTCTCCCACTTTTTCTGGCTTCCCTGGTTTTAAGTGAACATTTTCCCTGATTCCATTTTATCTCATTTTTTAGCATATCAATAATAGCTCCTTAAACAGTGTTTGATGGTCTCTGTGGGGTTTGGTTCACCTTTAAGTAGCACATAACGCCCTGCAGGTGCTGCCGCCAGCTTCTGACGATGCCTTCCCGCTTCCTGTGATAGCACCTGCTCCTGTCACTTGCCCCTCTGCTGGACTCACCTGGAACCTTGCTGCCACTGTTATTTTGAGCAGCTATCTTAAAAGATAAAGGTCAAGTGAGAATAAAGAAAAGTAAAGCCTTTCACTTATCTTCACTACGTCCTCTCTGACACCTCCCGTCTCTTTCTCTCTAAATATAAATGCATGGGAGAGTCTGGCTGGCCTGACTCTAAGTCCTGGGCAGGCTGTGCGGCGTGGGAGGCTCCTAGAGCGAGGGGGAACCAGGAGCCTCATCTGGAGGCTGCAGGGAGCCAGGGTGGCGAGCACACACTGGGGCGGCCTACGCAGGGGCAGGGACGCGCTGTGGTGGAAGACCACGTGTGGCCAGGAGGCACCTGCACCAGAACCTACAGCCGTCTCTCCTGTCTCCCTTTTGAGGAAAACAACCCTGCTTCAATTCATGTGGAGGAATAAGGTCCAACAGCAGCTGAGGGTGTTTTTAAGGAGCAGCGAGCCAGCAGTCAGACACGAGGGGACTCTGGAATCCCACACGGTGCAGGACCATGTGGTTGCCGAGCCACGTGCCTTGGGGATCCAGGTGGGCTGGCGGGACGGGGCTCGCGTGACTTGGGTGCTGGCACGCCCGCCCCAGGCAGCTCTTGAAGGGTGCCAGGGGCCCTCACCCTTGCCCGGGACCTGCATCCAAGCTGTGGCTCCCTAGGGCCAGGGGTTCTAACGTGTCGACTTGTCAACCTTAAACATCGTGTTTGAGTGTAGATTGACATTTTGTTTCCGGGTAGATTAACGAGATGGAGGGGAAGCCAGACCAAGGAGGACCAGCCCCCTTCCACCTCCCTCCAATTGCCGGGGTCTTTCCACAGGCAATTTTAACCTATGAGCAACGGACAGCGAGTATTGTTCTACCTCCCGCTTCCCCACATCTTGATCAATGTGTTTCTGTCTTCTCCTTTGCGTGCTGGGGTGGAGCCCAGGGCCTTGCGCCTGGGGGGCCAGAGCTCTGCTGATGGTCTGTTGGGCCATTTCAGCAGCAGCTGGAGGTCTGCGAGGCACCGGGTCCTCGGGCTGCTCGGGAGGTGCTCCTCGTCAGCTAAGGAACACGCGTGTCAGGAGTATTTTGTTTCCGTTCTTTGGGTTTCATTCTCAGAAGTGTGAGGACTGGGCCTGTCGGCCTTTCTAAAATCTGACTTGGATCTAAAACCTGTCAGTTTCGTGCCTCATACCCAGGTAGGCGGATTTGTCCCGAGACCCAGGAGAAGGGTGCGAAGGGGCTGCCCAGTGAGGGGGGCTCCTGGCCCTGGAGACCCGCTCCTGTGGAAGCCTGTCGGGGGTGGGCTGGGGGGCACCGGAGGCGGAGTTCCTGGCCTCATTCTCTGCTGGTCAGGCAGCAGGTTCTCTGGTCCTTCTGCAGGCAGGGCCACCTCTGTGGGGTGACCAGGATGGGAGGCTGGCGGGAGACCCAGGTGGGGCCGCAGCCTCTGCACCACCTGCTTGGGGAGCGGACACCGAGCTCTCCGCCTCACGGGGCCTGGGGAGGCGAGGCACCGTGGGGCTCCTGCTCCTGGGAGTTTCTGTGGGGGCCTGCGTGGGCCTGGGCATCGGCCTGTCCTTGGCCCGTGAGGGGTGGGTGTGAGGTAGGAGAGGGTCCTCCGTAGAGAAGTGGGGAGTAGGCACCCCGGGGCCCAGCCAGATCCACGGCTGGCAGGAGGAACGGCAGTGCTTTTGCTCCGTGGGTGACAGGGTGGTGTCCCTATGTGGAGGCAGGCCACGGGGAAGCCACTGGGGGCACTGCCCTTGAGCCAGCGCTCCCAGGACTCCGTGGCAGGTGGCCTTGGTGCTGCCCAAAGCCAGCAGCAGGGCTCTCAGGAGTGGCCTGGGTTTCTGGGGTCTTCAGTGGGTGGCTCTCCAGGAGTGACTCAGGAGGTACGGAGGACAGGTGGACAGTGACATCTGCCTCCCAGGCCCCCCAGGCACCTGGCAGGTAACTTCAGCTGGGCCTGGGCACCTGCTAGTTCTCAGGGACCTTTTTTAAGAGTGGCATAGCCAGACACCTGGAGTGGACAGGGGCTGAAGTTGGGGGCAGAACCGGTTTCCTTCATTTTCAGTGTCTGACTCAGAGTTTGAGTGACGATGCTGAAGTTGGCTGAGCGCCACCCCAACCTGGAAACTTCCTCCCCACTGCTTCTGCAGGGGGCAGCGGTCACGCCGGGGCCCTTGCCTGGGTTGTGGGTTAGAGGTGCCTGGCAGACTCGTCTGTGACCTGTGACCTCTGGCTCAGTGTGGAAAGACGTTTTGGTCAGCCAGCCTCTTCAGCTCTGTGGCTCTGCTGTAAGAAAGACAGCCAGCCCTGGTCACTGAGCCTGGAGCCCTGGCATGAGGGGTCCTGAGAGCAGAGGGCAGAGCTCTTAGGTGAACTGTGGAAATGGAGCCTCTGAGGGGGCAAGAGTGGCGCAGAGAAGGGGAGCCAGGGTGACCTGGCCTGACAAGAAGGCCTGAGGCCACCGGGGCCAGAACTGCCCCACCAGGGCCTGGGTTCCCCTCCAGCAAGGCTCACCTCAGCTTTGCAGGACAGCACCCGGCTGCCAACTGAGCAAGGAAACGGAGTAGTGGCTGCTCCTCCCACGGCTGAGGCCCCACACGGGCACGTCGTGGCGCCGTCGGGGTCCAGGCCACCTGGGCTGTGTTCTGGCCCTCTGCATGTCAGGTGCCTTGTGCAGAGTGGTGTGTGGGCCCGAGTACGGCCACACGGGAGCTTCTGCTTTGCTCCAGCAAAGCTCCGAGTTACCTGATTCCAGGAGGGAGCCTGGCACCAGCCAGGTAGGGAGAGTGGCCACTGAGCTTTGCCCTCTGGCCTTTCTCCTGCTCCCTCTGGGAACTGCGTGTGTGTCTCTGTGCTCTACGTCCTTCATGGCAGAACAAGCGACAGGTGCAGCCTCCGCATTTTCTCAGGGACACAGGGTAGTTCCTAACTGAGCCCCCCTGTGGCCTTGCACGTTTGTGTGGCATGCGCCTCCTGGAGGGGCTGTGCGTCCTTCTGTGAACAGGCTGCCTTCCCAAGCAGTCCTGGAGCCCCCAGGCCTCCAGGTGCCAGATGGGAGGAAGGCCGGCTGCTCTAGGCACCAGGGTGCGTGGTGCCTTCCAACTGGTGAAGTCTCTGAGCTCCCCCCAGGGACAGGTCCTGCTAGAAAGAGCCAGCTGTGACTTTCCTTGCCATCCTTACAGGCTCTGTCACAGCCCACAGTGGCCTTGCTCCAAGAAGACAAGCTTCCTCTGGCCATGGTTTTCGTCAGCACCGAAGCTGGGTTACCGGTGTGTCCCCAGCACCTAAAAGAAGGCAAAGAGGCAGTGGACCCACTTGCTCAGCCCCGTGGTGCTCTTGAGAATGTGCAGTTTGAAACTAAACAACCTTTATTCTTTTGTCCTGGAGGAGAGCATTCGGAGGACAATGGAGGGCTGGCTGCTTCTCCCTGGTGCCAAGGGTGCTGGTCCCCTCACTGTGCTGCATCTCTGGGCTTGGCAGCAGTGCCGAGAGTCTCACCACATGGTGGTCTCTGGCTGCACGTGTGTGACCACTGTCTGCCCCTGCCCGCCCTGGGCTTAAGGAGAGGGGACGACCCGAAGGGAACCAGAGAGGAGGTCCACCATGCAGCACCAGGTACACTCTCAGAGGCCACAGCAGAGTGGTAGACGTGCCAGGCCAAGTGAGCTTTGCTCACGGCGTTGGAGGCAGATGGCAGACTCTTGTCTGGGGCTCCATCCAGGTTTCCCCAGGGACTGACTTGCGCTGCCTTCGAGAAGGTTGGTGGCAGAGCCAGACGGAAAGACAGAAAGTTGGCTTCTGTTCCTGGATGCTTAAATGAAAACTTATGAAAGAATAGGCAACACGACATAAAGCAAAACATCTCCCACTTACTAGTAATTAAATGCTTAAACACTCAAATTATCCATATCTTATGTTTATCAAATCGCGAGTAGCCTTGCGGCTATAAAAGCATGCGTTTCTCAAGTTTCCCAGATGTTTCATGGCAGTGCTGCGGTAAATCTCGGGTTGTCAATTAAGCCCTCTCACGATGGAAGGGAACAACAAACCCAAGCATTAGCTCCAGCAAGCAGCAAAGCCCGACCGCAACTGGATTTCCATTATTAAGAAAGTAAATCTTCTTCTGCTGGAATAGAGACATAAATACCATTTTTTTTTTGCTGGAAAAATGATGTGGGAAGATGGCCTCCAGAGACGGCCTGTCAAACACCCTTGAAGAAACACTTCTTGGTGTGTTATTGCAATAAGCACTCTCTAAATTGAACGCCAGCTCAACTGCTCTGCCAAGTGCTGTGCACACCCTCCTTCCCCACGCTGAATGAAGCCGTGACTTCAGGAGCAGACTGGGCTTGCCAGTGGGAAACTGCCCGAGGCTGCCACAGAGCATGGATGGAAGAGCAGGAATCCCAAGAAATCCACCGAGTGGGCCGTGTCGCCACACGGCAGCTGGAGTGAATCTGAATTCAGTAGTCTTGGCCGCGACGGGAACCAGGCAGCCCACTGCCCAACTCAGACAGCCTGGGCGGCGGTGGCAGCCCCTCGTACCTGGTAAAGACTGTGTCCGCTCCTCTTTTGGAACAGGGAAGCCATGGGGCAGTTGGTTTCAACTGGGAAAGCACTTCCTCATTGGCGTGAGAGAACAGATGTGCTTGCTGAGGTTGTGCTTGCTGGTGCTTCTTGCACAGAGCTGTGCATCTCTGATGTGGATGGGAAAACGGAGCTGCTGTGCACAGCCAGGGCTTCCATGGCTGCTGCTGCCTAACACACTGTCCTAACCCTTAGCTGTTGTTTTAGGATGCTTTCCAAGTCAGAAGGGCAGGAACTTGCACAGGGTACAGCGGGCATGGCTGGTCTCTGCTCCATCATGCCTGGGTCCTATGCTGGGGACCCTTGAAACCCAGCACTGGATGGAGGGGCCACACAAGGCTCCTGCGGGGCATGGTGGTACAGGGACCACGTGTGCCTGGGGCTCAGGTGTGAATGTTGCAGTGAACAAGGCTGCAGCGACGTCATCTTGCGTGACCCGGAAGTGTCATTCCTGCTGTTCACAGCTGGCACGCATTGCTCCTGTGCTGACCCCCCACCCAGCCCCCAAAGGGAAGGAAGCTTCTAGGAGGGGCAGTTCCATCCTTCAGAGATTGCACCTCTCCTGGGGGCTGCTCACAGGTGCTCTCCCGCTGACATGATGTTCTTTGGAACTGGAATTTTGTGCATGGGAGGTGGCGTTGGGCAGGTCCAGGTGGCAGACACCAGGTCAGCCCTGCATTGACCTCCTTTGAGAGACTCGTGGAGTGTGGGCTTTGTGGATGTACTGGTGAAATGGGGCGGAGCAACTTTTCAGAGGTTGAGTGACAAGTTGTGATGCTCTTGCTGGTGGGGTACTTCACACATGGGTACCAAGGGGGGCAGTCCATGCCACAAAGTCCCATCTCAGGTGCCTCCAGTAAGAAATCAGATCTCTGGGCTGAGACTGGTGGGAGGATAAGTGATGACTCTGTGGATAGCTGGGCGTGACGGGATGTGCAGTGGACCCTCTGGTGCTCACTGAGGTCTTCCCACCCAAGCTTGCGGGCAGAGAAGAAGAACCCTGGAACAGCTGTAAGAATGTGCACACACCCAGGACGGAGCCCAGGGTCACACCAGAGTCCTGGGCTCTGACGCTGCAGGGCTGCCCGCCAATCAGAGCAGAGGCAACAAGATGCGTCTTGGCTAACTTGGGCTCTGCAGATGGCTGTGGAGTGCAGCAGTCACCAAGACCCGGAGGAGAGCCTGGCAGTGCTGGTGCGAGGAGGGTGGGGTGCCCGTGTGGCCTGTGTTCAGGCCCATGCCACTGGGTAGCCTGACTGCTCCAGGGCTGTGGAGGGCACGGCTTGCCATGGCCTATGTGTCCTGACTTCCAAGGACGGCCTGGGCCTCAGGATGGGCAGGGATGGTTGGGGGGCTGAGAATGCCACGAGGAGAGGCTGTGCTGGCCCTGAGCCCGAGATGGCGTCCGCATCTGGTTAACAGCAGTGCTGGCTTATGAGGGAGGTCTGAGCTCCTCCCTGCCGGGGAGCCTGCAGGACCCCCATGACAGACACAGGTGCCGTAAGCAGGGAGGGACCAGAGCAGAGGCAGTGCCCAGCCTGGGAGGAGGCCAGCTGCAGATTCCCTGAGATAAGCAAGTTCTACTGGGTCTAGGGACATAGTCTCCACACCAACACCCCAGGGCCTTCTTGCCCACGGGGCTGGACTTTCTGAAAGGGACAGCCTGTGTGTGCGCACGTGTGTGTGTGTGCACATGTGTGCTTGGGTGTGCATAGGTGTATGTTTGTTTGCAGGCTGCAGGAAAGCTGAGAACACTCACCCTCCTGGAGGTCTTGCTGAAGGGTAGGCTGGCTGGGCCCTGCTTCCCAGCTCCCGGCTGGCTTCATGGGGCTCAGAGAGCCTGAGCCAAAGCACAGCGTGATCTCGGGCCCCACGCTTGCCGCAGAGCATCCCGTGTCAGCACGCTGTGGTGGGCTGGTGCACCTGAGCCACACCACGGAGGACCGCCCTGGGGGGAGTGGGCTGGAGTGAGGGACCTCGGGAGCTGGGACTAGGGGCTTTTCTCCTTCACCCGTGAGCTCAGGAGGGGCGAGGGTTACGAGTTCAGCCAGCTGGAGTCCTCTGACGGCAGAACCTTTCCCGCACTCAGCCCTTCTGCAGTCGCACCCTGCCAAGCTGTGGACCCAGCCGCCAGGGAGAGGCCGAGGAGGAAGGGCCTTTCAGGCGTTAAGTGAGTGCTGAGGTCCGAACTGAGCTCACAGCAGACGCCCAGCACGCTTCCCTCTGGCCTGCTGTGGGGGCTTCCCGTGCAGAGTGCAGAGAGTGAGGGACGGAGGGGGCTGTGGGCCAGGGGTGCCTGCAGTGGGCACTCACAGATGCATGGCCACCCACGTGGCCTGGGGACAGCAGCTCCCCTGAGTAGCACAGAGCGCTGCCACTGCAGGTGCCCTGGTTAGGCCGCCCGTGCTGCCTCTTTGGCAAAACATCCATTCAAATCCTTTGCCATTAAAACTTCATGATTGAGTCAGAGCGTTGTTTACGTATTTTGAATCCGAGTTCTTTGTCAGATGAATGATTTGGAAGTGTTCGCTCCCCGTCTGTGACTTTTTGTTCTCTTAGCAGCGTCCCTGGAGGACTAGACGTTCCCAGCTTCCAGCTCCCGCCGATCAGCTCCTCAGGGTTACGCCGTGGTGTTCCACTGCAGGGCTCTTTGTCGACCCACAGTGTTGGGTTTTCCTCTGATGCTTTCTTTCGAGAGTGCTGTAGTCTTGCGTACACATTTGACCCTGTGCTCTGCCTTGGTTAGTTCTGTGGGATCACGAGCACAGGGGGGGCTCCGTTTTCCTGTCCTGCCCCATTGCATCATCCGGGCACCTTCACAAAGCTCAGTTCACCATCTAAGTGGGTTCCTTCCTGGGCTCAGTTCTGTCTTTCACCTGTGAGTCTATCTTCTCACCAATGTTAAACAATCTTGACCATTGTAGCTTTGTAGTAAGTAAACCTCGGGCAGCATGAGTCTGCCAACTCTGCTCTTTTCCAAAAAGTGTTTTGACTGTTGGTCTTTTGCCTTACCATGTAGATTTTAGAATCAGCACCCGTGTGTCTAGGAGAAATACTGCTGGGAGTTTATTTGGAATTGTGTTGAATTTACAGATCATGTGGGGAAGAATTAACATTTAACTGAATTGTGTTCCAAGCCATGAACACAGAATGTCTTCCTATTAATAAGTCTTTGATTTCTTTTATAAGAATTTTGTAGTTTTTGGCATATAGATCTTTTACTCATTTCATTGGATTTGTGCCTACATATTTCATTTCTTTGGGTTGTAGTAAATGACATGGTTTTTGAAGTTTTCTTTCCTAATTGTAGACAAACAGTTGATTTTTATGTTAGATTTATACTCTGTGAGGAAGTTTGTAACTCATGCATTGATCCTAAAGTCTTGTGTGTGGGTAGATTCTTTGGGATTTCTCTACTGAACAATCAAATTAACTACATATTGGGACAATTTTATTTCTAATTTGCTAATCTGTATGCCTTTTGATTTTACTTTCTTGCTTTATTATATTGGCAAGGATCTTGAGTAATGAGTAGGAATAGCAATGGAAAGGGGAGAAGTCCTTGTCTTGCACTCAGTCTTTTAACTGC
Source organism: Sciurus vulgaris (assembly GCF_902686455.1). NCBI lineage: Eukaryota > Metazoa > Chordata > Mammalia > Rodentia > Sciuridae > Sciurus > Sciurus vulgaris. Next base: position 1,690,249 of record NC_136464.1, read on the forward strand.
ATTTAGTCTTTCATTCTTAAGTGTGATTCTATCATCTCTCTCTCTCTATATATATATCTCTATATCTATCATGTATTTTTAAACTTATATCAGGTAAGGGAGTTTGTTTCCTGTTCTTACTGAGAGTGCAAGAGTTGAATTTCCTACTTCAGTGTATATAATTATGTGCTTTCCATATTTTTAGTCTATGAATATGGTGGATTTAGTTACATGTGTTGAATCAGCTTTGCATTCCAAGTATATTTCCACTTGGTTTTGATGTACTGTTCTTTTTGTATATTGCTGTATTATTATTATTATTGCTGTATTATTATTATTTTCTGCTAATATTATGCTGAGGATTTTGTGTCTGTGGTCGTGAGGGATATTGGTCTTTATTGGCCTTTAATTTTCTTCTCTTGTATTGTTTTGTCTGATTTTGATATCAGGGTAATGTTGGCCTCACAAAAATTCGCTGGGAAGAGTTACCTCTTCTATTTTCTGAAGGGATTGCTAATTTTGTTATTATTTCTTCCTTAAGTATTTGGTGGAATTCTCTAGGAAAGCCATCTGATCTTGTGGAGGGGCCTGCGACCTCCACCCCTTCCTAAAAATTAGTATATTTAGGATGATTCAGATGACTTATTTCCCCCTGAGTGAGTTTTGATACTTTGTGCTTTTGAAGGAATTGGTTCCTTTCATCCAAGTTGTTGAAAGTCTGTGCATAGAGTTGTTTCTGAACATCCTTTTAGGAGTTTGTGGTTTAATATCTATCAAGTCCAGAGTTGCTCCCACCTTTCTTATAATAATGATGATTTGTAGTGTTCTTTTTTTTCTGCTCCGACTGGCTAGAAGTTTATCAGTTTGATTAGTTTTTCAAAGGATCAGCTTTTGGTTTTACAGGCTTCTTTTTTTTTGTATGGTTCCTGTTTTTGATAATATTGATTTAGCTGTACTTTTTACTTCTTTCTATAGTCTTTGGTTTATTTTGTGCTTCGTTTTTCTAGTTTCTTAAAACTGGAAGCTCAGATTATGCCTTTAAGTGCTTTTTAATTTTCTAATGTGTATGTTTAATGTCATAGGATTTCCTTTAAGCACTGTTTCAGTTACATCCCTCACATTTTAATAGGTTGCACTTTAATTTCCATTTAATTCAAAGTATTTTCTAATCTTTGAGACTTCCTCTTTGACCTATTAGCTATTTTGAATCATGTTTATTTTCCAAGTGCGTGGATTTTTTTCTGGATATGTTTGTTGACTTGTAGCTTGATTCCGTTGCTGTCAGAGAACATACATTGTGTGATTCCTATTCTTTTAAATATTGAAAGCTGTTTTATTATCCAGAATATGGTTTACCCTGGCAAAGGTTTTCTGTGTCTTCTAGAAGAGTTTGCATTTTGCTATTTTTGTATGAAGAGTTCCGTAAGCGTTGGTTTGGTCAAGTTGGCTAATGATGCCATTCACGTTTCCTCTGTCTCTGCTGACTTTCTCCCTACTTGTTTCATTTATTATTGAGGGAAGTGTTGAAATCTCCAACACTTCCTTTGAATTTGTCTGTTTCTCCTTTCAGTTCTAAAAGTTTTTGCTTTGTTATGTTTTACAGCTGTATGGTTAGGTAGGTGCATATACATTTAGAATTTTATGTTCTCTTGGTGAACTGAAGCTTCTATGATGGTGGGAGGTCCCTCCTTACCCTAGTGTATAGTCAGGGTTCTCTAGAGGATCAGCATCAGCAGGAAGCGTGATTCTAAAAGGGATTTATGAGATTGGCTTACACAGCCAGAATTGGATAGTCCACAGTGGCTGTCTGCAGCTGGAGAGCTGGAAGAACCAGCAGCTGTGCAGTCCAAGGGGCAGAAGCCCCAGAACAAGAAGGATCAACAGAGCTACCCTCGTCCAAGACCAAGGCTTCTGGAAACTACCTGGAGAATTACTGGCAGAGTTCTCTCTGGAAGAGTGAAAAAGTGAGAGTCTTATATGCTCAGAGGATCAAAGCATCGATCAAGAACCCGTTCAAGAAGAGCCGAGTTTGCATCTGCTTCCTGGTTCTTCCAGCATTTATTCCATCCTATTGGGCGGTGCTGCCCATGCTTAGGGAGGGAATCCACTTCAGTTCACTATCCCACATGCGAATCATTCCTAGACACACCCTCATGGACACACCCAGAATCCTCTTAATCATCTGTATCTCTTAATCCAACCACACTGACAATTCAGATGAACCATTACACCCAGTCACTTCTTGGTCTACATTGTGTTCTGTCTGGTGTCAACACAGTAGCTCCAGGTTTCATGTGACCATTTTTTCCCCCTCTGGATATTTTCCCGTCCTTTTAATCATCAGTGTTATTATATTTAAAGTGGACTTTAGACACATGTAGTCAGATCTTCAAAAAAACCAATGTGGCTGTGTCTGCATTGTAACTGCTGTTTTTTTGATTATTTTTATTGACCATAACTACTGATATGGTTTGGTTTAGCTTTACTATTTTATTATTTATGCTCTGTTGTTTCTTCTGCTTTTTTTTTTTTTTCTGTTTCATGCCTTCTTTTGGGTTACTTAAGTATTTAGAATTGTCTTTGTATCTATGCACTTCAGTTTTACTTACATCTGTTCATATACTTTTTAAGTGGTAGGTCTAGGGATTATAGTGTGCATATTTTCAAAGTTTACTGACAAGCTCCCTTTACCCCTTCAGGTAATATGTTCATGCTATGAGGCCCTCTTGTCTTGTGGTTATCTGGTGTATGACAGTTACAGTCCTCACAGAGCAGTGTTTTAACCCACGTTTGTTTTAACCGTACATATTTTAAAGTGCATGACAGGAGGAAGTACCCTCGTATACTCTTAGGTATGTTTTGTTCCTGTCTCTGTCTTCATTAGTTCCAGCAGCCTCACTCTTCCCCTTGATCTCCTTCCTCTTCTACCTAAAGAACTTCCTTTAGCAGTTCTTTTGGAATAAGTATCCTGGTGTTGAGCTCCTTTGGCCCTTATCCATCTGAAAATGCTTTCTTTTCCTTCATTCCTGGAGGATGTTTCCTCTCTCTATAGAACCCTGGGTTAGTGAAGCATGGTGGCACATGCCTGTAATCCTAGCTACTTGGGAGGCTGAGGCAGGAGGATCACAAGCTCCAGGTCAGCCTGTGAATTTAGCAAGACCCTGTCTTAAAATAAAAATAAAAAGGTCTGGGGAATTAGCTCAGGGATAGTGTCCTTGGTTCAATCCCTAGTACCACAGAGGAGGAAGAAGGAGAAGGAAAAGGAGAAGGGGAAGGAAGAGGAGGAGAGGAAGAGTGGAGGAGGAGGAGGGGGAGGAAGAGGAAGAGGGGAGGAGGAGGGAGAAGGAAGAGGAGGGGAGGAAGAAGAGGAAGGGGGAGGAGGAGGAGGGGGAGGAAGAGGAGAGGTAAGAGGAGGAGGGGAGAAGGGGAGGAGGACCATCCTAGGCTGACAGTCCTTATCTTTAGCACTTTAAGATGTTATGCCACTGTGTTCTGGCTTCCATAGTTTCCGATGAGAAATCTGCAGTCATTTAACTATTATTTCCTACATGGTATGTGTCATTTTTCTCTGACTACTTTTGACTATGTGTTTTTATTTTTCATTTTCACTAATTTTATTATGATGTGTCTGGGAAATTTTTTAAAAAAATTATCCACTCTGGAACTTACTGAGATTATCAAATCTCTAATTTTTTTCTTTGCCCAATTTGAGAAGTTTTGTTCAATGATATGTTGAACACTTTGATATTTCCCCCAGAGATCCTGAGATTTTTGTCCTTTTTCCTTTAATCTTTTCCCCTTTATTGTACAAATGAGATGGTTTCTATCATCTGCATTCAAATTTATCAACTACCTCCTCTGTCTTTGCCATCCTGCTACACCCCTACCCAGTGAAACTTCATTTTGATGATTATACTTTAAGTTCTAACATTTCCACTTGATTCTACAATATAGCTTCTATTTTTCTGTTGATAATTTCTATCTTCCTCTTCTTTTTATGGGAGTCTGATGTACTAGCAGTTGTTAAGTCTTTGGCAATTCTAACATTTTGGGAGTGGTGTCAGTTGATGGTCCTTTTCTTTTCAAGCTGGTAATATTTTATGGTAATTTTGTATTTTAAGTAATTTTTTTTTTGTATTCTCTACACGTTGAACATTGTGTTATGAGATTCAGAGTTTTGCTAAAATCTTCCAGGGAATGTTGACTTCCTGTTGTTTGTTTCAGCATTCAATTGACCCAGTTAGTTTCAGACTGTAAGCCCTGATGCACTCCCATCGGCTGTACCAAGGTTGGCTCAGATTCCCCAGCCTTTGCAGTGCTCTTGGGATCTCCCCAGGTGTGCTCTCCCCACAGCCAAGGCCCTAACTCAGAGCCCTTACCATTCTCTTGGGCCAGTCTCAGACATGCAGGCAGTCCTGGGCTTCTCCTTGCTGTGATATCCCTAAACCCACTGCCCCCTCACCTCTCCCTGGTGCCCCACCAGAGAACTGGGGTTTTGAGCTGCCTGTGATGTGCGCCTCCCTCAGCAGGGCAGGCCTGGGGTGGAGAGTGAGCATGGTGCCTCCTGCTGATGCTGCAGCTGTGAGTTGGGTTAGTCTGTGGGCGATGGCCATGGAGAAGTATCCTTGGCCTCTGGCGGTGAGCTTCTCTTGACTGCACCTGCTGTGCAGTTCTGGGATTTGGGTTCCCTGGGTCTCACCTGGGAGCTTGAGGGAGATGGAACAGGAGATTCACCACCATGCTGCCCACTTCCAGCCTCCATCTCCTGTGCAGTCCAGCTCCCTTTCCCGTAATGGGTTCCTGGCCGCTGCCTTGTTATCTCTGCCCAGAGACTGCAGTCAGGGCAAGATGGTGCTGGGTGCAGCTCCACCCTTCTCATGTTCCATCCTTTCACAAACTTATGTTTGCCAACTTGGATTTGATCCAAATGCATCAACCAAATTTCCTTTTACCAGGTGTTTGCGGACAAAGTATCCACCTGCCAGTGTCACTCATGGCCAGCTGCAGCAGGCTTGTCCCTGAGCCTCGCCTGCCCAGAGTGCCTGCACTGGAGATGCAGAATGGGGTGAGGCAGGCTCCCTGTGTGATGCTGGGCATGCCGACCCCTCACAGCCTCTGAGTCTTGTCTGTTGCCATGGTTTCGGGCGTGCCTGCTGGAGCATGGGCTCCCTTTCCTGGGCTTCCCTAGCTGCTTGGTGAACGGGTAGGAGTGCAGAGCTAATGACTTTTTCAGCACCGCGGGGCAGACCTCAAGAGTGCTGGGCGTTAGGCCTTGTGAATGGCAGAGGCGGCTCCTGAACTTCTAACAGGAGCAGATTGGCCCGTGGAGAACAGGACGCAGAGCTGGGGCCCCTGGAGGCTCAATTACCAAGTGTCACTTCACACCCTCTCTCAGCAGCGCTGTCAGCGCCTGTGGATGAACGTCGCTCATTAGGGAATCTAATCACCGGGAAAGCTGCCCTGGGCACCCCTCAGGGTGACAGGCAGAGCTGGCCCTGGGGCCTCCCCAGAATGGGGCTGATGGGGGGCCCTCGTGCTGGTCCAGGACCAGCGGATGCTGCCCAGCCACCCAGCAGTGTGGACCTCACATGGAGGCTGAGGTGGGATGAGGCCCCCATGTCCCCAGTCCTAGGCGTTCTTCTCCCTCAGCTTTGGAGGATGCAACTCCAGAATCAGCTGCAGTTTAGGGAGGCCCAGCCTCCAAGAGGAGCCATGCGTCCTGGAGCTGGGGAGCTTCGAAGTGGTCAGCCAACACACGCTGGCAGGACGTTCGTTAGGAGCTGCACCCTGATCACCCAACACTGTGCTCTGCCATTAGGGGTTCCCTGGCTACCTGTCAGGGGTCAGATCTGTTCTGACACTCTGAAGAGAGACATCCCCATGAGAGTCACCTGAGGGGACAGTTAGCATGCAGGTTCCCAGCCCACAGGACTCCAGCACAACAGGCTTGAGTGAGGCCAGAGCACTGGCCCCTTAAATGGTCCCTGGGTGACCATCCACTGTGGTGGACTCTCCTGCCCTTCCCACCGTCCAGCAGGGCCTCCTGACCTCCTCTGTCTATCCCCACAGGCCTTCCCAAGGTCTCCTGGGTAAGATGCTCTCCAGGTCCTGGCCTTCAGCTCACCAGAGTTCTAGCTTCCTGACTTTGGCAGGGGTCCAGACTGTCCTGAGCTTCTGCCCCTTTGGGGACCCCCGGCTTCCCTGGGAGAGGAGGCCGTGGCCCTCGCATGCCCACGGCTGTGCAGAGTGAGGCTGTGGGGCTCCTGCTTCACCTGTGACTCCAGGTTGCTCTCCAGGTCTGGGCCTGCAGCTGAGGCCTGTGGGCAGTGGGAACCATGGCCCTGCACAGGCCAGGGAGGACGGAGGGGGAGTAGGCCAGGGGCACTGCTGGCTGGAGAGGGCAGCCGGCGTCATGTGATGCTGGCACCACTGGCCTTTCTCGCCCGCTTACTGACATCTGTAAAGTGACTAGACTTGGGCTGGCAGGGCCTGGGCACCCTGTCCTCTGGAGAAGATTCTGTGTCCTTCCACCTGGTGCAGGTGGGAGGGACAAGAGCGGCTGCCTGGACCCTTGTTGCCCCTGATCACACTCCAGCGCAGAGCTGGCAAGCCAAGTCCCATTTGGGTGTGGGGCCTGGGGACTGCAGGAGGAGCTCTAGGCCCCAAGCTCGTGCCCGGTTCAGAGACTGGGGCCTTAGGCAGCCACCCCCCTGCAGCCTCCTGGTAAGTGGCAGTAACACGCAAGGAGTGTGTCAAAGTAGGGTGACGTCACAGGACTGGCACACACCTGCTCTGGGCACGTGGGGCCCTCTGCCCAACCCCTGAGGCTGGCCATCCATGTCGGGTGAGATGTTTCCTGGGTGTGTCCACCACCCTGGACTGACGCTCCCCTGGAGTGGGCCCTCCAGGGGAGTTGGGTCAGGGCATCCCTGCTTCCCTCTGCCCAATGAAGCCCGCTCAGGGCTCAGGCCCACAGACGCCTCTGCTCCGTGACAGGGAAGCCAGTTCCCACAGTGCACCTCCCAAGCCTAGTGGATGGTCACTGGCTGCCCCAAGGAGGAGGAGGGCAAGAGAGGACTCTCAGAGAGGGCATGCTGGTGGGCACGGGCTCCCATCCGGGGAAGGAGCTCTTCTGGGACTGCACAGCAGTGAGGTTGGGGAACCCAGCGAGGTGCCATGCACCAGGGCACTGTGCACTTTATGGGAGGGATGGGTTTTATGCATAGAGTTACATTTCAATAACATCAAGTGCAAACTCCCCAGGGACCAGCACCCCTATCTGGTGGCTGCTGGGAGTGAGTTTCTTGGGTGCCTGTTGACATGACAGAGATTCACTGAGGCACAGTGCAGCCTGCTACCTGGGGGCATGGGATGGGCCCCTGGTGGGTTCCCTGTGTTGGAGAGCAGGGTCAGACGCCAGAGGAGTCCTCGGCTCCTTCCCAGTCTTTCCCTGGCAGGATCTCAGTGAGGAGAGAGCAGCGCCCGCCATCCCACGGATGTCAGCCTCTGCCACCTTAGCTTGCCGCGCACGAGTGGATCTGTGTGTCTTCCTTTGGTCGGTCCATGTGGAAGTGGCCACGGCTGGCTGGGTCCTAGATACGCTTCTGCCTATGTCTTCTCAAAGTCACTGCTTTCTCCCCGCCACCCAGAGGCGGCTGGTCTGCCCACGAGGCCAGGAGTGAGGTCTGGCAGTGAGGTCTGCGAGGAGGCCTGTCGCAGGCCTCCCCCGGGGCCAGCCAGTGTCAGTGGGTCTTCCTGGTCACTGGACCAGGGCCTGGCTGGGCTGGGCGTTTCACTTGGAGAGTGTCTTTCGTCTCCTTTTCCTCACCCTTTCCTGCCAGGCTTTCTGACGTGCCCTCCAGGGCTGTGGGCTGAGGGACCCAGAGAGCTCACGACTTTCTCGACTTCAGCAGCATGGTTCTCCCGGGTCCCCAGGTCGGGGTTTGAGGACAGGGACCTGCCTGGCTAGACCCCAGGTGCAGCTTTCAGTTCCCCGTCTCCTGCCGCTGCCCCCTGCTCTCCTCCTCCTCCCTCCCCTCTGCCCTGCCCTCTCCCTTGGCTCTGAGCCACCCACATGGCCGATGCTCCCTGTGGTCTCTGCACAGGTAACGCCGGTGGCTGGGAGGGTCTGAGGACATTGCTTAGCTCACGAGTGTCCTTTCTTTGCTGTCCAAGCAGCAGGAAGCCATGAAGGCCCAGCTTTTCTCCAGCACCCACTCTCTGCCGCAGACACCACGCTTCCACGGCCACCCCGCCTGGCTCCCTCATCCATCGCTGTTGGTCTCCTGCGGCTCCTTGAGCTGGGGAAACCTAGGTCCTCACCCAACAGCACCCTCGGTCTTGTTGAGACTGGGCAGAAGAGTCTTTGCTTAACGAGGGCATGGCTGCCCGGTGCTCAGAGCCTGTGGGAGCAGAGGGGTAGCCTTGCAAGTAGGCTGTGTCCGTGAGCACCTGCACGGTCTAGCGCGGACCTGCTCTTTCCAGTGAGAATCCCTGCTGGGTCAGGGCGGCAGGCCGCACCACTGCGTCCTGCTCTCTGGGGTCCGCCTCTCCCCCTCGTGCTCCTCCTTAGGTGTGTAGTGAGCTCCCAGCCCTGTCCCTCCCTGTCCCTCTGCCCTCCCCTCCGTGCCCCTTGCCTGAGCACAGGCCCCTGCCGCCTTCTCAGCTCCACTGCACCAGGGCTGTGTCTTGCCTTTGGCCATCAGGCCAAGAGCCGCTGACGTGGCCATCCAGAGCCACAGGCGTGAGGTGAGCCACACCTGGGTGTCTCTGATCCAGCGTGTGGAAATGGGCTCGTGCGGAGGACTGCTCTTACAGTCCCCTCCGTTTACGGTAAGTCACCTGGCTTTCTATTAGGGGATACGTTTGGGCCAGTGAAGACAACGTTAATGATTTCTCCCTCGATCCTGTGCTTTCCACAAAGTTGGACGCTTGCGTCTGCTCGGACTTCGTCCAAAGGGAGATCAGCAAGACTGGACAGGCCTGATCAGACGCCTGCTCCTCGAGCGTGTGGAGGAGGGCAGAAGTCGAGAGGGCCGGTGACACTCTTGGTGAGTCGGGGTCACGACAGGTCCCACGAGGTCCCACCTGAACTCTGTGTCCACACCCAGATGTGGGGACTGTGCCCTAAATCCACTGGAGACAGAGACAGCTTGGCCCTTCGTCAGGGTTTCCGAGAGCTGCTTCTGGTGTGGGGCGCACAGTGCCACAGGGAATGTGGACAGGCAGGTGGGGACCCCGCGCTGTGGAGGGCTGGCGCCTGGGCGGCCCAACACCGTGCCCTATCATGGGCAGCTGCCCTGGGCTGCTTGTTGAGGAGACTCCCTCAACGCTGTGGTGTGGCCCTGACGGGCTTCTCGTGTCCCTGGGGCTGTGAGCACTTTCCTGGGGGGCACTTCACACCGTCCTCTCTGAGGGCAGCATGCCAGCCACCGGGCCTGTGCGTTTGTGGGAGCATTCTCCTCTCAGGGAGCGCACAGCCCTGCCAGTCTTAGCTGGGTTCTTGACACCTGCTGGCTGGGCAGGGGCAGCACAGAGCGGGTGCTGAGGGGAGGGTGGGCTGCCTGTCCAGGAGACAGTGGGCACCGGCCAGGGACGGGGCTGGGATGATGAAGTGAGCCTGCCCACCTCCTCCCTTCCTCCCGACAGGACCATGGTGGCCGAGTGAGTGCTCAGACCAGCGTGCTCCTGGCCAAGTTCCATGAACAGGGCTCGCTGTGCTTGGTCAGCCCAGGAGTCACCTGCTCGGACGACCCCCGACTAGGACCATGGCACCAGCTGGGAGTGATGTGGCAATCCAGGGACCACCCAGGACTTCCGGTGTCCCAACAAAGGGCCATGGCAGGGACAGCAAGCCTCGCTGGGTGGCAGGCTGACTGCTTGGGTCTGCTCTCCCTTCCCCGTGTGGGTGCGGCTGGCAATTCCCCTGACCAGAGGGCGTGCATGCTGGCATTGTCGGCCTGATGCTGTGGCCTGTCCTGGCCAGTGGGCCTTCCTGGGAGGGAGACCAGAGTAGACGGGAAGCTGAAACTGGGCGGGAGCTTGGCCAGCTGTGGGAAGTCTGAGGGCTCCTGAGGGGAAATCAGGGTTTTCCTGTCCCCATTGTTGCTCTGCAGAACCGGGAGTGGTGGTGGGTCACGGCTGCCTGCAGTGGGGACTATAGAGTCGCTTGGCTGCTCCTCCTGTGCCCTGGTGTCCTGCGTGGCCGCGGGATGTGCATGACCCATGTGAAAAGAGAAGTGAGGAGGCTTGAGCACCACCTCTGAGTTCCTTCACTCCCTCCACCCACGGTGTGCTGGCTCCTGGTGGCCGGGGAGCTGCGTCTGGTTCATCGTGAAGACGCGCCAGCTGTAAGAATTGTCTGCAGGAGCTGGTAGGGGCACGTGATGGGCCCAGGCACAGTGCTGTGCTCTGGAAGCCTTTGTGTTAAGGTCCCGCAGGCCTGGTGGGGACACGAGGCAGGCCCCGAGTTCCCATGGGGCTCTGGCACCTCTGGGCCAGTGTCGGCCCTGTTCCCTAGGCCTGCCCAGGGTGCAGACTCTTGCCCACGGCCCTCCTTCCCTCTCTCCTTCCCAAGAAGGCCTGCTCAGCCGCCTCTTTCCCTTGGCACTTCCTCTAGGACTTTGTGGGGTCTGCCTTCCAGAGGACCCTGTGTAACCAAGGAGATGCCCTGAAGCTCTCCGTGATGCGCACACACCAAGGCAAAATGGGGCCTGGCTCAGTCACGCGTACGTCAGTGACTTGTGGCTGCCCTGCTGCCCTGGCTCTGCTGGGGGCCCTCCTGGAGCCGTGAGCAGGGCACCATCTCAGTGGGTGGCGGGTGGTGGCGGGGCCCCCGGAGCCAGGCCAGCCTCTGCTCTCCCGCAGTTTGCTCCGTGTCCAGAAGCTGTTAGAGTGGGCCTTGAACCTGGGTTCAAGTTTGTGGCCCTGCATAATCGAGAGACCTGTCACAGGATGGCTGGTCTCGCTGCCCTGCGTGGCTCTCTTCATCCTGGAGGGGGATGCTGCACAGAAACCACTGCCGGGCTCTCTGGGCCTTGGTGCAGGTGTGGCGGGCTCTGCCCTGTGGCCCACCAGGACCCAGGGTACCTGCAGATCAGTATGTGCAGCTCTCTGAGTTACTTTCTTCATTTGGTTCTTATTTCTGTGCTTGTGAAGTAGAAATAATTTGCAGGGAAGTGACCTCAGGCTTTCCCTTAGTTTCCTGCTGTGACTTGAAGAAAACATCAGGGCTTTGGAACTAGGGGGCTGCCACCATTGCAGAATGACAAGCCTTAGAGCAAGTCCAGACCCTTTTCCTCCCCTAGCAGCAGACACAGGCTCCCTCTGAAGTGGGAGCAGATCTCCTCTGTCGCAGTGGCTGCAGAAGAATGCAGGCATAGACGGAGTGGAAATGGCCATCGGAGGCTGCTTTGGGGCTGTGTCTGCTGGCCTACAGGCCAATGTCAGAGTTATGTTCAAGAATCTGATATGCACATAAATGGTGCTTATTGTGAGCTTCATCAATGCTAACTCATTTAATCCACAAACACTCTCTGAGGAAGGAGTTGTTACTGTCTCCATTTTATAGAAGGGGAAACTGAGGCAGAGAGCAGTTCATGCTAGTGAGTGGCAGAGTCTGGATCCTCGTGGAATTGCTGGCTGCAGGTTGCTCCTGCCCCCAGGCTGGCCGTCCTCCTTACGTGGGTGAGCAGGGGGTAGGCAGGAGGCCCACAGCCAGGCTGATTTGGAACCTCATTTGTTGTCACAGCAGGCAGTAATGATAAGACCGTTCTGGGGTCGGCCAAAGGTGTTCTCCTGGTGGCCAGGTCTGCAAGAACACAACCTCAGAGGACAAAGTAGCCTGGACCGAGTTCTCACAGTTCCTGCAGGGAAGGAAAAGTGAAGCCCACACGGGTCTTCTACGTCAGGCCTTCCATACGCTGTCCTGCTGCCAAGATCCTCATGGGGCTGGGATGTGGAGGAGGTGGGCAGAGTGAGGAGCCTGTGCAGGATCCTACCTGCCTTGGGCAGAGCCCAGGTCCTGGCCAGCCAGGCCCCAGTGCTGCCTGGCAGTAGGCCGCAGCCGTCACACCCTGGCACTCAGGTATGCGCTGCATCTGTTGCTTGGTTTTAGTCTTCGTTACCAAAGCAGCCTAACAGAGGGGCTTGGCTCTGCATTCTGCAATAATGGGCGCACTCCTGTCCTTGATGCGTCCAGAGGGGACGTCTGGGAGGAACCCCTGGGGCTGTCAAGGGACCCACGCTTCCTAAGAGTGGCTTCCTGAGCCCTCCCCTCAACACAAGTCATGGTCTGCAAATGCTGCTCTTCCCAGAAAGAAAAGCTTCATCCACTGAGGCCCGCAGGTCTCCCTTGTGCAGTCTGATGTGGAGGGAGGTTGGCGAAGGCCCCATCCTGGGCAGATGGCTGCAGATGAGAAGAGCGAGTGGAGGGGCTCCATTTCTGATGCGTGCAGCGTGGGGCGTTTGCAGAGCTGCTTGGGGTGGAGCCTGGGTCTGGGAAGCAGGGGTGCCTGGAGAAAGGGTCACCCTCAGAGGACAGTGCTAAGGGTGCGAGCTCACGGAGAAACTTCTTTCTCTTTTGGGTCAGTTCCAGTGTTCCTGAACGCCTCACATTGCAGAGACTGGTTGTCATGGTGCCATTTAAACAGAAGGCACCCCTTATTGAAGTAACATATGCTACCTGCTTGTTACATAACTGCTTTCAGATATTAATGTCAGTCAGTGTAAATTGGGGCGGTCTTCGTGCCTGTCAGGACTGTCCGTGCCTCAGGCTCCCTGTGACAGAGGCTCCTTTCCGGTCTGTGCACGGTTGGCCGTGTCCTGTGTGGGTCCTGGCTCGGGCTGAGGCCGCCTGCCCTCTAGCTGCGTGTCTTCGCATCTGAGTGGGGTGCCGCTGAGAGCCTCGTGCTGAGAAAGCTGAACTCTGATGCGCTTTCAGATGCAGCATGAGCACCGGCATCCTCACAGACTGCTGGAACTCTGCCAGGAGCCCGCTGCTCCCGGGCAGCAGGTGGCGTGAAGGGCACTGTGCATGTGGCCCGGTGTGCTCTGCAGCCAGGGTCTGAACCAGGGAAGTGGGAGACAGAAGCCCAGCTCTGGCTGCCAGGAGCTGAGGCTGGAGGCACGCGGGGCACCCTCAGCAGAGAGGCCGGCACCCTCTCACCTGGACAGAGCTCTGTTGAGGGACCACTGCCATGGCCCAGCCCCAGCTTCCTGTGGGCTCCAGTGTGTGCTGAGGGACCCCAGACAGCAGGGTCCTGTGGGCATCCTCATGTCAGCTCTACAGCTGGCGGCTTCACGGGAATGGACTGTGTCTCGACTCTGCTGCCCTGGGACACTGACCGCCCTGCCTCCCCTGGTGAGCTCGGGGCAGGGAGGGGCTCAGGGGTGCTTATAGAGTGGCCTTCTCAGGGTGCAGGCTGCCCCCTGGGGTTCGTCCCAGGTCCAGAGCTAAGGCTATCCTCATGACAATACCAAGGCCTATTTCCTGGTGCTAACATTGCACTGATTGGGCCAAAGCCACTGTGGAACAAATGCCGGGCCTGAGCGGGACCAGGAGGGGCCGGGCTGTGTGGTTGGTGCCTTCCTCAGCGCCTCGCTCAGCTGGGCAGGGCCAGGGTGGCCCACGAGTGGCCAGTTTGCAGTGTCAGTCCTTGGCCACAGGACAGGAAGCACATGTGACGGCTTCTCCTCTGGCCAGGGCCAGGACCCAGAGGAGCCCATGTGGGTACCTGAGACTGTGCCCTGACTGCACGGTGTTTTCCTCCCAGAGGCCATGCCCACTTGGAGGAGGGACTGGCAGGGGAGCCTTACTCACCCAGGCTTCCTGTTTGGCAGGTATTTTCTCAAAAATGAGCAGTGTGAACTGGTCACTTTGAGGAAATCAACTGACAGCATTTGTTGCTGATGATGAAATTTGAGCTTTCAGGCAAAAATCAGAATTTTAGGTAACAGGCATCTGCTACTGCAAGGGTGACGGCATCTCCACACTCAGCAGCCTTCGCGGTGGGATCAGTGTTGACTTGAACAAAGCTGGGTTTTGATACCCAGTTATGAACTGTGTCCACATTTTGAAGATCCACATAGCTCACTGAGAGAGTGTTTCCAAATAGCCAGAGCGTGACTTCACAAAGCCAGGCACACAAGCAGCAGTCCCACGCAGGTGCGAAGAGGCCCACTGGCCACCAGGCAGCAGGTGTCCTTGTTGTGCCAAGGCTCTGTCCAGCAGGAGGAAAACTCTTGCAAGTGTTCGCACATGTCTTTGTGTGACGTGTGTTTGGACCTCTCTTGGTTAAGTATGTAGGAGCAAACTGCTGGGTCATAGGCTAGGGTACGCTTAAACCAAAAGAAGTTGCTTGAATCATTTTCAAAGTGGCTCATCATTTTGTGTCTCCCCATATGAACATTCTGCCAGCTATGCTTTCTGTTGACCCTTGGGATGGCCCATGTCAAAGGTTTAGCTGTCGTAGGGTGCAAACGTAGTGGTAGCTGACTGTGGTTTTAACGTTTTCCTAGTAACTAATGTTGCTGAGCATCTTTTCATTTGTTTATTTGCCACTGGTATATTTTTGGTCAATTTTTTTTTTCAAATTGTTTAGTCCACTTAGAATCATCTACTCCTTGTTTTCTTCAGCTGAGTTACCTGTGTTCTTGATGTGTTTAGGGTACAGACCTTTCATATGTGTGTGTTTTCCTGCTAGTTTTATGGGCCAGGGTCATATACGGCTCTACGCACTGTTCTGAGTTCACGTTTGTGTCTGGTGTGAGGAAAGGTCAGGGCCGGTTTTCTCTGCACACTGGTAACCGTTGTCTGGCACAATTGTGGAAAACATCATCTCTCCTTACTGAGTCACTGGCCCCTTGTTGAGGACGGACCCCCCCACACCTGCTCCGGCCTCCTGGAGCCTGCTCTGTCCTGCTGACCTGCCTGCCCACAGCGCGCCAGCACCACGCTGCTGGGTTCCTGAGCTCCGTGCTGCGCCCAAGGTCAGCGGGAAAGTGCTCACCTTTGCCTTTTGGTTCCAGGTAGCTCTGGCTGGGACAGAGCCTCCTTTTGGTGCAGATGTAGATTGGCTCGTCCTTTGGGTCCTCGGCCATTTCATCTGGACCATGGCAGTGACCGCGGGGTCTCCTATCTCCAGCCTGACACTGGGAGTGTGTCCTAAGCCTTCACTGAGCTCCAGCTCCTGCCGCATGGGGTGGGACTGTCTGTGGGTCTCTGGGATGGAGATAGCAGGGCCTCTTCTTTGTCATTTGCCCTCGGAATACTTTTCTCCTAGATCCAATTTGACTTAAAAGGGCTACTGGAGTTATCACGTCTGTTTATTTGAAATCTGTATTTTTGCTAAATATGTCAATCATTGGATCTAAACCAGAGGTTGATGTGGGCCACCAGGCAGCTGGACCACGGGGAAAATGTCCCAAGGGCACAAGGCCCTGAGCATTCCTGGCCCACCCCTGTGCCTGGCCTGCACGATCTCATCCATCCTTCCTGCTGCCCCTGCAGGTGACCTAGCTCCTCCAGGTACCTGATGGAGGGACCCAGGCAGGGCCATTGTGGAGCCAGTGACTGTCTATGTTTGAACCCGAGGGCCTGCCGTGGGCTGACAGCTGTGCCTCTCTACAGCAGAGCTCACTGCAGAGCCTGTCAAAACCTCTGGGGACTTAGACCCTGGGAGTTTGAAGATGGAGCAGCTACTAGCTTTCCCATTGTAGACTTAGCTTACCACTTCTCAAAGGGTATTCTGTGGAACCCTGAGAGGTGCTTCTTAAAATGACTTGGTGCATACATTGGGAAATGCTGCACACTTCTTAAGTGGGCCGTGGTGGGTGAGCAATCCTTCCACTTTGCTCCGGAATTCCTTGGAAATTCTGAAAAGTCCTGCCTCCTGGCCCGTGGTCTTAAGTCACCCAGGATGGCCACCCCAGCTACAGCAAACCCTTTTAGGGCTGTTTGCTGTTTCTCTTCCAATGAACTGTTTGAAGCTGATGGCGAATTTCACAGCTGATGGAGTCTGAAAGCCAAGGAGCTGGGCCCGTTCCCCTCTGGGAAAGCCATGTATCTATTAAAGGCCCAAGGAATTCTGCAGTGAATAATATTTAACCTGCAATTTCCCAATCTCTCCAGAACCCAGAACATGGCCTCAGGGATGTCTCTAGTTCCCTGCAGACCGGTGTTTTAAGGGACATTGCCTTGAGAAAGTCTGCTTCTGCAGGCAGGGCACAGGGCCCAGAGAAGACAAAATGTGTCCCTGTTGTACGGGGCTGAGCTCAGGCCTTTGTGGCCTCTGGGGAGATACGGTAACTAGTTGCAGAATCAGTGAGCGAGAGGAAGGGGAGACTGCTCTGTGCTAACAGCAAGCAAGCGCTGGCTGTCTTTGCTTCTGCTCCCCAGGGGAGGAGGCCATCTCTTGCTCGCTCACTTGACGCACACCTTGCAATGTCTGCGATGTGGCAGTGTGACTGGGCTCCAGCCCTCCAGCAGCCTGCAGTCTGCAGGTAACTCCAGATGGGAGTCTCCCAGGAGGGCCCAGGAGGGTGCAGGCCTCACCCGTCCAAAGGTGGAGACCTTTCTGGGAAGGGGATAAGGAGCTAAGGCCTAAGGATGAAGAGGCCATTGACAGGGATGGGGGACTGATAATGGTAGGAAGGGTCTTCAGGTAGGGGGGCTTGCTCTTGCAAAGGCTCTGAAATTGGTGCTCTCAAGCAACAGAAAAATCTGTGCTTGGGGCGCTGGCAGGGGTGTTGCAAGAGGAACTTCTATGAGACACCATTGGAGCTATGGTTGGAAATTTCTTGGGCTGCTGTGGGTCCAGTGGTCTATGAGGTGGTGGCCACAGGAGCTGGTGGTGGCCACAGGAGCCCCAGGCATGCGCGGACACAGCCTGAACTGAAGTGGGCCAGCGAAGGGGAGGGAAGTGAGAGATTCCAGTGCAATTCAGTGGTAAAGGCAGCGAGGCAGTCAAGGGGCAGCTTGGTGAGCAGGGCTGATGGTGTGACCTCTAGAGGAACGACAGTGGGGGACAGTGGGTCCCCCTTCATGGGACCCTGTGCGGCCTGGGTAGGCAGGGCTCCACAGGCAGTGGTGTGCCACTTCCGAGCATCTCGTGATGGGCTGACAGACCTGGCTGCATGAGAGTGTTACAGGCCAGGCTATGTGGGCAACGACTGAAGAGACTCCATTCTGCTCTGAGACTCCATGTTATGTAGGAAATAAGCTTCTCCCATGGGAACACCCCACCTCTGTCCCCATCATCAGTTACTTAGTGTGACATGTTTAACAGTACAAAATGACAATTCCTACGTAAAGAAAAATTGCTCTTTTGGTTCCTATCGCTCCTAAACAATGTACCATTTGAACAGTGATTGTGTGGATGTTAGTAAGTATTCTTTAGTGTGTACCTAGGAAAGGGTCACTTTGACCCACTTCCCCCTCTGTTGATGATCTCATGATGTTAGTTTGTAATTTTGAATCATAGCAACAGACACTTATGACTGATGTGATTTTTGGTATAAGAACCCCTACAACCCTGTGGTTGGGGCTGTTCTCCCAATAGCCATTCTTTTGGGGGCATTGTGTGAGACAGTCAGCGGCTGGCTTAATAAAGACTCTCAAATTTGGACTTTCAGTGGTGATCTGTTCTTAAGTTGCGCCCCATAACTACCTGATGTCATTCTGAGCTGCTCACAGGTGTGTCCCACTGTCTAATGTCTTGGTTTAATGGAGTTTGGAATTGCAAAGTGGGACTGAGTGACTGAGGCTAAACTGCACAGCAGAATGCTGGGGCTGAATTCCTAGGGTCAGCTCCAGGGGCTGGCGGGGTCTTGCTGGGACACAGAGAGAAGGGCTGTGGGGGCTGGGGATGCTCGGCAGGGTGGGGAAGGTGCTAGAAGAGATTCAGCCCAGGAGAGTCCCAGACCACCAGGGAGCCTCCTGTTCCAACTCCTCAGTGCTCCCAAGCCCTGTGGAAGGACAGAAAGGGGACAATTCCTCATGCACTGGGGCAGCTTTGTTACAAAACCCAGGTGGGATGCAGGGGGCAGAGAGGCAGGTGAACCAGAGCATGTGAGGGGCCTTGAGGACCCTGGACCCTCCCCCCAGGAGTTCCTGGAGACTCTCAGGACCAGAGGGCCCGAGACCCTGGGGTTAAGGTGGGTCCTTGCAGATGGCAGTCTGGAACATAGCTGGAACACATGTGGAACCAGCACTATGTGTTCTGGGACGAGACCCTTGTGGGAGGCCTGCACTGACCTGCAGGTCCTGGTCCTGGCTCCTCGTGTCTACAGAGAAGGGACGGCATTGAACTGAGTCTGAGGAGGAGCTTTGCAGAGCTTCACCCGCCTGTCCTCCACGGCCTTGTCCCCACCTGAAGGTACCCCAAATGCGCCTGGCTCAGGGAACATCTGAGGTCAAAGGGTGCACATGAGGGAGTCTCAGGTTCAGGCCGTTTGAGGGTCTGTCGTCTCAACTATGGCTCTCGGTCGACCTCTCAGATACAGTGTGTGTAGGGCAGGGCTCCTGAGTCCTGCTCTAGCACAGAGCATGCAGAGGCGCTGTGAATCTCCACTGCAGATGCCACCCAAGCTCTGGCCCAGCAGCCCAGGTTGGTGTGGGCATGGCGTATGGAGAGGTTTTGCCTTTGGTGTACAGTCTCTGAATTAATTCTCATTCCTCAGGAAAAACGAGAGTGAGTGCCTGTTGGTGTGCTGGCTCTGACTCATGTGACTGTGTGGCTTCAGCTATTTCAAATGCCAAAGATAAAAGACCTGGTAAATGCACTGTAAGGGGTAGCCCCAGACACACTATCACTGTTGTCAAATCATGTTCAAATATGCTGTGTTTACAAAATCAATCGTGTTGTACACAAAGCAAATAATGTCTCAGTGGGCAAAGCTGGAAGAAGCCCCCCAATCAATCATTAATAAAACCTTCAGTTAAGGAATCTGTAAACGTGGCCACCTGGTGCTGACAGCGAGGTCCTGTGTCCACAAAGCTCTGTACAAGTCCACGTGCGAGGGTCAGTGCCAGGACACACTTGCTGCCCTCTCCCCGGTCTCTTCCACAACTGCTGTGGGCATCCTGGTTCCAGCTGGGGACCACGGCTCAGGTCTCTAGTGTAAGCCCTCCTGGGCAGCCATCAGGACCAGAAGAGAGGCCCTTCTCCTGACACAGAAGCACGTGTCACCCCTAGGACTCCTCTAGAGGCCTGCTCTGCCTCCACCCAGCCTTAGGCGCACGGAGAACGTGGAGTTTTCGGTCACCATTCACCGAGCATTCTGAGATTCTGAGTTCTCACTCTCACACCACTCGTGACTGGTGGTCAGAGTCCTCCAGGTGGAGGAAGACAGGAAGGGGCGTCTTCACAACTGAGCAACGGGAAGGAGCAGAGCTCAGTCCAGTCCTTGCACAGCCACCAGACTTCTCCAAGCAGACCTCAGGCCTAAATGTGCCACCCCAACCACAGGAGAGAACTTGTGTGAACTTAGTTAGGCAAGAGTTTTTAGATGTGACACTGAAAGAAACCCACAAAAATCAGTAAATAAGATTCTTTCAAAATTTGCTCTTCGAAACATGTTACTGAGAGCATGAAAGACAAATCACATTGTGTCCAGAACATGCAGAGCACAGGGAAGTTCAGCAGCGAGAACACAAGGCCCTTCTTAGAAAGCGGGTGGAGGAAGCGCAGGCGAGAGGAGGACTCGTACCCGGGACCCTCGCTAGAGCCGCAGCTGGGGCATGGCCTCCAAAACTGCCAGTTGAGTATCCTCTTTTTATAAGGAAAAAAGGAAAAGTTGGCCAGGAATTTGAACAGATGTGTCACCAAATAACACGGACATGCACAGTGGGCACAGAACCACAACAGTTTCAGAGGCACGCTCCTGCCAGGAGTCCCGGACGTACACAAACGCGTGTGTGTCCTCCTTGTGAAGACGCACGTGCGGGCGTATCATTTATATTGTCCTGTACTTTGCTCTTTTAACTTATGAAATATTCAAAGTGCATAAAAAAGAGCCACAAACCAAACATCCACAAACCTCGACTAAGTTCACAGAACAAAGCCCGACAGGCCCATAGGAGTCTCCTGGGCCCGGTGGGCCTGCCTGCCCTCACCTCCACATGGAGGGCATTCTGAGGCCATTACTCCTCTGCTCACGCTACCTAGTACCGGTAATGGGACCTGTGTCTCGTGAGCAGCATCCGGGCTATCTGCACTTCCCAAAGTCCCATGCAAACGACATCCTAGCTTACAAGCCACAGCACAACTTGCTCTGCCCTCAGCATCTATACAGCGTTCCTTGGATTTGGTGTTTCACCTGTAAAGCAAAGAGAGTCAGACACCGTGTCCCTGAGGGTTCCATTCCTGTTCCCCCACACCTGGCCAGGTTCAGGGAGCGATGGGAGCAGGCCTGGGTGGGAAGGCCAGCGGCACACCATCTGGAGGACACTGGCTTTCTCAGGCCCAGAGCCAGGAAAAGCTGGTGTTTTCCCTGGAGAGCTGCTTTCCTGCATGTACCAGGGTCAGACGAGCGGCTAATGCCGAGGGGGTTGCTGCTCCTGTGGCCTGACGTCTGAGCCCTCTCTGAGTGGGGGACTGAGGGCACTGTGGGAAGGGTACACGGCACTCGTCAGCCGCTGCTGCTGGACAAGGCACCTGAGAGAGAGGAGGCGCTGCTGGGTGGGGTGCCGAGAGGGGCGGGGGCTCTCTGCCCGTCCGCCCTGAGCTCTTCTTGCAGCAGTGGCTGGTCTCCTGTGAACTTTCCCATGAGCCCTGTGACTCCCACACTGAATGCAGACACTTTCCTCGGACGGCCTGCAGCCTGCCCCACCGTCTGGCACTGCCGTACACAGTGCGCGAGACGGTGGCCACTCTCTCGCTCTGCACTTGTGGTTCTACCTTTCAACTGCTGCCGGCTGCGCTGTGGGATGGAGGGAGCCATGAGACCAGTTCCACTGACAATCCAAACGTGGCCCGAGGCCCCAGGTCTCTTTGGGAGCCTCCTGTGCAGAAGCGCCCCGTCTCTGTGGCGGTCGTCTGCCGTCGAGCCCCGGCGGCCGCAGGGTCACAGTCCTTTCGCTGGTCTCCCCTCGCTCGCCCGACGGCCACTCTATCTTGCCATCTCCCTGCTTTTGCCTTTTCTGGAAAGCCTTGAGTCAGCACCTGCAGGCTGGCCCGCTGGACTGGCCTCGTTCCCGCAGGGGCCTGACTCGGGGGCTCCTTTCCTAGCCCAGGTGACACCCTCATCTGGACGCCCTCGTCCTTGCCCATTCACAGCCGAGGGGCGTCTGCCTAGCTTCCAGTCGTGAGTCACGAGCGAGGCTCCTCACACCTCTGCGTGTGGGTTTGGTGGACACAACACAGCCTCTGCAGGTGTTCCAGGTGAGAGCAGTCCCGCCTTCTCTGGGCACACCACGCGCATGTCCTCCTCGGCCCACACGGGTACTCCTGCGTGGGCAGATCTCAGCCCTGGTGCTGGGAGGTGCCTCTGGGGGTCGTGCCAAATGACACGCACCAAGTTTACTTGTGGGAGGGCATGTTTGTGGAAGGAGAATGAGGTCCTCCCAGTGTGCGGGTGACCCAGGGCAGCCAAGGGTCTGCAGTGTGTCCTGGCACACCCAGGGAAAGGGCACCCCTTCTCCACACACTCCTGTGTGTGGAGGGAGCACAGGTGGGCGTGTGTGCGGGGAGGGGGGCCTTGCTCGCTGTGGCCTGCTGTCGGCTTGGTGGACACACCACAAACAGAACAAAGCACCTGGCCCTGTGCCTGCTAAGCCTTGGCCGCGGCACCCATGCTGGGGGACAGGCGGACAGGCAGCAGGGTGTCCTCAGTGCACATGGCTGGGCCTGACGCTGGCACCCAGACTTGGCTGTGGAAGCTTCGGGTGGGGCCGAGCGCTTACCTGTTGATGACCCGAAGGGGCCATCTCCCTTTTCATGTCCACTTGGGAGCCAACTGGCTCACCAGCGACCCCTGGGGTGTGCAGGAAAGTCCTGCCCAGCTCCAGGCTCAGCTTCCACCGGCTTGGGGATCAGGCCGGGCCAGCCGCCCGCAGGAGGGAGAACCTTGCCCTGGTGCCCAACCGCTGGCGGGCTCTGCCATGCTCCGTGTTTCCCTGTAGATTTCAGAAAGTAGATTAGATTTCACTTCTAATTTTTAAAATAGAGCTGACGGCAATGTGAAACCTGGTGATTTCATTAGTGGAAAGCACTGTCTAGTTATCTATCTTAAGCTATTTTGAGACTGTTCTCTGCTGTTGGGACAGAATTTCTTCTCCCAGGAGAGCACGTGCACATTCGGAAGTCAGAGTGTGAACTGCCTGTGAGGAAAAGCCGCGCGGGATTCAGGACTTCGCGGGCCAGGCGAGGGCTGCTGTCCACTCTGTGGCCACTGGCCTCCTCCTCGAGACGCGGGCCTCTGCCTCTGGACGCTCACGTGGAGCGGATCCTGGTGAGGGCGAGGGAGAGGCAACCAGCTCTGGGGTCTCCAGCTCTGTGGTCTCTGGGTCACCTTGCCAGTGGGCGGTGGGGGATGTTTGCCCCACAGAGGCAGAACCTGTGGAGGCAGAACCTCCCGGAGTCGGTCCACGGTGCTCGCACACAGGACATTGGCCTGGATAGTGCTACTGCGCCCGGCTCAGCACACCGGAGATGACCATTTCTTCTTGTTGGACAGACCCAAGTGCCCACTGCCCAGAATTGTTTTCTGATCGTCCTGAATATTCCGCCCAACTCTTCCTTCTGCTCCTTCTCTCCTGAACACATCCCCTGTGTGGCCCTGTGCGTCATGTGGTGTCCTCCCGGGCTGTGTGTACACGTGACTAACATCTAACTGTCCAGGTCAGCCATCCCTGGTTTGGCCTGCCGCCCTGGGGCAGGAACCCCTGCTCTCTCAACGCGGTGGGGAGCTGAGAGGACAGCTCCCCCTCGTGGGCCTCCTGCTGGCCCTGCAGGCCATGGCACACTCTCGCTCCTTCCCCTGGCCCTTCCCTGCTGCGGTGGGCAGCTGGGGTGGACAGCAGATTGCAGCCTGGTGTTTGATGCATCTCCACTCCCACGAGGTGGGCACTCCCAGCCTGGACTCTGTCTCTCTGCCGCCCTGCAGGCCCTCCCTGCCCATCTCTGGGCTGCTTCTTAGGACACGCGTGGCCTTGCTGCCCTGGAGCTCAGCAGGAAGCCCGGGGAGGGCTGAGGCTGACAGTGTGGAGGCTCATCTCCCTCGACTCCCTCCAGACGGCCCGTAGCCTCCCTGGAGGCCACTGGCTGCAGTAGCCACCCCTGCACTCCAGACTCTGCTCACAGCTGTCACGGCCCAAAGGCGAGCACAGGGAGGGGTCGTGGGACTCGTCACAGGACCCCCACCTCTGGTCTAAGTCGCATCTCCACCCTGCTGAGTGTACCCTAAAGGGCGGAGGTCAGGAAACCGGATTCTTGTTAGGCTCTGAAACCCCTGAGGTCACTGTGCTCACGGTAGTGCAGTCCACAGGTGGCCAGGCAGATGGCCCTCGGAGGGGACCCTCCAGCCAGCCCGCCAGCCCGTTGCTGCTCCACAGTCCAGACTTCACTCTCCAGTGCCCATGTGCCCACACTGCCCACACCACTGGCTTCTGATATTGCTGACCTGGGATTCCATCGGGGTCCTGTGTCTGCATAAATAATTTAATTTAAATGACTTTTATCGCTGAGAACTGCTCATTACTGTGAATTTTACAAAGATGGGTCTCCTACTTAGAATATCGATCAGTCTGGTACAATGTTCCTTTAAGACTAAGAAGTGACATAATTTTGGCCAGGGAAAAAAATCTGGTGAATCACGTGTAAAATGGCCTCAGGTCATTCCCAATGTCCTGAGGGTGGACACAGACTGCTTGAAAAAAGGCCAGAGGAAGGAAGCATTGAAAAAACAGAGTAAAGGAGTGTGTTAGCTGCTGTTTACTGCTGTAACTTAGCGCATGTATAGTGCGGAAAACACCGCAGACTTAATCGCTGATTGTTCTGGAAGCAGAGCCCTGAGCCTGGGGGTCTGCAGGAGCTGCAGGGGCTGCCCTTTCCCTCCTCCTCCACCTGCTCCAGCTCCCAAGCCCTCGCCCAGACACTGTGCTCCAGCACTGGGCCTCCCTGCTGCAGGATGCTCCCAGGTAACCCAGGGCAACGCTCTGGTCCCAGCAGCCTCTATAACCATACCTGCCACGTCCCTCTTGCCTTGGAAAATAGCACCCATAGGCTCCAGGATCAGGACCTGGACATCTTGGGGGATGTTTTTGCCAGTTTTTTTGCTGCTGTGGCTGTAAGATCTGACCAGAACAATTTTAAAGGAGGAAAGGTTTATTTGAGGGCTCAGGGTTTCAGAGGTCTTAGACCATAGAAGGCCGGCTCCATTCCTCAGGGCTCGAGGTGAGGCAGAGCATCATGGCGGGAGAGCGTGGCAGAGGGAAGCTGCTCACATCATCAGGAAGCAGAGGGAGAGACTCTCCACTCTCCTGATACAAATATACACCAAAGTCACGCCCCAGGGCCCACCTCCTCCTGCCACACCCACCACTTCACCCACCACTCAGTACCTGTCGGGTGGACTCACTGGCTGGGCTGAGACCCACAACCCAGTCACTCCTCCTCTGAACCTTCCCGCAGTGTCTCGCACGTGAGCTTTGGGCACACCCCACCTCCAAACCAGAACAGGGCACGCTACTCTGTAGACACAGGCGGGGTCCCCAGATCCAGCAGGAATCAGCATTTCTGAGGCAGAAGCGTGGGAGATGAGGCCTGGCAGGAGGGCCCAGGGAGCGAGTCCATGGCAGTGCTTTCCTGTGACGTCCACATGGCCGCCTTCCTCTTTATGTGATTCCTGGTGGCAGGGGGCTTGTGGGGCAGGCCTGCTGCCCTCTGTGGGGCTCTTTCCCTCCCTGGCTTGGCTGTGCTGTGTGGGCCACGCCTTACCTGGCTGCTTCGTGCAGGGAGGCCTGCAAGGGCCTGGCGGGGCACTGTGTGCGGGCTCCTCAAGCTTCAGAGCGGAACGTGTGGTGTGCGGTGTGAGGCAGTGCCAGCTGCCGCCCTGGGAATCGCCACCATGGCGGGTCACGCAGCCGAACTGTGGATCTCTGGAACATGAAGAACGCAGGCCTTTCGCCTGGGCGTTCGCGGAGAGCTGCGTGTGTCCTCACAGGACGCAGCCTTTCATTCGACGGATTCCAGCTCCCCAGCAGGGATTCTGTGCAGAAGCAGAAGCAGAAGCCAGACAGTAAAGCCCACTGCTCCTGCTTTCCACCCACTGAGTCCCTTGTCACAAGAACACACCTGTGCACACGCTCACGCAGATGAGCACACGCTCACGCAGAGGACGCTCACAGAAGCAGAGAGCACAGGCACATTTGTGCAGATGAACACGCACCACCACGCACATGCTCGTGCCGCCAAGCACACGTGCTGGGCGCAAGCTCATGGGTGAACACACGAGCACACACATGCTCCTCCGTCTGTCGGACACACCTTGCTCAGGCACTCCCCACACCCACAGCCATGCGAGCCCGTCCGTCTCCTAGTCGCTGTGTGGAAGACAGCGCCCGAGCGTCACCGTGTGGAGAGAGCGCGTGAGGGCCTCGCTTTGGAGGGTCATCACGTCTCTGGGGACTTGGGACTGTCCATGATTGTGGGTCCCTGATCTTTTCCTCAGTGGCACTGGCCCTGACTGCCCTGGGCTTCGGGCAGACCGCAGACCTGCTGTGTCACCCTCCTGCACACCAGCACTGTGGGCGGAGAAGCACAGGGTGAGGCTGATTGATGTGGCACTCATTCAAAGGACCGCTCTCTGTGAAGACGACCTTTGTTAAAAATGGCGGGGAGAAAGTGATCCGAGCCAGCTCACAGCAGCAGGCAGTCTGTCTTAAGCCCAGGCTGTTTCTGGAGCATCAGATGCAACCAGGGCCAAAGCTCCACCAGTGCTTCACGTGTGAGCTCAGAGACTCGCTGACTGCTGCAGGGCGTCGCTCAGCTATGACCAGAGGGAACCGCGCTGCTCGTGCCTCAAACCTGATCACATCGCCTATCCACCTTATTGATCATCGCCATCTGTCTTGACGTCTCTGGGGTGCCGCCTGCTTTGGGCTGCTCCTGGGCTTCCCTCCTGCCCTTGGAGGTGCATCATCTTCCAGCCCTAGGGCTGGGGTGCCGTGGGGGCCTCTCCCCCACTGTGCACTCTGGAGCTGCTCCCAGCTCCTGGGGAGACTCCCCGACAGGGCAGTCACGAGGAGGATCAGACCCTGCTGCCGAGTGCCAGGCCTGTGTGGCCCAGTGTGGGAGGACGCTGGCTGGCCATTTGGGGTGGTGAGGTCTCCACTTCTCCCTCTGCTGACCATGTTCCTCAGGTCCCCTGAGGCCACCCACAGCCTGCTCTCAGGAGCCAGCCTGCAGCGGTAGCAGCCAGGAGCCCCCCGTGGCTGCGGGGAGCAAGGCCTGCCATGCCAGTGGCTGAGCCAGGACCTGGAGCAGGGGCTGTCCATCACAGGACTGAGTGTGTCACCACCACGTTTGATGAGCAGTGGGTCAGGACCTGGTGCGGGCCCCCCACCGCCTTGGGGAGCAGAGTGGGCTCTGGGCTCCCTCCGCCCCTGGAGGACGCCTGCCCGGGCGGGTCCTGGCCCTCCTCACTGGTGGTCCCCACGGCTATGATGTCCTGGACCAGCCTCAGTGATGACACGTCCCTGGCCCTCTGCTGTCCCGACCCTCCTGATGCCCCTGGACCTCGGGACCTGCTCACTGCTCAGTCCTCATCTACCCCGTGCTCCCACGTCCCTCCCAGAGTTAGGGGGCACATCCTGCTGCCTGGACATCTCCTTCACCCTCCTGCTAAACTTAAAAATAAGCCATAAAATACGAGAGGGTGAGAGCGAGAGCGAGAGAGAAGGTGAAATGTGCAGAGTCCCCTTCAAGGGCCCCTGAGCCGCACACCAGGGCAGGAAGCCCCAGGGACCCAGGCTCCTGACTGGCTCTGGCTTCCTCTGTGTCCCCAGGTGCGTGTGTGCTCTGCGGAGCCAAGTGCTGCTTTGCTCCCCGAGCTGGCGTGAGCGAGGCGCACTCCCTGCCTGTGGCTCCTGCATCTGGTGGTGGTGGAGGTGTGTCTGTGGGGGCCGGTGGCAGCGCGCTTCCCTCCTCCCGCTCAGGACTGCGGCCCTGCGGCGCGGCCGGCGCGGCTTCACCTGACCTGCGGCGGAGGTCATTGGGTGGTTCCCAGCCTGCGGCCACTGGGACGGCCACCTGGTGCTCGCGGGCGCGAGTCCCTAAGTGGGCTGTGCGGGCTGGGCCCACCTGCCTGCTGCTTCTGTCCTCCAAGGTTCACTGGCACACAGTGGTGCCATCCATTTGCACGCTCCCAGTTGTGGCCTTCACGAAGGATGGTGAGAAGTGCTTCGTGTTAGATGTCCCCAAAGCACAAAACGTTGGCCTGCCATTTACGGAGAAGACTTTCCGACCCCAGCTCCCTACCGTGTGGCCCAGGAGGGGCGCCTACCCGGGGGAATGACAGGGCATGGCTGGCCCGGGTTGAGGAGGAGAACTCCCTGCTTCTACCTGCAGCAGGCCTCGCTGACCTCTGGCTCCCAGCCTGAGGGTGCAGGTGGCCCCACTGCATGGAGCGTCCCCTTGTGGTGGCACAGGCTTCCTTGGTGGCCTGTCCCTGGTGGGCGGCACCCCCTCTGGGCTTTGGGCATGGCCGTCTCCTTGCTGATTCGTGCCTCGTCGCATGCTCTGAGCACAGGGCGCTGGCTGGTTTTCTCAGTTCTTTATTTATTTTTTTTCTTTTATTCACCTATTTTTAATTGGTGCCTCATAGTTACTCAGAAGAGTGGAATCCACTGTGACACATTCACACGTGCTTCTCCTTTCCCACCCCTCTCCCACCCCTGGGGCCTGTCCTCCGCCCACGGGTCTCCCTTCTGCTTTCTTGGGCTCCCCCTTTCGTAAGCCTTGTGTCCTTACTTCGACCCTCGACTTGCTGCATCTGGCTCATGTCACTTACAGGACCTGTAAGTGGCCACCTGCCACAAGCCAGGCCACAGCCTCCTCCTGCTTTGTGCCTGGGTAGAGTCCTGCTGGGTGTATATGCCACGTTTTTCTTTATCCATTCATCTGTTGACAGGCAGGTTACAGAAAAAGGTAGCCTTTCAAAGAAATGGGGCTAGGAAAACTGAATATCCCTATGTAAAGAATGAGACTAGGTTCCTCTCACCCTGCACAAAAATCAACTCGAAATGGATGGAACCTAGGAATTAGACTAGAGACACTGAAACTTCTAAAAGAAAACATGGGGGTAACAGCCTGACATATCAGCACACACCAATTTCCTTAGTAAGACCCCTGAAGTTCAAGAAGTAAAACCAATAAGAGGTGGGATGACTTCAAATTGAAAAGTGTGTGCACAGCAAAGGAAACAGGAACATGAAGACAGCCTCGGAGTGGGAGAAGATCTTTGCCAGCGACTCCTCTGACAGGCGGTTGATATCTAGACCAACAAATGCTTGAAAAAATGTTCAACATCTCTGGCAATCATGGAAATGCAAATCAAAACTAGACCTAGATTCCATCTCGTTTGCGTCAGAATGGCAGTTATCAAGAATACAAGTGATAACAAACGTCGGTGAGCTTCTCCATTCTCCTCTCACCCCACCCCACCCTCATTACCCTCATCATCCACTTATCAGGGAAAACATTCAGCCTTTGGTGTTTTGTGGTTGGCTGACTTCACCTAGCATGATATTCTCTAGCTCCATCCATTTACCTTCATAGGGGGCGGGGGCTTGAAAGATGGTGGACTGAGACAGACATCATTACCCCGTGTACATGTATGATCACACGAACGGTGTGACTGTACAGCACGTACAACCAGAGAAATGAAAAGTTGTACCCCATTTGTGTACAATGAATCAAAATGCAGTCTGTAAAAATAAAAAAATCAAATTAAAAAAATTACTAGAATAGATCCCTACATCAGATTCTCTTTCCAAGGGCTTATACTTTTAAGCTGTATATCTGTGCATATTTTCCTAGGAGTATTGATTTTAGTTCTAGGAAATAAATATTTTCAACATAAAGACCCAAATATTATCAACTATAATATATTTATAAAATATAAAATCCTGATAAAAATAACGTTACAGGAAATCTGAAATTTAACCATTCAAGTTGACAATAAATTAGCTTTTAATACAAATCTTTATCAATATGGAATAAATATATATTTTTTAAAATTAAAATAAATGTTGGTGAGGATGTGGGGGAAAGATACACTCACACGTTGTTGCTGGGATTGTAAATTAGTGCAACTCTTCTGGAAAGCAGTGTGGAGGTTTCTCAAAAAACTAGCAGTGGAGGTGCCACGTGACCCAGCTATACCACTCCTTAGTAGACATCCAAAAGAACTAAATCAGCACAGTCTGTGACCCAGGCACCGGATGTTCACAGCAGCATGATTCCAGTAGCCAAGCTATCAGTCTTCTCTTTTTAAATTTTTAATTTGTTCTAATTGGTTATCCAGGACAGTAGAAAGCATTTTGACACATTGTACAGGAATGGAGCACAGCCTCCCGTTCCTCTAGCTGTGCATGGAGCAGTCACGCCCGTAGAGTGGTCATGTATAGGGTAATAATGTCCGTCTCATTCTCCTGTCCTTCCCACCCCCCCTGCCCCAGCCCTCCCCTCATCCACTCTGCATAATCCAAAATTCCTTCATTCTTTCCCACCCCCCACCCCCACTATGGATCTGCTTATCATTCAGCCTTTGTTTTTTGGGGATTGGCTTATTTCACTTAGCATGATAATCTCTAGTTCCATCCATTTACCATCAAATGCCACAATTTCGTTCTTCTTTAAGGCTAATATTCCATTGCATGTATGTACCACATTTTCTTTATCCATTCATTTGTTGAAGGGCATCTAGGTTGGTTCCATAGTTTAGCTATTGTGAATTGAGCTGCTATAAACATTGATGTGGCTGCATCACTGTAGTATGCTGAATTTAAGTTCTTTGGGCATAAATCTAGGAGTGGGATAGCTGGGTCAAGTGATGGTTCCATTCCAAGTTTTCTGAGGAATCTCCATACTGATTTTCAAAGTGCTTGCACCAATCTGCAGTCCCACCAACAATGTATGAGTGCACCTTTTCCCCACGTTCTCACCAACGCTTATTGTTGCTTGTATTCTTGATAATCGCCATTCCGACTGGCATGAGAAGAAATCTTAGAGTAGTTTTGATTTGCATTTCTCTAATTGCTAGAGATGTTGAACATTTTTTCATATATTTGTTGATCAATTGTATATCTTCTTCTGTGAAGTCTATTCAGTTTCTTGGTCCATGTATTGATTGTGTTATTTATTTATTTTTGGTGTTAAGTTTTTTGAGTTCTTTATATATCTTGAGATTAGTGCTTATCTGAGGTGCATGTAGTGAAGATTTTTTTTCCACTCTGTAGACTATCTCTTAACATTAGCGATTGTTTCCTTTGCTGATAAGAATCTTTTTAGTTTGAATCCATACCATTTATTGATCTTTGATTTTACTTCTTGTGCTTTAGGAGTCTTGTTAAGAAAGTCAGGTCCTAAACTGACACGATGATGATTTGGGCCTACTTTTTCTTCTATTAGGCCCAGGGTCTGTGCTCTGTGCCTAAGACTTTAATCCACTTTGAATTGATTTTGTGCAGGGTGAGAGACAAAGGTTTAATTTCACTTTGTTACATATGGATTTCCAGTTTTCTCAGCACAATTTGTTGAATAAGCTAACTTTTCTCCAATATATATATTTTTTTGTGCCTTTGTCTAGTATGAGATGTGAGTTTGTTTCTGTGTCTTCTATTTTGTACCATTAGTCTATGTGTCTATTTTGGTACTAGTACCATGCTGTTTTTGTTACTATATACTTTAAGGTCTGGGAGTGTGGTGCTTCCTGCTTCAGTCTTCTTGCTAAAGATGCTTTGGTTATTCTGGGTCTCATTTTTTCAAAAGAATTTCATGATTGCTTTTTCTAGTTCTATGAAGAATGTCATTGGAATTTTAATAAGAATTGCATTAAATCTGTATAACACTTTTGGTAGTGTGGTCATTTTGACAATATTAATTCTGCCTATCCAAGAGCAAGGGAGATCTTTCCATCTTCTAAGGTCTTCTTCAATTTCTTTCTTTAGTGTTCTGTAGTTTTTATTGTAGAGGTCTTTCACCTCTTTTGTTGGATTGATTTCCAAGTATTTTATTTTTTTGAGGCTATTGTGAATGGGGTATTTTCCTGATTTCTCTTGTAGTAGATTCATTACTGATGTATAGAAATACATTTGATTTATGGGTATTGGTTTTATATCCTGCTACTTTGCTGAATTCATTAATTAGTTCTAAAAGTTTTCTGGCGGAATTTTTTGTATCTTCTAAATATAGAATCATATCATCAGCAAATAGTGGTAGTTTGAGTTCTTCTTTTCCTGTTCATATACCTTTAATTTCTTTTGTCTAATTGCTCTGGCTAGAGTTTCAAGGACAATATTGAATACAAGTGGTGAAAGAGGGCATCCCTGTCTTGTTCCAGTTTTTAGAGGGAATACTTTCAATTTTTCTCCATTTAGAATGTTGGCCTTGGGCTCAGCATAGATAGCTTTTATAATGTTGAGGTATGTTTCTAATATCCCTAGTTTTTCTAGTGTTTTGAACATGAAAGGGTGCTATATTTTGTCAACTGCCTTTTCTGTGTCTATTGAGAGAATCATATGATTCTTGTCTTTAAGTCTATTGATGTGATGAATTATGTTTATTGGTTTCCATATGTTGAATCAAACTTGCATCCCTGGGATGAACCCCACCTGCTCATGGTACGCTATCTTTTAATATGTTTTTGTATGCGATTTGCCAGAATTTTATTGAGAATTTTTGCATCTATGTTCAATAGGAATATTGGTCTGAAGTTTTCTTTCTTTGATGTGTCCTTGTCTGGTTTTGGTATCAGGGTGATGGTAGCCTCATAGAATGAGTTTGGAAGTCTTCCCTCCTTTTCTATATCATGGAATACTTTGAAGAGTATGGCGATAATACTTCTTTGAAGGCCTTGTAGAACTTGCTGAGAATCTGTCTGGTCCTGGGCTTTTCTTTGTACGTAGGCTTTTGATGGCTTCTTCTATTTCATTGCTTGAAATTTATCTGTTTAAATTGTGTATGTCCTCCTGATTCAGTTTGGTAGATCATATGTGTCTAGAAATTTGTTGATGTCTTTGAGATTTTCTATTTTATTTGCATATAAATTTTCAAAATCGTTTCTAATTATCTTCTGTATTCCAGTAATGTCTGTTGTGATATTTCTTTTTTCATCACAAATTTTAATAATTCGGGTGTTCTCTCTTTCTCTTCATTAGTGTAGCTA
Source organism: Sciurus vulgaris (assembly GCF_902686455.1). NCBI lineage: Eukaryota > Metazoa > Chordata > Mammalia > Rodentia > Sciuridae > Sciurus > Sciurus vulgaris. Next base: position 1,722,613 of record NC_136464.1, read on the forward strand.
AGGGTTTATCAATTTTGTTTATTTTTTCAAAGAACCAACTTTTTGTTTTGTCAGTTTTTTGAATTGCTTCTTTTGTTTCAATTTCATTGATTTCAACTCTGATTTTAATTATTTCCTGTTTTCTGCTTTTGGTGTTGATTTGTTCTTCTTTTTCTAGGGCTTTGAGATGCAATGTTAGATCACTTATTGGTTGACTTTTTATTCTTTTCATAAATGAGCTCACTGCAATGATCTTTCCTCTTAGCATTGCCTTCATAGTATCCTAGAGATCTGGGTATGTTGTATTGGTGTTCTTATATATCGCTGAGTATTTTTTAAATTTCCTCCCCGATTTCTTCTCTATCCATTAGTATTCAATAGCATGTTATTTGGTCTTCAGGTGTTGGTGTAGCTTCTATTTTTCATTTTATCACTGATTTTCTAGTTTTCATTCTGTTTATGTGCTGATAGAATGCAGGGTAGTATTTCTATTTTTTGTATTTGCTGGGGTGTTTTTGGGGTATATGGTCTATTTTAGAGAAGGATCCTTGTGTTGCTGAGAAGAAAGTGTATTCACTCGTTGATGGATGAAATACTCTATGTATGTCATACGTTAAATCATTGATTGTATTATTGATTCTATAGTTTCTTTGGTTAGTTTTTGTTTGGAAGATCTATCCAGTGGTGAGAGAAGTGTGTTAAAGTCACCCAGTATTATTGTGTTGTGGTCTATTTGATTCTTGGAATTGAGAAGGGTTCGTTTGATGTAGGTAGATGCTCCATTGTTTGGCCGTATGTATTTGCGATTGTTATGTCTTGTTGTATGTGATTCCCTTAAGCAGGATGAAATGCCCTTCTTTATCCCTTCTGACTAACTGGTTCCAAGTCCTCTCTATCTGATGTGAGAATGAAAATCCCTGCTTGATTGCACAGTCCCTGTGGACTGTGAACTCAGCCATGAGCTGAGAGACTTCTTTCACTGACTTGTCTTGAAAGCTGAAGCAGCTGCCTCAGGCCCTCTCTTGTGAGGGGTCACCAAAAAAGCCAAAACCGCACCTGCATGAGTGTTCTTGAGCCCTGACCAGCCACTGCCACCCTTTCTTCTGGCCTGGGCTGGAGCCGGACTCCCTGAAGCAGGAAGTGGGGGCTAGTGTGGAGGCTTGGGCTTCATCATCACTTTCGGTTTTAAGGCTCTCTTTCCAAACCAGGGCTTGCTTCTGCACGGAGGGAGCCCAAGGTGTCTCCAGCCCCAGCCCCACCCACACAGAGCAGCAGGCTCAGACTTCACCCAACTAAGCAGCAGGCGCGGGTGAGAACCGGAGAGCAAGTGTTTCCTGGAGCGGGTGGGTCAGTGGGGTCTGTGGGGAAGTGGGCCAGGGATGCGTAGAGTGCACGGAGGGTCTGTGATCAGCAGGTGCGCAGTGCAAGCTGCTGGGCCCCGTCCAGCTGGGGAATTCTGAGACAGTGTGGATGCACACCAAGTCCCCATCCCCAGTGGTGACAGGGGCTTGTCCTCAACTCCCATGACCCAGGGTGTCAACTTGCTGCCTGCCTTGCACGAGCAGAGCAGACTCTGTACACCCAAGAGCCCTCCGCAGAGAGCCTCAGGCTGCAGGGGAGGCCGGTGAACCTGGGAACTGCGCACCGAGGCCAGAGAGCAGTGGCTGCTGGGAAAGCCAAGACAGTAAGGTGACTTTTCAAAGGGTCTGGAAATTTGTCTAAAGGCAATCGTTTCATCCAAAATTTAATAAATCAATTTATTACGTACACCAGGTCCTGATGAAGCTGGGGAATGATTGTTCTATGGGTCTTGATTAAGTCAGAAATAATTATTCATAATTAAGATCGTATTTCAAAATAAAAACCAACCAAGCAATGTATCCCCTGCAGGGATGGCCGCCATTCAGGAAGTGCTTCCACCAACAGCAGGGCCGCCCTCTGTCCCACCCAGATGCTGCCACACTGGCTGAAGGGTCGCCTCTGTAGGTGACATTGTCTGACTGCGGGGCCCGTCTGTCCCACGGCATCTTCCAGGAGCTGCGTGTCAGTCTAGATTTAGAATAAACTTGTGATCCAGGCAGAAGCCCTGGGAGTGCTACCTTCTGGGAAGGGCAGGTGCTGCTCCCTCGGCCCCGCCCCCAGGCGCTCGCTGGGCCGGAGAGCCTGAGAGCCAGGCCCACAGCCGCGCTCGCCGCCAGTTTCAGGCCCTTCCAGGTAAGATGCCGTCAGTAAGGCCAGTGGCCTAGCAGCAGAGCTTTAATGTACTCCACCCTGGGACCCCTCAGCGTCCCACAGGCTTTACTCAAACAGGACGGGACGACCACAAACCGCGGGGCCATTCCATTCCGGAGCGCGAGGGGTATCCACCAGCTCTCCTGCCGTCCTGACTCCTCGCCCCACACTCCTTCCTCCGTCGCCTAGAGCCGCCCTGCACACGTGCCTGCTGGGAGTGCGCTCCGTGGCCAATCCACCTAAGACGGACCACCCCTGGCAAGCAGCAGATCCCGCCCCCTCGCACTGCCCTGCATCTCTGCCGCCAGAATCCAGCCGGGTTTGAGGGTGACTTTGCAAGTTCCCTCCTAACTCCAGGGCTCTCAGCTCAACCTTCTGCGATGATGCCGCTGACCGAATGGTGTGTCGTCCTGCGACCTGCCCCCAGGGTGACCCACCCCTGTGCATACTCCCAGCGGTCCTGCTCTGGTGTGCTGGTCTCACCAGGCCTTGGTGTCACTGCCCACAGTTCCCCTCTGCTGGGAGCCATTGTTGAGCCCCTGGGACTTTGTTCTGTGTGTCCTCAGCCTGGCCAGGAGGCCCTGTCCTGCACCTGGTCCCTGGTCTTCTTCAGTGCTGGACACTGAGCTCTGCCAACCCTTACTCTGTTAGGCCTGGCTGCTGTGTGAGGACTCTGCATTGCTGCCTTCTCCTGGGAAGCCGCTCCTCTCTGCAGACAGGACGGCCAGCCCTGGGGAACAGGTCACAGGGTGCAGCGCTGTCCCCACAAGCAGACACCAGTCAAGGTGAGGCCTGTGCGAGGCCCCCTGGAGAGCCCCCCCTTAAAGAGGCCCTGTGGGGTTCCTGCGATGGGCAGAGTCCTTCCAGAGCAGAGGCAACAGCAGGCTGGCGGTTTCTGGGTCTGAGTGAAACAGAAGCCCTGCCCAGCCTGATGCGTGGTGCTCTGGGTGGCAGAGGTGTCTGTCTTTGATGAGGACCCTCAGGACGATGCCTGCGCTTGGTGAGATGGCAGAGTGGTCAGTGCTGCCTAACGTGAAGGACTGGAGATGTTGGCGTGAGTGTCAGCTCGGGTTCCATCGCAGTGGCCTTTGCAGCGAGGAAGAGTCCAGCGTGAACTGAACCAGCCTGGACTTGCAGGGAGTGGTGGTATTTTGCAGGGAGTGGGGAGCCCAGCTCGGTGTGGTCAGGAAAGGGGTGCTCTCAGAACAGCAGGAAGGGCTTGGGCCACGTGAGGCAGAGCTGAGTTTGCTCACTGGCCCTCCTGGCCTCTGCAGGGTCGCAGGACCAGCCTTGGGCTTCCCAGGCAGGCAGGGAAGGTAACTGTGGGCTGCTAGGAGCCACTTTGGTGGTGGAGACCCCATGGAGGAGTCTCCGAAGCCTGTCTGGAGTTCAGTCAAGGACAGTTCGTGTGGCATCTGTGCCTTGTGGCATCTGTGTCTTGTGGCATCTGTGTCTTGTGGATTGAGATCAAGAAGTCCACAGGCGGAACCGAGTCCGCAGGGGCTGGTCTAGTGACGGCCAGGGGACTGGAGAGGCTGAGATGCTGGATCAGGTAGGCATCCCCTCCCATGCCAGGCCCCGAGATTCAGAGGTGCCCAGCAGGTACAGCCTCTGCCTTGGGCTGGCACTGGTAGACCAGTAGCCTGTAACTGCAACAGCTACAGGTTCAGGTGTGTACGTGTGTGCATGTACGCGTGCCCAAGTGGGACAGGTAGAGTCGGAGCAGGGAGGACCTTTCCCCCAAGCTAGCCCTTCTGCCCCACCCCTCCTTCCTGCTCCTCCTGGGGGCCTGGAGCACCAGCCCTGTCAGATGGAGGCTGAGCAGTCTCTGGACGAGAGGAGGCTGTGGGGAGTGCAAGGGTGGAGGCAAGGCTGGGTGAGCCAGAAGGACACCTAGGCTGCCCTCCAGGTGTGAGGGTATGTCCTGCCAGGTGACACCTGAGGTGCCCAGCGCTGCCTCTGATCTGATATCAGTGCATAGGCTTCTGCTTGGTGTTTCAGGAATTGTTCCCTTTAGGTGTTTGGTGAAGTTGGTTCAATATCTGTCCAGGAAAAGCCCAGCACTATACTTTCATTGATGATCCTTTAAAGCATCACATTCTACAGCAGTCATTAAGTATATTTCCACTTAGGATGAAATAATTTCTATTGTTTGAAGAAACTAATTTAGGGTAGATTTTGAAGGTGGAATGCATCTTAAATTAAAAGGTCAAATCAGACTCTGGAGCAGATGACAATGTTTGCTGAAGTCTACTTTTTTCCTTGACGGAATTTCAAACTCGGTTTCTCTCTTGTTTGTAATCAGCACTAGAACTCCCATCTGTGGAGGGAAGGAAGCTCTTGCTATCAGAGGCAGCCACAGAGAAAGAATTGAGATAAACGGGAAAGTCCAGGTGATTCGATGAATATTCATATGGACAATCTAATCAGTGTCTGTTCATTATCCACATTTCCATTTGAAGCAGGTTTAGAATATAAATAAAGATTGCGGGCGATCGCATTGACTTTCACTTTGCTCTCAGAGGCTCCAGTCCCCGTCAGCAGCCTGGAGCATTTGGCTTTCTGTGTAAGTGGAGAGAGGCTAAGTCAGAACCCCGGCTCTTTACCTGAGGAGGAAGGCCCTGGCAGGCCAGGCGCATCCCCAGGAACCGGGATTCTTACCTTATGGGAGTGTAGGTGGGCCCGATGGCACGACTTTCCAGGAGGTCCCCTTTATCCCTGAGGGTGGTGAGGCGTTTTGGCGCAGTGTGGGTGAGGTGGGCGTGGGGCAGTGCCAGCACGCTGGGCTGGGCCACCTGACCGGGGTTTAGGCTCCCAGCTTGCACTTGGGCTTCCACAGGCTCAGGATGACCTGGCTTCATCAGCAATCAGGCAAGTGAAGGTAAAATAAAGCCACACCCGTTTTCTCAAGGGACAATGACAAGATGAACTCCAGGGTGGGGGCTGGGCCATGCAGACTCCTCCTCAGGAGGGCGGCTCATGGATGTAGGGGCCAGGGCCTGTGTGTGCTGCCAGTAGGCTCACCTCCAGGAACGGTCAGTACTGATTTTTGTACAGGATATTAATTAAAAGACTATTTATAATATCAAAAATTAGCAGCAATTTAAATGCTCAATGTTAGGAAATGGGTTGAGCACTGTTACGGGCTCTCAACAGCTCCGCCGAGGCTCTGGACAGCAGAGGCGGCTGGAACCTGGGCACGGCCATTGGGCACTCCAGCCAAGTGTGCCAAGTTCACCTGGGGTGCCCTGCGTTCTCAGTTCAGGCATGTCCTGTGGCCACTGCAGGGACACACAAGGGGATGGCAACCAGCAGAAGCTCCGCAGACGCCCACAGGGGTGGTAGGTAAAGGCCGCTGACCTGTCAGGACGTGGGGAAGGAAGGGCAGCGTTCCAGGAGGGTCTCTGGGCTTCCTGAGGATGGGGGTGTGCCCACCCTGGACTAGAGGGCCCGTGATGGCCAGTTTTCTCCTGAAGGGCCGGCTGGGGAAGGCCTTCACATTCTTCTTTGGGGTTTTCTCCAGAGAACGTTGATTACTGAAAAAATGCAATAAACGTCATTTTACAGCCAAGCTTTCAGGCCCCTCCTCCTCTGTCACACACTGCTGGCAGTGTGTCCATTTTGCTGCACCTGAGTCCTCTCCCGTGAGAGGGTGCAGCCTCCTTGGCTGGGTGCTGCAGGAAGCATCTTCTCCAAGCTGTGCTGGCTGCACCTTGTTGGAACTGGCCTCCTGGTGCCTTAAGAAAGATGAAATCTCAGAGCTTTGCATTGGATGTTATTAAAGAGTAATGATTCGGTGACTTAAAAGATTTAGTAGCCAGGTTGTTACAGTGTTAGAGCAGAAAGAAGATTAACGAGGCCCTGAGCTTAACATGTGTCTCAGGAACGGAAGAGCCACTTAATTTCTAACTGGGTAGAATTTGTCCCTCACCTGTTTTGCAAGAACAGCTACACTGGAACATGATTTTTAAAAAAAAAATTTCGAAGTAACTGATGAAGTAATGAAGTCACTGCGGAAGGATGAAGATGCTCAGACCTGGGCCCTTGTCCCAGTGCCTGGGACTCCAGGTGTCTGCTTGTCCCTGGTGCCTGGACTCCAGGTGTCTGCTGGGAGGAACAGCCTTTCAGTCTCTGGAGTTGGAACCTGTGGTTCGGCTGGAACCGGGCCCCTCCTTGGCCTCTGTCTGAGGTCTTCCTCCTTTTTGGGGTCAAGGACAGGCCTGCTGTGTAGGGGTTTGGGATGCACACAGACTGGTGGAGACTCCTCCCTTCAAAGGGGGAACCCACTTCAGGGCCCTTCACTGTGGGCTGCACATTAGGTTTGAAGCCTAACTTCAAACCAATCGAATGTGGGGAGGTGACGGGCGACTCCTGAGACCAGGTCCCAGAGGTGCTGACCTTCACCTTCGCCCCTGGAGGCCCTCTGCAGGGTACCAGACATCACCCAGAGGGGTTCCCCCAGTACCCCAGATCCCAGCCACCACCCGGCACAGACACCCACTTAGTTCTTGCCTCATGGAGTGACAAGTCACCTGTGCTCCTCTTTGCACCCGCCCCTCCTGGCACTCAGGTAGGCTGCTGGGCCGGGAGCCCTGTGTGCGTGGCCGTGGGCTCTCGCTGACCGGTAGGAAAGCCACTTTCCAGGTGAAGATCATTCACAGGTTACATGAATTGCGGATTTCTCCCCGTCCATGTGTAAGGTGTCTCCTGTCATATCAAGCACTGAAATTTTTGATAGGGCCAGATTGACGATTCTTTTCCTTCAAGATTTGGGCTTTCTCCTGTGCCCTGTGGTTCATCAGAGTATCCTTGTCACTCTTTTCTAATTCGTCTTTCACCACGAGGTCTTCAATCCTTCTGGAATGCAGCTGCTCTTGCTGGGAAGTCAGGGCCCTGGTCCCAGTGTGCAAGGCTGGGAGTCCTTGGGGTTCTTTGCTGGAAGCTGAGAGGTCACCCTCCTTTCTCTGACTTGGTCCCTTTGGGCATAGCATCTTGTGCTGCATGGTAGTGTGGGCCGTGGCTCTGCACCCTGTCCTCTTCTGCCACACTGGCTGTGGCCCAGCCTGGACACTTCCCGCCCTGGGTGCCCCAAGGGATGGCCACTCTCCATGGACTTTTTTTCTTTTTTCCAGAATTCCTTCACTGACCAGGGAACTTCATACTTTCACGTGATGTTTATTTTATTTTTAAAAATTACATTTATTTAAACTGACATATTAAAACATGGAAGTTGTTGGTATTAGTGGGGCTTACACATTCATTTTATGAATTTTAGAATCCATGTTATGAGTTCTACAAAAGTAGCCTCTTAGGAATTTTGGTGGAGTTGCTGGCTCTGCAGACGCACAGGGAGGGAGCCGGTTCTCCACGAGATACCCCCACACCCCAGCCCCTCTTCACTTAGTCACCTTGCCAATGCCTCCAGCAGTTTCGTGACCTTCTCTCCACAAACATCTTGGACATGCCCTGTTAGATTCAGCCCTAGGTAACTTGTGCCACCTTCCCCCGTCACTGTGAATAGAATCTTTCATAAATCACATTTTCTAATTGGTTTTGCTGGTGTGTAACGAGGCTTTGATTTTTGTGTTGTACCTGTGAGCAGTAGGCTTGTAGAACCTTCTTATTAGTTCTAATTGTGAATTTTCTTTTGTTATTTTTTGCATGCAGCTATATGGATTTGGCAATAATTGTCTATATTTTTACAGTCTGTGCACTTCAAGTATCTTAATTACCATCCTGCCTGGCAGGAGCTCCGGTGAGGTGAAGGTGGGCTGGAGCTACGGAACCTCCTCCACTCATTCCTGGGAAAACCGCGACTGTTCTGAAAGTCCTCTGGCTGTGTCCTACCTAGGAGGCTTCCCCAGTGGATGCAGGAAGCACAAACAGTGTTCTGGGTGAGGGAACTGGTGTGCAGAGGCCCCAGCAGGGAGCCCAGGGCAACGGGATTTGGAAGCGCTTGGCACAGCTGCCTGTGGGCCTGGGTGCCGCCTTCTGCACAGTGGTTGATTCAGAAGCTGGCGAGAGGCGATGGGGGTGTTGAGAAAAGACAGACTCATAGGGAACGCTGGGACCAGGTGGGACACTGTCTTCTGGTGGAGGAACAATGACCCAGAGCTAGCTCAGCACGGTTATTATACAGGTTTTATCATCAAAATGTTGTTGGTGGGAAAGTTTTAGCAAAGTAGACAGACGTGGAGGTCGCAATGAAACTTGAAGGCATTGAGGTCACCTTGTTATGTCCAGAAATCTCTGTCCCTGGGAGATGGTGCCTGGGCTCAAGGCCAGACTGGTAGGCTCTGTGCGTATGCAGGTAGCCTCCCTAGGCCGGTGTGACCATAGCAACGGGGCCATCTTGACCTGCATCTTTGCACAGGAAGTTCCCAGCACAAACTCAAGTCACTGCTCTCCACACCTGGGTCCTGGGGAGGCGAGGGCAGGGAAAGGGTCCAGAGGCAGCCAGGGACCCTGGCGAGGAGTAGGACCAGGACGTGGCTTAGTCTTCTGGGCACTGGGAACCCCTGCAGGTTAGGAGTGGCAAGGTAGTGTCTTTAAATCAGCCTCATGGAATAAAATTATGAGACTAAGTCCACCAATTTAGAGAGTGAGATTCAGTGAGCTTGGACGACTGTGTACAGTTGCTTGGCTTCCCTCACCACTGGGCGTTTTCAAGTTCGACTGTGGTGGCCTGGGCAGGCTGCCCCATCCTTACCCGAGTTCCCACTGTGGACAGGCCACACACACTTGGCTTTCCACAGCTGGTGGGACTCTGGGTTGGTTCCACGTTTTGGCTGTTACAGACAAAACTGTGCGAACATCCACTGGCATGTCTCTGTGGGGATGTGGGCTCCATTTCTCTTGGATGAAGCCCCTGGGAGACCTTGCCCCAGGATCGGGACCACCGAGCAGCATGGCAGGGGTACACTTAACAAGGTCAGGTGCCACCACCCTCTCTGCCACAGTCCCCAGCACAGGGCAAGCCTGGTGCTGCGTGTGCTGACTGCGCTTGGTGTTGCCCGTCTACACTGCAGCAGAGGGGCAGTGAGTTTCACTGTGGCTGTGCCTCGCATTTTCCCAGTGACGGCGACGCTGAGCATGTTTTCACAGAGTTACTGACCATCTGCAGATGTTCTCTCGTTAAGGATCTTTTCAGATCTTTTGTTTCACCCATTACATTTTTTCCTCTTATTATGGGGCTCTGTAAGATTTCACATGTTCCAGTTACACTTTTATTTAGACACCAGTTTTGCAAGTATATTTCCTGGCCTGCAGCTTTGCCTTTAACTTTCTTAAAAGCAGTTTTTGAGAAGCCGGGTGAAGTGGCGCACGCCTGTAATCCCAGTAGTTTGGGAGGCTGAGGCAGGAGGATGGCGAGTTCAAAGCCAGCCTCAGCAATTTAGCAAGGGGTTCAGCAACTCAGTGAGACGCTGTCTCTAAATAAAATATTATGAAAGGCTGGGGATGTGGTCTAGCAGTTAAGTGCCCCTGGGTTCAATCCCCTGTACCCCCAAAAAAGTCTTTGAAGAAGACATGTTTAAGATTCTCACAAGATGATTAGTGGCTCTTTTCTTCTATGGCTCTGCCCTTCGCTTCCTATCTGAGAAACCTTGGCCAGTCCAAGGTCATACTTTTTCTTTCTAGGAGCTTTATAATCTCAGCTCTTATATCCAGGTCTCAGGTCCAGTTTGAGTTGTTTTCTTGTATATGTAAATGAAGTAATGGTCGAAGTTCCTGTAGTATTTTTTTTCTCAAATCGCATCCAGTTGTCCTGGCCTCGTTTCTTGTGTTGGACGTCGTTCTGGTCTTTCCCCTGTGTGCTTCATTTGGATTGCTTGTGTTTCTTCTGCTCCCGAGGCTTCATCTGTAGTGTCTGATCTGCCGTCAGTGCCATCCAGTGTGACGTTACCATCCAGTGTGACTTTAGAAGCGTAGGCTATAGAATCACTGCAGACTGTGCAGTGTGCTCCCAGGTCCCACCCTAGCTCCTCCTTTTGCCAGCACCTTCTGTTACTATGTTACATTTGTCACAATATGTGGACCCATACTGATATTTGATTAACTGAAGTCCATCTTTTTTTGGGATTTCCTCAGTCTTCCCGGGTTGTCTTCTTTCTGCTCCGTGGTCCCATCCAGGATCCCATGTCAGATTTGATTGTCAGTGAATTTTAGTTGTCACTAAGTTAAATGCTGCGTGCCGTTGTCATGGAACTAGACTCCATGTGCCTGTCATGCCTCCTGACTTACTTCCTGGTCGTGACAGTGTCTCTGCCTTTCTTCATGCTTGATGACCTGGACAGCGGGCAGGGTTTCTGGGTGCTTTGGAGAAGACTCTCAGTGGGACGTGTGCATGCATGCAGTGTATGGTTCAGGGAGTTTCCAGCAGGACTTCTCGCCACTGCCTGTTAGCAGCCGGGGTTGCTGTCCTTCCCCATCGGATCGTGGCACCTGCGCCACGTGCAACATAACGGATGACCCCCGAGCCCTGCACACGGGGGTGGCCTTCTCCTTTCTAGAACGGCCTTTCTGCTGAGTGTGGACCAGATGGCTCCATCCTGATTGCCACATACTGGGAGCTGCTGCCTGGTTAGTGCACACTACCCTGTGGTATTTCATGTTCCCAAGTCCCCAAGAGAACAACTGGTGGTGGCAGAGGCAGATTTCCCCTTCCCTCCCCTGGACCACGTTTGTAAGGGAGACGTTCTCCTTGGCAAACACGCTTCTTGTTCCAAGCCTCTGCGGCCCTTCTGTGATATGGGTTCTGACAGACCAGTCGCTGGGGAGCTGGTCCTGAGCCAGTGAGGTTGTGGGTGCAGCCGGAGCAGATGCACAGTTTGCCTTGTGAGTGGGGAACTGCTGGGCACTGCAGAGCTTCAGGCCCAGAGTGAAGAACACTGAGCTCTCCCCTCTGGGCCAGCTCCCTCTGCATGCATAGTGCCCCTGTGTCCTGTGGTCCCAGGAACTCTGCAGAGACAGGGAAAGTGGCACAGCTGGGTCCTGGTGGGAGGGGCTGAGGCCTGCACCCACTGGGATCCAGACTCCATTGTTCCAGGGCGCATCCTCCTGTGGGAACTAGGAGGCTTCAGATTCTTTGAATGAAATAGTCTCGGTTCCTCAAAACAAACAGCCATGTCTGTTCATTACTTGGTAGAACTAAAGAAAGCAAATTAGTTCCAGAAGGGAGGTAGGGAGAGAGAAGCAAGCATGCTAGGTGGAAACAAGGTGAGGTGATATTTTGTTAGTGCTTTCTAAGGTCACACCAGAAGTCCTCACTAATGCAATAAGACAAGAAAAGGAAACAGAGGCGTGTGAATTGGACAGAAGAACTCAAACTGTCTTTGTTCATAGTTGACATGACTATGTAGAAAATACAAAATAATTGACAAAATTGAACCCTTCTGGAACTAAGAAATGATTATAGCAACTTTTAGGATACAAAGGTTTATGTACACAAAGTCGAAGTTAATTGCTTTCTTATGTACTAGTTGGTTTCTGTTTATACTAACACTCAGAAAAATGAGACCTTTAGGCATAAAGCCAGCATGGTATGTGTGTGATACCTGAGGAACACTGTGAAACTCACCAATGACTAGGGGAGCCAGGGAAGTGTGGACTTGGGCCAACTAGGCCTGTCAGTCTTAGACGCAGCACTCAGGAGGGGATGAGGACAGGGAAGTGGGGTGTGCTTGGCAGCAGAAGTGTGTGGGAAACCTTTCTGCTGTCTGTTGTCTGAACGTTGAGGTTTTTAATAAAAATTTCTGGAAGAAGAGCATGTGAACATTCAGATGGAGCCATCTTGTAAGGCATCCTGCGGGCCAGCCCTCTGTGCACATGCTCCCTGGTGGCTTCCTGGGTATGTCTGTCCAGCCCACTTGTCCTCCCGGTGGAGAGGTCTTCCTCCACAGTCAGCTAAGTGGACAGTGAATTAATTGAACTGCTTAATTTATACTCCCACTTTTGCTTGATGACTGCCCTACTTTTTTTTTTTTTTTTTTTTTTTTTTTTTTTTTTTTTTAGAACTCCTGAAATAATGTGGACAAATTAATTACGATGACGAGTTGGATATGAATATTACATTTTCTTTTTGGTCTCGTGATTTGGATAGACTGTAATTTGAATGTACTGCATTTTAATTCCTGAAAACTTTTCCACTGGGGAGGGGAAAGCAGTGTTCCAGGCACACTTTCCTTCAGGCAAGGTGGACCTCGGTCTTGCAGGCAACCCCTAGGGCTGTTTTGAGGAGACTTCCTGGCTGCCTGGCTGCTGTGCCTTCCTTTTGCTGGTCCTGGAGCACAGCCTCACCCTCCTGCGGGAAAAGGAAGCTCAGGGCAGTCACCTCCAGGTCCAGCCCCGGCCTGACCATGGCAACGGAGCCCACCGTGCTTCTCAGGCATGGCTGCATGCCCTCCACACCTCTGCACCAGCCCTGGACCCTGCTAAGGACCCTGCCAAGACCCTCCAGTTCAGCTGTGTGGTGCTGTCGCCAGGCATGTGCTGCACAGGTGGGAGCTGGCCAAACCACGGTTCCAGTCCTGCTGTCCAGTCAGTCCTCCACTCTTGTCCTCCTGGTGAACCAAGACCTCCCACCCCTACCCTGCCCAGGCCCTGCTGCCCAAGCCCTTTCCTGCTGTGGTCACGTGGACCGAGGGCCAGGGTGCTGCCAGCCACACACCAGGGTGGGCTTGCCTGTGTCCCCTTGGGGTCTGGGTTATTAATAATGCTCTACCAGCAGGTCCTGGCTCCAAGAGAACCTCCTTCTGTTTGGCAAGCAGACTTGAAAAAATCGCATCATAGAAAATAAGAAGCATTTTCAGTTCCTAAATTAGAGAATTTATGGTAATAAATCAAGAGTGTCTACCATCATAATCACTGAAAAACATGATAATATGATTTAATCTTAAAATATTTCTAACATAATATTAGAAAAATTATATTTCAGCTAATATCTGGTTAGCCTGTTGTGAATGTATGCAAATATCTCTGGAAATATTAATATATACTGCTAGCTTTAGCTAATTAAAGAAATAGTTTCAGGAGGAGCAGCCTCCTGATAATTTAATCACTGTTCAGTTGTTGCAGATAATTATGGTATTTGTTATTAAGTTCTCTCTGATTTTCCAAGGAATGAGAAATCTGATATAATCTTCTACCACGTGAGCCAAAAATTAATTTTATTTAATTGTGAGAACGATTCTGATCTGAGGACTTGATAGCAGCCCAGTCCCAGGAGCTCTTCTTTCCTCCAGGTCTCCCAGCGTGGGCTTCGCAGGACGTTAGCTCTGGCTGCCGAGATCGGGAGCCGCTCGGAGGTGCGCCACGTTTCCATGAATGATTCCAGAACAAGGCATCTCTCAAGAGGTCGCCCTAACTTTTATGCTTCATAATAAAACCTCACAAAGACTTTTTAGGGAATATTTTTTAAAAAAAGATATTAATCACAACGTTTTTTCATGAAGAAGTGGAAGGATCTTAAGAACCTAGTGGTAATAGGGCAGCCACATAAATGGCGGTGCACCAGGTGACCCACAAAGAAGGCAGCTGTCCTCGGGCTTACGTGAGACTTCCAAGGAGGTCCTGACACCACTGCATTCATTTTGTGGGGAGAAAGGACAAAATTACTTATATAAACATGAGCGAAAAAACCTGCAGAAGGACTGGAAAGTACAAGCAAGCGCCCAGAGAGCTTGGGTTGCATGGGATTGTCAGTTTTTATTGTTTATCTCCATATCCTCTGAATTTTGTACCTGGCGCATAGTAGGTGTTTGGTAAATAATTTCTGCTGAATGAACAGGGCAAGAACTCATTACTTGTTAGTCCTTTTTAGGAGCTGAGGTTGCCAAGTGCCCAGGCCAGTGCCACTGGAAGCCAGCACCTCCTGTGACGCCAGTTGGCTGTGCCAGCCAGACCAGCCCCTGTGGGGTGCGGGGTGCATGTGGCCCGTGCCCTCCTCAAAGTGGCCCCAGTCCAAAGCAGCTGGTAGACCAGCAGGCAAAGAGTTTCTGTGAAAGAAAGGACTGAGCAAACCTGTGACAGAGTTCTCAGGAGGATGGTTTGGTCCCAGACATCCCCACCCCAACCACCATGCAGACAGACCACGTGACTTGTCCTAGAGAGCAAAATGTGAGCAGCACTGTCCTGGGGCTGTCCTGGCAGAAGCTCCACCCGTGCACAACGGCACCATGTCCTCACCTCCTGTTGCCACGACAGGCAGCCAGGTGCCAGCCGCCCCCCACCAGAGGGCTTCTGAAGGCCCTTTACACATGCTGCTCAGCTCTGTCCACTCAGGACTTTCAGATCTACTCTGACCTGCCCTGGCCCAGGGAGGCCTAAGGTTGAGTGACTGGCACAGGGGGAGTGTGGTTGGTAATTTGCACACTGGTGAGCGCCCAGGAGCCTCCTGCCTCTAACCCCGTGTCCAGGGCTGGAGGCGAGAGGTGAGCAGGGCTTGAGTCCAGGTGTTGTCAAGTGGCATCTGTGCACAGCTGATCAGAGCCTAGGGGAGATGAGGTGGGGGGACTCCCAAGGGGTGCATGAAGGGGACCCCCACAATGACCTTACCTGCTAAGACTTTGTAGAGTTGGGTGGGGACATTGCCAACTGTTCTGCATCACAGAAAGTCCCAGGAGTTGGGGGGCAGGGACATCCTACAGAAAGGGACAGGTGGGGAGACTTGCTTTGAGGAGGGAGCACCGAGGAGAAAGACTTCAAGACTCTACAGACGCTGAGCCCTCCTGCTGTGGTTCTGGGCCCTCATGGGAACGCGCTGACCTAGGGCCTCGGAGGGGAAGCTGTTCCTGTGTGTAGCTGCGCCTCGGGTTTTCCTCGTGGCCCCTCCTCACTCCGGTGGAGGCCGTGCTTCCTTCCCTCATCCCACACACTTCTGTGTGGCCCTGCTTTGTCAGGTTGTAGCTCTTATCAGTGCGCACGTTTTCCTTGCTAGACTGAGGTGCTCCTGTGGGCAGAAATCGTCCATCAGTTCTCTGAGCACCCCGCTCCTGGTCCTGAGCAGCCCAGCCCTGCGATCTCTGTCTGTTAAATTAGTCGTGTGGCTCAATGATCGTATATAGAGAACTTCACATGAATAAGTAGATGGCTATGTAAGTGTCCAGTGTTCATGTCACACATGTACACTTACACGTGTACCTATCGCCTGTCGGCACCGCTGACACTTTACCCAACAGAGTGAGGATGCTCTGCTGTGACTGAGAACGGCCACCACGGCTCAGGCCCCCTTCTTGCGCTGTGGACAGAGCCCTTTAATTTGCGATTGTCTGATGAGTTCTGTTCTTTCGAAGCAAGCATTTCCATTTCCATTCTGTACCATGCTCCTTCAACCATGCTAGTAAGATGTTTTGAATGAGCATCTGTTTTCAATTTCCTGTGGAGAACCTTCCAAATTTATCAAGTTTTCAGAAACATCCATGACCTCAATAAAGTTAAGAGCTGGTGCCTGGGGCTTCTGTTTAGATTGTGCTTGTCGCACGTGGCGTTAACAATGAATAAGTTCATGTACTTTGCTATTTTTCCCTAAATAAATGAAAAAATTGTTTAGTGCTGCCTTGGACAAAACCCAATTGGTGAAGCGGACCTTACTTTTGGAACATGACAGGTGATCCCTTAAGCACCACCTGGTGGTAGCATATTTTACCCAGAGTTGTCTTTTGAGTGGAAAATAATTTCAAAAAAATAAAGAAAAGCATCGACATTGTAAACTCTAATGCATACAAAGCCCTCAAGAGATGTCACATCAGTTGATGACAGGCTCGACTGATTTTCTCCCCTGAGCCTACTGGGCTGCTGGGCAGGAAAAGGCTGCCCTGTGACCTAGGATGTGTTTACTGGTGGCATGGTACCATTTCCTTCCGGGTTGGGGACAGGTGCTGGTTTGTGCGTGAAGTTCCAGCAGACGAGGGCCCAACCCCTGAACTGCCAGGACCCTCAGATAAGAACAAATCTTGCTTCTGCTCCCAGCAAGCTGTAAACCGCCTGCTGGCTTTTGGCCTGGAGCTCACACTGTGGGCTCTCCTGTGTTTCCAGGGGACCGACTGCAGCACTTGGGACCTGCCAGCCTCCATGACTGTGTAAGCCAGTTGCTCATGATGATCTGTCAGTCTCTGTCTCACACACGCCTCTCTCTATATAGATGGATATCATACTATCTATCTATCCATCATCTATCATGTTCTGTTTCTCTGAACAGTTTAGGTTAATATGGATGCACCCTAGAAGTTGTGCATACAGCTTGCTACCAACATCCTCCAGAAGTGTGGTTCATGGACAAGACATGCTGCCCTCTCCTGCTTCCCGCCCCAGCACAGGCAGACCTTCATCATCTGAGGCCTCGGCTCCATAGGGCTGGGAAGGAGGACATGGAACCAGACCCAGAGATGCTCTGTAGGATGCAGGCAGAGACTCAGTGAGCACAGCAGCACTGTGGCCGAGAGGTTTCAGGAAGAAAGAGGGACGCCAGTGTCACCATTTCCAGCGGGGAGCTCTGAGGAAGGGCACTGAGTCTCCTCTTTGCTGAGAACCTGGACTAGTGCACCAGCTGTTGTCAAGGTCAATTTTCTTCAGCCTGCAGGAAGCCAAGGGCATGCTGGCCATCTTGATGAAATCCAAATTCTCCCCAGGAGGAGGGACAGCTATTGCTTCTAGTCCCATGAATCCTCCCTGCTGCCCTTTGATTATGGATGAAAAGGTAGAGCACGGGAGTGTTGGCTTGGCAAATCCAGGAGAAGATGAGTAGTGACAGTGACTTGTCCCCAGGCAAGAACTTCAAAGTCTGGAAACAAACAGCACAGCACAGACCAGCACCACTTGGACCTGAGTCCAGTGTTTGCAGCTTCCCTCCCAAGTGGGCCTACCTATCCCATGACCAAGCCCATCAGAGCTGGAAGACAGCTGGCCTCGAGAAGACGAGACAAAAAGCAGGACCTGTGGCCCCAAAGCCAACGGCACTCTGCAGGAGAAACGTGGGCCTCACGCAGCCGAGGCAGAGACCCGCTGCTCACCCGCCAGCCGTGGCCTCCAGAGTCAGGGCCGCTCAGGGAGATGGCCTTGGACAAGCTGAGACCCTCAGTCAGCTCTGAGTCCAGAGTCCACTCAGCCCAAGAGCAGGCGGAGACGGCGGAGCGGGTCTCAGGGCTTTGAAAAGGAGGCTTGGCTGACCGTGGTGGAAGGGTGGGGCCACGGCTTGGCCACATTGGGCTGTCTCTGCCCAAGGCCACGGTTGGAGTGGGCACTCAGGGTGCTTCTGGCTGGCCTCCTTTACCCCTCATGGTTGACTCACTGTGGATCTCAGCTCCCTTTGTGCCCGCTGCTGCCGGCTCTGACGGGACCTGCCCTTAAGTCGCCCTGGCAGGCAGGCAGCAGAGCCGTCCCACACATGCCTGTCCTTGCCAGTCTAACTTGTGGTTCTTGGTTGGGGGATTCTGCCCCCAGGGAACATTGGCCATGTCTGGGAACACTTCTGTTGCTGTGTTTGGGGGTGCTCCTGGCCTCTGCTGGGTGGTGGCGTCACCCCTGTGACCCAGCTGGGTCACGGCCCCGTGTCCACAGTTCTAAGTCTGAGCTGCCTGCAGGGTCACTGAGCACCTGTTCTTTCAGGACTAACCAGGCACAGGGCAGCCTTGCAGCTCTACCTGGGTGACTGGCACCTCACACCTGCAGAGTCTCAGCCCGACTCTGGGGGCCGCGTGGGCCAACCTCAGTCCTCATATCACAGAAGAGGATGCCGGGCACCAGGGCAAAGGCTCTCAGGGATAGAGCAATGGTGGGGCAGTGGGCTCTGTGGGCCTCTCCTGAGAATGAGGCAGGGGTCTCCTTCAGGCCCTGTGGCTTCAGGTGGCAGGGACAAGACTGCTGGTCCTACCCAGCTCATGGCGCCTGACTGAGTTTCTTCCTACCAGTGCCACCATCTCTGCAGAATGCAGATTCTTTCCCAAAAAGGACAGCTGGGGACCTTTGTGTCCAGTGCATGCCAAGCTCTGTTGCTGGTTTGATGACCCCAGGACCTGCACTTGGGCTTCTCTGGTGGCCTGAGGACCTCTCAGATCCACCATTCCAGGAATGACCACTTAGATCACTGGGTTTGGGGACACATCCCTGTGCATGGCCGAGCAGCTGAGCCCTGAGGGCCTGCTCACTGTCCTGAGAAGGCTTGCTCCTCCTCCCTGGATGGACAGAGCCGTGGTGCAGGCGCGAGGGAGGTCACCACCACCAGCACGAGTCTCAGCTGCCCCGGGAGCAGGCTGTGCACTGGGAGAGGCAAAGGCTCTCTTTGGAGCTGGGGCTGTGAGAGTCTCAGCGGGCTGGGGTGCTGGGGAGCCACCTGCGAGATGGGCAACCTTCCAAGTGGCCGGCGATACAGATGTGGTATCCACCTGCCCAACTAGTTGGCCTCATTTACTGCTGGGGAAATTGATGATGCTGCACTCTGCATGCTGGAAGGTGGACTAATTAACGAGGGACGCACTGGTTCTTGCTCAGTGGACCATGCCTGACTTGGAATGAGCTGCCATCTCTCTGGACTCCAGAGAAACTTGGCAGGGCAGTGCTGGGTCCTGCCCAGCATTCGCTGCTCCAATCCTGACCCACCTCTGCACTGGAATTTCTGCCCCTGGGTTTCACTCCCACCTCCAGGCACTTATGGTCTGGCCCCCAAGAAGGTGGAACTCCTGGCTAAGGCCTTGAGATAACGAATATATAAAGTCACAATGGACAGAATACACTTAAAGGGACCTGCAACCAACAGCACCCAGTCCAGGAAGCCAGCCCACCAACCATGCTACCCAGACCATCACCCACTCTAACAAGTCCAGGAAGCCAGCCCTTCACCTACACTAACCAGTACATCATCCACACTAACCAGCACAGGAAGCCAGCCCACCATCCATACTAACCAGCCCAGGAAGCCAGCCCACCATCCACGCTAACCAGCACAGGAAGCCAGCCCCTCATCTACACAAACTAGTCCAGAAAGCCAGTCCACCCTCCATGGTAACCAGCACCCCTCCTGGGGCGGGGCTCCCTCCTCCTCCCCTCTACAAACCCAGCTCTCGCCCATCGGCCTGCTCCCGCTGCCCAGGCAGACCCGCCCTCCTCTGCCAGGACGCAGCTGTGGTCTGACTGCTGCCAGTGGCCTCGGCTCCCTGGGCCTGGGGCTGTGTCTGCCCCTGCTGCTGCAAATCTGAGACGAAGCTCAAGTTCCTTTGCCTTCTCCTCACCCATCTTAAAGTAGGACCAGTGTCCGTGCTGGCCTGTCCCCTGAACACAAAGGCACTTCGCCCTTGTGCTGACCTGCACTGGGGATTTGATTTTATGTCCTCTTTTGAGTCTGTATGTGGGAGGGGTTGGGGCTGTGGGCACCGAGGTGCTCAGGCCCCTGGAGACCAATGGTGCCCTGAACCACCCTCACGTGGTGTCTTGGGCTCCCTTCCCCTAGGCAGACTCCAGACGGGGACCCGTGTCTATGGGTGGTCTCAGGAACACCTGGTCAGTGGGTGAGAGCGGCAAGACCCTAGTGGAGGGAGGGGCTATGGCATGGGCCTCTGAGCCCCACCCTGCCTGGGGAGTGCAGAGCACCCTCAGATCACACAGAGGCCAAGGGGCCGTGATTGCCCTCACATCCTGATGGCTGAAGGCTGCCGGGCCAGCTCCTCCTGCTTCCGTCCTGCCAGATGTGTCCCTGAGGGAACCCTGGGCGAGGGCGGGGTGCAGCCAGGTCCTGAGGGTGCAGGTATTGGGTGCTGGTGGGGTTTGCTCTGCGACCCCCAGAGACTGGCCCTGGTGGGATGCGTGTGAGGTCCCCAGCCTGACTTCCACCCTGTGGGTGGTGCGGGCCTCGGTGTGGTACTGAGGGGCACAGGTGGTGCCTGAGAACTGGCTTCATCTCCCGAAGTGCCTCCCTCCCAGGTGACCTCTGCAGAGGCTCCCGGGCCCTCTCCTTGTCTTCTCTCAACCTCCATTTCCAGGAACTGACCCTGCTGGCCCTGCCGTGATGTACACCTGGGCTCCTGGCCCGTGATGCCCACTTCGGCTCACCCCAGTGGGCCCAGGGCATGTGCAGCACGGAACAGCTGCTGCAGCTGTTTGCAAGAAATCGAGCTGGCCGAAGCAGGCCGTTTTCCTTTTGAGAGTTGACCACAGAAACCAGAGCTCCGGGGCGTTTGAGGCACCTTTAGGTGTCCAGCCCCAGTTAAACTTTATTTCTAATCTAAACCTGCAGCAGGGAGTGTGGGGGATGGGAGGAGAGTGGGAATCGATAGCAAGTGCCGTAACTCCTCAGCTAATCTTCCAGAGGGACAGAAGGAACCGCCGAGAGCAAACCAGAAGAGAATTATACAGCGATATATTTCCGAGGAAAGTTATTAAAATATTGACATTTCATCTGCACAGGCTTTCCCTCAGACGTCTTCCAAATGGCCCCTCAGACAGGGCTAATTTAATTATGTTCCACCTTCACCTGCTCTATATCAACCAGATCCTTCCAGAAAGGCGGCACTTATGTACCTCCCGTCTTGGAGGCTTTCCTAGGACTTATCTCCTTTCCCAATGGGCTTTTAAAGAATTCTCATTCCTAAAACAGCAGAGGCTGACCTCACAAGTGGTGACCCCCATCCATAGTGGCCACGCTTGACCTCTTCTCTGGACAGAACCTGCTGGAAAATAAAAACAGCCCCAGGAGACTCTGAATGCAAACTGTGAAGAGCTGTTGTGAATCTTCCTTTTCAAATCCTGTCTCTGGTGTACTAATCGGGAGCATCGTCTTCCGAGAGGGCTTGGTGTGTGCTGTGTGTGCTGTGTGTGCCCACGTGTGCATGCACGCGTGAGCCACATGCTCCTGGTGGCTCAACAGAGCTGTCACCTTAAGGAGCGCTCGAGCGAGCGGCACAGCTGGGAGGAGAGAGAGCCGTTCTCCCAGGTTCTGCTGAGAGCAGCGCTGCCCACTGCCCCAGCTGGATGACTCCTGGGGAGGGGCTGCCCTGCACACAGGATGTGGGCAGCACCCGGCCCCACGGAGGAGCGCAGCAGCACCTCCTCCCCAGCAAGCCCAGGGGAAACCCGTCCTCCAGACCGCTGGAGCGCCCCAGGAGCAAGGTCACCCGCGGAGAGAACCTCGACCTGGGGATGGAGGATGGTCCGCCCCGTGTTCTGGTCAGCCGCTCCCTCCGCCCTCATGGTTCACCTGGAGAGCGGCCTCATACCTGGGCGGTGACCAGACCCGCAGACATGAGGCCTCAGAGCTGCGGGATTTGTGGTCAGGCACACAGAGGTCCCCGCAGTGGCAGCCAGCAGGCAGGCCCCCAGGGTGCGCACCCACCCCGAGACCCCTTGCTGGGTTCTCCCGTGTCCCTCTGGCCCGTGGGTTCCCAGTGGGTTCCATGTCGGACAAGCACTCAAGGGGCAGTGCCACCCCAGCTGGCTGCCACTTCACCCAGAGGGTGAGCCTCGGTCCCAGCACAGGGGAGGCCCCATGTCAGGCTGCAGGAGGTCCAGGTGGGCAGCTCTCAGGCCACTTCAGGAACAAGCCCATTGCAGAGCTGTGCCAGGGTCACCTGTGTCTGCAGGGACCCGAGTGTGGCTGCGCTCTGACGGTTGGGTCAGGATCCCAGCCTGGACCACGCCTGCCTCCCAGGGACCCTTCCTCTAGTTCTGGACTTGCTCCCTCCCAGCCAGTGGGCAGCTGTGCACTCCAGAGCCCTGCTGCCGGGGCAGCTGGGGTCCTCAATCGGGTGCAGGAGCCCGTGGAGGGTGGCAAAGCAGACATTCTCCCTCATTCTCCCCATCCTTAGGTCGCATAACGCAGAGTTTCCAAGCCCTGGCAGCACCTGGATCCCATCAGAAGGCCTGGTGAGCCTCACCTGATTCTTGGGAGCAAGGGGTGTGGCCTCCTCTGCCTGGCAGACAGCGCTGGGCTTCAGGCTGCTGGAGGGATCGGGGGACAGTGTGCGGTGGGTGTCTCAGGTCAGCTGTGGCCCAGGTGCTGGGGCCTCGAGACCCTCCAGGAGCCGCAGGCCTGTGCACCAGGGTCCACAGCGCTGCCTGGCCGGTGCCTTGACTCCACCTGGGCTGACTCCAAGCCCCTCCTGATTCACTGGTCTCCACTCCTGTGCTAGACCTCTCCTGCAGCCTCAGGACTCGATGACCCTGCCTCCACCATGGGCCATGCTGCTCAGCATGGCCAACACCAGCAGGCACCTGTGTCCATGGCCGCAGCGCCTCTCCCTGCCCTGCCTGCGCTGCACTGCTGCAGGCCCCAGGGTCAGCTGCTCTGCCACCTTCCTGCCCTGGCCCCACATCACCCTGGAGGCTCACCAGCCTTCCCTCTGCCAGGAAGTCTGCGGCGTCCCTGGAGAGACTGGCCCCAAGCACGCGTGCCTTGGCCCTGCCGGCCATTTGGGCCATGCTTGCCCGTCTCCTGCCACCCGACTCCTCCAATGTTCCCTGCCCTCTGGAAACCAACGCTTTCCCCTGCCCTCAGCTCTGTGTCCTCAGCCGCAGCTTCTGTCACCAAGCCAGGGCACATGTTTCCCCCCAAAGCCCTGAAGGCTGTCTGGACCCTCAGTGCTGCACGCTCTGCCTTCTTGGTGGGTGGTGCCACCTGATGAGCCCTCGGTGGGTTCTGGAGGGTGCGGGGTCCTTGCCACGTCCCCGGCCTGTGCCCAGCAGAGCTGGTGTGCAGTCTTCCCCCGAAAACATTCGGAGGGAAGGACAGAGAAAACATGCTGGCAGGTGAGACCCGCGGCACCAGGGGCCCCACCTCACCAGGGGCAAGGGGGCTGGACTCCCGGATGCTGGTCCTTCCTGCAGCCGGGGGCCCAATATGTGCTGAAATGGAGTCGCAGCTCCAGGGCTCCAGGTCCCCATCGTCCCCAGACCCCAGGCTTAGGCCACTAGCCACCGAGACTCACTGGTGACTCACTCTTCCATCACCAAGGTGTGTCCCTCAAGAGTCCATTAGGGGTGATGTTAACATTATCAAGGAGACAGAAATCGTAAGTGTAACTTTGAGCAAAGTGATAATTTGGTTTTTACAGACAGAGATCATTCATTTCAGCAGATCGATGTGTTCCTGAAGGAGAGGCCTGTTGGCCAGGCAGGCATCGATCCCGGCTGATTTAGTGTGAGGGCGGCCACACTGATGCCCGGTCAGTTCTGATGGATTTTTGGAGAGGAGGCCAGGACTTTATCATCAACACCAGGAGATGGAACCCAGGGGCATCTTTGTCAACACGCCCATAAAAATTCAACGGGTCTCTGCTCAACGTTGAAGTTGTTTTTAGTTGAGATACTCAGCAGTGCACGGTGGATTTTACAGCAACCGTTTCATTAACATCAGAAAAACCCCTTCCCCCTCTCTTCCGAGCATCAGAACGAGCCCCTGACCGGGTTCTGGATGGTGCCCCAGCATCTCTGGGCCCTCTGCTCTGCCTGGGAAAAGCCACAGCCTCCCCTGGGGCGCTCTGTGGAACCAGGACAGAACAGCAGTGCTGCTGCGTCTCCAGCCTTCAGTGCTGGGCTGAGGTGGCACTGCCAGTGTGCATGTGGCTCAGCGGATGAGGCCTCTGGTGAAGGCCACGTGCTGGACACCAGTGAACAACTGGAACGCGCTAGGAACCAGGCTGCAGAGGGCTGGGCACCATCAACGGATCTCCCCCAGCCTCAAACGGCATCTCCCAACAAGCTGAGCGTTCTGAGCAGACTCCAGGGAGGGCTGAGGACGGGGCCGGCCCACTTACACATGTCCATGCCATTTACACACACATGACCACTAGCCAGCAGCTCAGCTATGCAAAGCTCAGCTAGGCTGGGCACTGAGCATGAAGGGGCTCTGTTGGCGAGCACCCCTCCGGTTCCACCTGTGGGAGTGTCCTTGGTCCCTGGCTCCTGCCTGCCTCCTCCAGGCAGTAGGGACTGCCCTGGAGCTGGGTTAGCTAGGCCAGATCATACTCCCTCATGGCGTCTTATATCGAACTGACTTCAAGAATCAAATCAGCTGCATCCCAGGGTGAGGTGGGCTTTCAGTGGAGGGGGATTCCTGCCAGCAGGAGGGCCCTCACCTGCAGGTGGGAGTGCTTGTGGGTGCCCTCTTCTAGCCACCACCCATGATTGACCAGCAGGGCCATGGCTGGGCGGGGCAGTGCTGGACCGAAGGGCCCTACACAGGCATGCGATGCCACATTCTTGAAGGAGAGCCAGTGTTCTTCTAGAAGGATGGTCCTGCCGTGACCGTCTGCCTGGGACGCCTTTCTCATGGTTTCCTGCACTTACTAAAATGTAAGAGGCCTGGCAATGCTCCGGGGGGTCCAGACAGGGCCAGGGGTCCAGACAGGGCCAGGCGCCCTGGCTCCTGGGGGAAGGGAGACGAGCTCTGTGGGCGCCCAGGGCTGCGGGCACCGAGAAGCACCTGTAGACCCTCCCGAGCTTGGCGGTGGGGGCAGTGGGTGCATTCGCACGTATCCTCTTACTTGGCCACAAGCCTCAAGACTTCCCAGGGCTGCCGGCAGAGGTAGGGTGAGGCAGGAGCAAGAGGGGCTGCCTAGGGTTAGGGCACAGCCTGGCTCTGGCTGTAAGGTGCTGGGCACCTTAGTCTGCAGGACTGAGGGGCATTAGCATTAAGGCGGATGGATTGGAATGACTGGCTTTTAGACGACCGCTTCATAATGTCGGGGTTTGAACTTTTAAAAAGACAATACATTATTGATGAATAGATCTGATGGGAACTGATAAAGCAAAACAGGGAGTTTATCATGACAAGATCAATAGCAGTGCACAGCGAAATATATGGTTGTTCTCTGTGAATGACGACAACGTGGGGAGGGCCCGGGCATGCCTGTAGGGTGTTCAAGTACCTGGCCTTGCTGCCTGCGGGGTGGGGAGGCATGAGGGTCCTCGGCTGCAGAGCAAGAGCAGGAGGAAGTGACTGGGTTTGCTCCACTTCCTTGGAAGTCTGCGATTGCTGCCAGCTAAGCCCATTTGGAGCCTGGTTTGGTGGGCAGGGGTCTGGAGGAGAACCCGTCCAGCCCCCTGACTGTGATGTTCAGCAAATGCACCAGAAGCAAGGGGAGTGCCAGCTCTCCCAGAGCTCACAGCACTGGCTTGTGGGCTTTCAGATCTGGTTAGTTCTCCCTGCAGGTTTGGGGAGTGGACAGCTCGTTTTAGTAAATGGAGATACTGAGGTTCAGGGAGGCTAAATAACTTGCAAAGTGCTCCCGGCTGGTGAGAGGTAGAACCGAGGTAGGAAGTTCCTCCACACATTGCTGACCAGGCCCTGCCTCTCCCTCACTGCCAAAGAGAAGGGCCAAGCACACCTGGAGCTGTTACATGAGGTGGAAGGGGTGCCTACAATGTCAATCTTACGTGTGCGTAACTTTGATATGAACTAGGTTACAACCACAACTCAAGGTTTTAGAAGTTGACTTTCTGCATCCCACTGTGGGAATGTGAGTGAGTTGGGGCCGAGGCTGTGTGTTAGCAGCCTGGCTAGCCTGGCCTGGCATGGATCCTGGCAGAGGGGTGCCCGGGAGGTGTCAGACCCCAGGCCCGGCCCACAGACCAAGGGATCAAGGACTTCCCTGGGGGCGGCTTCCCCAAGGCCAGGCTCCTGCGAGGCTAGGATACGTGAGCCCTGGCGGTCCTTGAGTTAGGTGGCACTTTGGGCCAGCCCCCAGTGCTGTGAGAGGGGTGGACCTTCTGAGGGGAGGGGCTTAGCGGGATTGCTGGAGGTCACGAAGTGCCCTGCTGGACAGTGGAGCCCCAGCCTCTTCCTCTCGCACCTCCGTCCTAATGAGCAACTGTTCCCCACCAGCTGCCAGCACGACCTGCGGCTCACCACAGGCCCAAGGCGGCAGGGCCACGCGTCACAGACAAAACCTCCAAAAGGAGCCATTTCTTTGTAAGTCGACCGTCTCGGGTGTGTGCTGTGGTGGTGGGAGCTGGCTCACAGTGACAGCTCTTCCTGATCTCACGACGACGTGCTGCCCTGATTGTGGTACAGGTGAGGTAGCACTCGGATTCCACCTCTGGGAAGGAACTGCTTTGCTGACCTTCCTGCAGGCACCGCCTCTTCGTGTTGAAGGACACCCTTCTGAGGTCCCCTGGAGAGGGTCTGTGGTTCAAACCCTGCCTGGGTGCTTCCTGAGCTGCTGCGGCATGGACAGAGCAAACTTCCGGGCAGGTAGAGCCGTTGGAGGTCTGCAGCTAGGTCTGGGGACGTCCCTCGGGGGCAGGGTCTGTCCTGGCCCCCGTGCCCAGTCCCCAAGTCCTCTCCTCCCAACAGGCAAGCACCTGCAGCTCAGTCTGGAAGCTGGCCTTAGGCTGGGTGGATATGGGTCATCAGTTCTTCACTTCGGGGAACATGCTTTTCTGCCTCTGAGGTGTGCCATGCATTTCCCACATCCACCCCTTCTGGCTTTACTTCTGCTGGGTCTGCTGGCTCTCCTGGATCAATTCATCTGACTAGGAGGATGGTGGTTGGCTTCCTCTCTTGCTTGTGCTTGCCAGCCTGCCCGATGGTACCCTGTCCCACCAGGCTGGGGCTGGGCTTGGGGGAGAACGCTCTCGGCTGTTGCCGCCAGAGCTCTCTATACCAACTGGGGACGGAGGGGAGGACCGGGGCGGGGGAGGTAGAAGGGCTCGCCTTGGACTGTTCCATGGCTGCTCGGGACAGTGCTTGCTCCCTGTGTTTGCTCCTGGTCCCACCCACTTTACTACCAGGAGGGAAGAAATGAAGTGCCTGCCAACCGAGAGATGTCAGCCCATCGAGGGGAGAGGTGTGGGACTGCAGAGATGCTACACTGTGAAAAACGATGGCTGAAGCCAGGGTCTCGTGTTTCTCCATCACCTAAGATCACCTGACTGCTGGTCTGGTGTGTGGTCTTTTGTCCTTTGTGCGAGAAATCCTGCTGTCTCCACTATTATGTGTGCCCTTCCTGCAAGCCCTGGGGCAGGTCCCTCTTCTCCTTTCTGTGCTCCTAGGTCCTGTGTCTGGAGGTGCCAATCACTCACCTACACTGTGTGGTTAAGACCTTTCTCTTCTGGAAGGCAGAAGTGACGTGCGTGTTGTTGGTGGCTTCCAGCTCACGGTGGTCCAGTGTGAATCAATGTGATCTTTCCCTGTGTGCCCCTGCCTGCATCCTCCCTGCCCACCCCAACAGCCTGCCAGCTTCCCATGCTCTCAAGGTCTGTCTCTTGCCTCCACTTATCACCCTCTTGACTCATCCTGCTTCCAGCCTCTTCCGTCTGAGGCCCCTGCCTCTTGCCTAAGCTGCATCCTTTAGGATTTCCTTACTTAGGGGCCTTGGTGTGTTCCAGGCTGCAAAATTGCCATGGATTCCTCCCCTTCCAAGCCAGTTTTCTCTCCATCCCAGAACTGCTTGGACGTGTGACATGAGCAGACGCTCATCAGGCATGTGCACAGCGGGTTTGCTTCTCCTGCTGTGTTCTGCACCCGGAGACCACTGCGAGACGGAGCCCCAGCAGGCCCTCCCTTGGGGATGAAATGTTCCAAAGAGAGGAGCTGAGGTCCCCAACCAGCAGTCTGCCAGACAGCAGGTACAGGAAGCAGGCCATCCTGGCTCCCGAGCAGCTGGCTACAGATGGGGGAAGAGGCAGCAGAAGCCCACGGTCTAGCCCAGCAGGAGGGGTTCCGCTACCAAGCTTCCGGGTGGAGTGTTTGCAGCAAAAGCTGATGTACGTGGTGCAGATTTAGTTTCATCTACCTAAAATATTTTTTTTTATCTTCATTCTGGAGATTTCTGGCATTGGCATGAAACTCCAGGCTGAAAGTTCTGAGCACTTTGAAGATGCTGCTCGGTTACGACGCACTCCTTTGCTGCTGGGAGTCAGCAGTTAGCCGAATCTCTTTCTGTGAGCCATCCCTGGTCTCCCCCACCAGCCCCAGGCTATTTCTGGATGCTTTCAAGTTTTTTTTTTTTTTTCATCATCTTTGATATTTCTCAGTTTCATGACACACTTGGGGGTGAACTTTGTTCCCTGATTGGGATTGGGTGACATTTGGGGGTATGAAGATTGAGGTCTTCCCATAATTTGGAGAATTTTCTGCTCTTGTCTCTTATTGTCTCTGTTCCATTTTTCTCTCAGTTCCCTTTTGAAATCCAGTTTTTTGCATGCCGGTCCCATTTACAATCTTTTCTGTAACCAACATCTGCCCCATGTTTGTGTCCCATCCTGTGCATCTCTGGACTGTGTTCAGATAAGTTCTGACCCACGTTACACATCCCTCTCCTACTGTCCATTCTGCCGTATTTCACTCACATTTACTCAAAGTTTTATAGTTTTTCAAATCATCTTGTTCCCTGCTAATACATTTAAGCTTCCTTTTGAAGCTCCCCTTGAATTTTTAAAACATATTAAAATTTCCGTGCACACGTCTGATGTTCCAGAGTCTGAAGTCTCACTGAGTCTACTTCTGCTTTCCCTAATCACGCGTGCTGTCTTATTCCTGTGCGCGTTATCCGAGGCGCCTCTCCTTCCCAGGTGCTGCGAGTTGTTTAGGAGGAAGCTGGGCTGGAGCCGCAATCCCTCCAGAGAGGATCCTGCCCCCTCCTTTCTTTCTTTTCCGCTCCCCATCCCCCTCTCTACGTCTGAGCCGCTCTGGTTTCCTGAGGTCTTGGGGTCACGCAGCACCTACACCGGACGCAGCCCGGGTGAGGAGGCAGGTGCAGGCTGACAGGAAGCTTTTCTGCTTCTCTGCCGGGCTCACCCTCCTTCTTTCCCACGCCCTCTGCCCAGCCCAGGGAAGGTCTCAGGTGTTCCTACATTCCCCTGATTTTGCTGCTGGGCAGGGGCAGGCACAGTCCTTACTCCACGGGTCTATTTTATGACTTATGTTTTGTGCTTTTTCTGCAGTGGCACATGTGTTTGCAGCAGAGGAGCTGATGGGACATGGATTCGGATCCAACCTGGCCACAAGTTCAAGGTTAGATTCTGGAGCCTGCATTCTGGTAGTGACTATTTTGCAGGCAGAAAAATCTCCCAATTAAGAAGTGACATGTTTTCCTCACAGGGGTTCATTCTCCCGGACTCTTGGTCAGCTGATCAGGACATGGGGTTTGGCCACATCTGTGCAGATCTTGGTTCAACCTCCCGGACTCTTGGTCAGCTGATAAGGATGTGGTTTGACCGCCTCTGGGCAGATCTTGGTTCTCTCTTTAATAACTGTTATCTCCAGCAAAGGCTGTGTCCATTTCTCATCTGCAAAATTCTGAAAAACCACCCATCGGCAAACAACTCAGGAGCACCTCTAGGTGCTGGGCTCTGGTGTGTGTGCAGAGAGCTGTGCCTCAGGGAACCCCCCCTTGGACCTGGTGTGGGTTAATGACAGAGGGGAAGGGAGCTGCTCATCAGCCGACCGCCACTTGGGGAGACAGTCTGGGTTGTCCAGGCTGCCCATAGAATCTCAGGTTCCTCCACGTGGAAGAAGGAGGCAGGAGAGGAGCTCAGAGCTGAGCAACATTCTGGGAGACGCAGCGTGGCTGGCGCTGAAGATGGAGTGAGGGATCCTGGGCCCAGGGATGTCATGGCCCCTGGAGGTTGGAAAAGGCAGGAAATGGATTCTGTGCTCTAGTTAACAGTCCCCCAGGCTCTGGATTCCAGAAGGAGCTTGGTTCTGCCAGCACCTTGACTGCAGCCCAGGGAGACTCATTCCAGACCTCTGACCCCCAGAGCTGAGGGTAGGAATCTGTGCCTTCTCAGGCCACTGCATCTGTGGTGTTTGTCACAGCAGCCACAGGAAGCCACACGGCCGTAGGTGGGCAGTGTGATCTGTCACCAGGGCACCTGTTTTCTCTCTGCCTTGAGGCTGGCCAGTGGTGCCCGGGAACCACATTCTCCAGGGACACTCCTGACCCTTCCTCCAAGTCACTCGGAGGCTCAGGTGACCAAAACACAGACAAGAGCCACCTAGGGGAGGGGAGCTCATTTTGGTCCAAGGCTGGTGGACTGCATCACCATGGACCTGAGGTGAGGCATAAATCATGGTGGACGGTTGTGGTGGGGAAGCAGCTCAGCTCACGACAGCCAGGAAGAGGGAGAGAGAGCGAGAGTGAGGAGCCAGGGACAAAATCCATCATCCCCAAGGCACACCTCAGTGACCCGCACACGCTGCCCTGTGTGCCGCCTCACCCAGCCTGGCAGCATCTCCAGGTGGCAGTGCATCCTCCCCCTCAGGGCTCTGTGCACGGCTGACCTCTGAAGGGCTCCTCCTGGGCCATCGGCACAATCAGAGCTGAACACTCGCTGACCAGCAGCCTAAGAACTTCAAAGCCAGGCTTCCTTTTAGGTGTGGGGCCGTGGGACCACATTACCAGCTGTGGGAAAGTCAAACTCTGTTTTCCTTCCGAAGCACCCTCTCTGCCGGCCAGCACCTGTGGCCAGCTTGGCCTGTGGGGTCATCACCTGGTGCTGAAGACCAGCCCGAGCTCAAAAGCAATGGCTCATGCATGGAAGGGTAGGTGCTCCCTAGAATTCTGCCTGACGGCAGCCTGCAAGAGGAGGATGGAGGGTGGGTCTGCTCTCAAATCAGCTGCAGGGCCTGCGGGGAGCAGGGCTGTTCCCTGTCTGTGTCTCAGCTGCTCTGCTCTCTGGAGCAGCGGGGAGGAGGCGGTGACCTACTCTGCAGGGTGCTGGCTCAATAGGGGAGCCTCTCCAGCCTTTCCTTGTGGGTGCAGGAGCCCACGGAGGGGAGACCAGGCACACCTTCCTCTGGACCGTAGCCCTCCGATGAGCATGAGATGTGCCAGGAGACCCACCCGCTCAGCCTCCGCTCTCAGGCAGGCTGGCTAGGCGTCTCCTCTCCTGCCATGTGTAGACTGTGCTGCTCACTGACATTTGTCTGTCCTTTAAGATCGATTTAAACCTTTTGTCTAAATTCGCATTCATATTTCATGCCCAGAATGAGGCCATCTTTCGCCTCTTCCTTCCTAGGAACACTTAGGAACCAAAATGGTCCTGGGGCGTCTGGGGCTTGGAGCTGCCGCTCGCCCGCCAGGCTCACTCCCTCGGGTCTCAGTGTCTCTCAGTCATCGGCATTTAGAGTCCAGGGAATAATGCACTGTACTGCATTATTAGGCATCACTGTACTGCAGCCTGCGAGGCCTGAGACGGGCCTCCCTGGGGGACTCAGGTGTGGGGGCCTGGAGGAGTCTTGGCAAGCCAGGCACAGATTTTACGTGGGTTTCAATGGAACTGAGCAAGTCTGAGCTTGTCCCTGCTCTGCTGTAGGGGGCGTCACTGAGCAAGTTGTCTCTGGCCCCTCTCCCCAGTGGCTGCCTGGGCCTCCGTGCAGCTGGGACGGCCCCAGCCTCCCACGGGAGCCTTCCGAGTGATTCCGTGTGGAGTCGGGGGGTGCAGCATCCACTGGAGGGCTTGGCAGAGAGCACCCTGTGAACTGTCCCCGTACCATCACCACATGTGACAGTCGTGGTGAGAAAGGGAGAGAGACAAAACCGCAGGCTCAGTGGCCTTGAAATGAACTTTTTCAAGGAGTGCAGACGTCTCGAAAAGGAAAACAAGAGGTATTCCTGGTGTCTCTAAGGTGGAAGGAGAGACAGGCCCAGAGACTTTCTTTCAGTCTGGGGATGTGCTACCAGGCAGGACCAGGCTGTGCTGTGGCTGCCAAGTCACTCTTCTGTGGCCAGGTGGTGTCCAGGGCAGGACCAGGACCTGGGCTGATGGTGACTCCTGAAGAACACACCTCTCCTCACTGGGAACCAGAGTTGCAAGCTGACCCCAGGGTGCTGCAGCTGCAGGGCGATGTTCTGAACCTGCTCTTCCCTGTGGTGCTTCCTGGACAGGTCCTGGGTAGAGCAGGGTGGGCCTGGGCCTCTTCCATGAATGAGCTTAGGAGGAGGGCTCTGGGTAGCAGCTGACCCATGGAGAGCAGCCTCAGCAGGCTGCTTCCTGGTGCTCAGGCCTCTCATGCTGCCCGCCCGCAGCCTCCCTGTGTGGCTTGGTAGAGGAGACCGAGACCTGGGGTCTGACTTCAGGCAGGGCAGCTGTGGCCCTCTCCCCTGCACTTCCCACTGCCAGGTGGTTCCAGAGGAAGATGCCTGCCCCATTCAGGACAGTGTCCCTGCCCCCTGGTAAGAAATGGAGACATCTTCTGGTGGTGAGTGTCAAGGAACAACCAAGCACATTCTGAAGCACTCCGCAGCCTGGGAGGCTCTCCTGCAAGTACCTGGGAGCTGAATGGGAAGTCCAGAGCCTGCCCCATTTAGCTCTGTCACTTGCCTGAGTTTCCATGGAAACCACCAGGTAGCTGGAAGCACAGGTCCGTGGAAGTTTTTCAACCATCATTATTTTAAGGGATCTTACTTCCCCTTCCTTGCCTGTATCCACACAGCTGTTACCATGGAAACTAGAGGAGAAGCCACCAGAACGAGAGGGAGTTTATTGGTGACCACCTCCCATGGTCACCTGGAGAGGGAAGAAAAGAAGGGGAAGGACCTGGGATGTGGGGGCAGTGGATGGATGTTCTGGTGCCTCCCCGTTGGGGGCCTGGCTGGTGACTGGGGTCCTACTGAGATGCAGCTTTTGCCAGGTTGGCAGGAAGGGGGCGCAGGGACTGGCCGTCTGTCTTTGATGCCCCTTCTGCACTTTACTGAGATTCTTGCCTTTGGAGTGGTGCCACATGTCCAGAAAGGAGAGAGACATTTCAAGGAAGCTGTATCCCGAAGTGCACCTGCTGCTGATCCCCAAATCCTCACATGAGGACCTCCTAACACCTGGTGGTCCCCCATACCCCCAGCCTAGGTGGAGTGGGAGAGAGTGCAGTCCTCAGTGGCGTCAGGGAGGTGGACAGGTGGACAGAGAGAGTTCGGAGGTTTAACACACAGTGCTATGTCCCTTAACTTCTGGTCCTCAGTTCTGCAGGTTCCTTTGATGCTGCAGGTGAACACTTTGGCTAAGGACAGAAGAGAATGTGTTCCTCCTGGGCCTGCTGAGGCCTTCCATGTCCTGGTCTTTGGTGGATGGAGTCCAGAGAGGCAGTGGTGAGCCAGGAAGAGGCATCCACGGACTCCCAGGGCTCCTGGCCTGGCATACCCCAGTTGTTGCATTTAGCTCATGTGTCCTCCTCAGTGTGTTGAATAAGTCCCTCCCCAGAGACATGCCCACCTGGTGCAGTGAATGTGACCTTATTCAGAATAAAGATCTTTGTGGATTGGTTAAGGATGTTGATATGAGATCATCCTGGATTTAGAATGAATAGTAGAGATACATAGTTCAACAATAACTAGCTGATGATTTCAATTTTAATGGATAGAAAGCTAGATATAAGACAAATATGGAAACAAAACATTGACCAATACTGTGAATGAATTTTTCCTAACAGACCTGCAGAAAATAGTCCTTACCATCCGCAGAAGTTACCTTCTTCTCAAATGCACGTGGAGCACTCTTCAGGATAGACCATACATCAGGCTTTGGTGAATTAAAAAATTGAAATCATACAAAATATCTCTTGACTACAATGGAATAAAATTAGAAAATAAAATGAGGAAGAAATTTGGGAAATTCACAAACATGCAAATTAAACAACATACTCCTAAATAACCAGGAGGTCAAATAAATCATAAAGGAGATTAGAATATACTGGGATGAAAGGAAATGAAGACAAAACACATGAAGACATCCTGGGTGCAGACAAAGTTGCTCGGAGGGCAGTTTATAGCTGTGCACGCCGACGCTAGGAAGATCTCCACGCAGGAACCTGACCTTCCACCTCGAGAAATCAGAGGGAGAAGGGCAAACTAAGTCAAAGCAGAGGGGAGGAATTAGGATCAGAGAAAAAACTTAAGTATAGTGTAGAAAAGCAACAGGCCCAACAAGACCCAAACTGGCTGTCCGGAGAGCTCGACAGAATGGAGGTAGCTTTTGCTGCACTGACCAAGAAGGGCAACAGGACACTTCAGTTGCTGAAGTGAGGCTGCAGGGGGCATTGAAGCCAGCCTCGTGGAACAAGAAGGATGCTAATGCCATGTTTGCACAATTGTGTTCCAGCAAATCACATGGACAGATGATGTGGGAAATTCCTAAAAAGACAGAAACTACCACAACAGACACCAGAAGAGAAGAGAGAGCAAGGTGGGGTAGACGTAATGAGAGGAGGCTGGGTAACTTAAACACTTTCCCCCAAAAATGGCTAGATTCACTGGTGACTTCTACCAAATATCAAAGAAGTATTAATACAGATTCTCCACAGAGTCTTCCCAGAAGTGGAAAAGGAAAGAGCACCTTGAGCATATTCTGTGATTCCAGGTCACCATGCCACCCAAATGACCAGGGCATCCCACGAGATGAGAGCTATGGACACAAATCCTACGTGTGCACAGACACTAAATCCGTCTGTAGGACAGCAGCAAGCAGACTCCTGAGACACATGATGGACAGCACCAGGGCAGGTGGATCCAGAGACAGCCACCAAGGGTCAGCAAGCAGCACAAGCAAGCAGAGTCCAGTGACACACATCAGTGGTCAGCACTGTGACCAGGTGGAGTCCAGAGATGCCCAAGGAAGGTTCACACCTTGACCAAGGACTCCAATGACACCCAAAGAGGGTCCGCACCATGACCAGGGAGTCCAGTGACACCCGAGAAGGGTCAGCACCATGATCAAGGAGCCAGAGATCCCAAGGAGGGTCAGCACCATGACCAGGTGGAGTCCTGAGTCACTCAAGGAGGGTCAGCACAATGATCAGGTAGCATCCTGACTCACCCAAGAAGGGTCAGCACAATGACTAGTCCTGTGATGTCCAAGGAGGGTCAGTACCTCAACCAAGGGAACTGATTCCAGAAATGCAAGTTTTTTCAGCACCTGAAAAATCAGGATAATTTTCATGTTAATAAAATAAAGGACAGCCGGACGTAGTTGCCCTCACCTGCCATCCCAGCAGCTCAGGAGGCTGAGGCAGGAGGATGGCGAGTTCGAAGCTAGCCTGAGCAAAAAGTTAGGTGCTAAGCAACTCGGTGAGACCCTGCCTCTAAATAAAAAAAAATGAAATTGGGCTGGGGATGTGGCTCAGTGGCTGAGTGGCCCTGAATTCAATCCTCAGTACCAAATGAAATAAATAAAATAAAATAAAATAAAATAAAATAAAATAAAATAAAATAAAATAAAATAAAAAAGGACAGAACCCCCTGGGTCTCTACCCAGACACAGAGGAAGTGCTGGAGGACATCCACGGCCCTTCTGTGAGTGGAACACTCCACACAGGGGAGTGGAGGGCAGGTGAAGGACTGACGGCCCACAGCCAGGTGGGGACCTGAGCAGCACTGAGCAGCCACCCGAGGGCTGGAAGGGGGACGTCTCGTCGTGTGCAGAGACCTGCCTGACACAGTAGCCAGTCAGGGCCCGGCTGGGCTCGGTGCAGCCGCTGGTCAGGGCGCGGAGCTTCTCCTTGGGTGGTGACCTGTTGTGACATCAGATGTCCATCATGGTGCACAGCTCTGAGTACGTGCAAGGCCAGCACCGCACACTCTCAAAAATGAACTCTGTGTTCGTGGATCAGGTTTCACGAAGCGGCTTTGAAAACCGAGCTTGCTGTGGGGCCTCTTCAGATCCTGGGATGGGTGAGGGCACAGGGTGCTCGACTTTCCGGGTCTGGCTGGTTCCACTCAGCACGGCTCCGTGGGAGAAAGGAGGCCCTGGGGGCCGGTCGGGAGGAGGAGTTGCTGCCCAGGATGGCGCTGATGGAAGGTGCAGCCTCAGCTCGGGAGGAGGAAGGCGTCATGGTCTCTTGCACTGCAGGGTGGCCGTGGTTTCCACAACGCATGGTACACCTCAAAATCGCTCAGAGGATGGATTTTTAAGGTTCTGACCATGAAGAAAGGTAAGCTGGTGGCGATGGATTTGTCAATCAGCTTGATTTAAAGTTTCCATAATGTAGACATAGGTCTAAATTTCAGATGCACCTGTGGATCAATTCGAGTTCAGAAACTGCAGAGTGAAAGAGCTTAGGCCTTAGGAAATGTGATTCACGAGACAAATTCAGATGGCTCGGAGGCAGTGTTCCAGCAAGGGAGGACTAGGGAGGTTGCCCGGTGAGCAGTGCTGATCTCCTGCAAAGCCGCGAAAATCCCCTAGGGACTTCGGCGTGCGGAGGACAGAGCCACGTGACCGTCGGCTGGTAGAGAAGAAGGTGGGGTCTGAGAAGCAGTGGGGACAGCAGGGGCCCCAGGCCTCTCGATTCGCACTGTGTGCCTCTGGCGATGTGAGGACCTGGGGTCAGACGCCTAGGGTCACAGCTGAGGGACACCAGTTCCCACCGCAGGCAGCAGCTGTCCTGCGTGTGTCCTGCCCCTGCGATGGCCCGGCTGGCCCTGGAGAGCTCTGGCCACGTTTCTTCACGCTGACTTCCCTTTTGTGTCACATTCCCACAAACATACACAACTGTAATTTCTCAAATGTAAATAAACAGAACGCAGACATCAGTCAGAGGGCGAGCAGCACACCAGTGAGAGACAAGCTCCTCTTAGAGGGAAGAGGCCTGAGTCTGGGTGCTGGTGGCCCTGCCGCTGGGGCCGGCGCTGGGGCTGGTCATGGTCTGTGCCTTGGTGCAGGGACCATGGGGATGTGTGCTGTTCTGGGTGCTCTTCGAGCTGTTTACCAGCGACACACGCACGTTGCATTCCCTGTCCACCCGCGACACACCCATGTCGTATTCCGATAAAAGTTCTAAAGATAAAAATGAGAGCAAGTGGGTTTTGTTCTAATGTCCAGTCTTGCGTGGGGCCTGGAGGTGGCGCCAGTCCTGGAACAGGACTCACCGCGCCTGGGGACTGTGGCAAGAGCCCTCTGGGGTGTTGTCACCCTGCATCCTGGAACCATGCCCAGGAGCAGAAGTGTGGTACTGTCCGTGGTGGCGGGGCTGCAGCCAGAGCCCCAGCAGGCTCAGGTCTGGCCCCTTGGAGGCTTGCGCAGGCCCCCTCCTGTGGGAGACCTCTCTGGGCTCCCTCCTTCTTGCTCTGGGACACCACTGCTGCTGTGCTGCATGTGGTGACATGGCGCCCCGCCCCTGTCCTGCAGGCCTAAGAGAGACCCAGCGAGGGGCGGTGTCTTGTCCATGCCGCAGTGTCGGCTCCTGGCGGGTGCTCAGCGAGCCTTTGTTGAAGGGACGCACAAGCCCAGGCCTCTGCGCGGCCCCCACCCTCAGAGCCTCCTCCCAGCTGAGCCCGGTTCCACCCGCTCTGGAGCCACGGCACTTTCCCTTCTGCATGGGACCCACGCTGCTCTCAAAGGGAAGAGGGGGCAAGCCCGTCGCCGTTTCCCTGTGGGGCATTTGCCCTTTGGTCCTGTGACCTCTCCAGGGCAGCTGACTGCAGGCTCGCCTGGTATCGCCGGGCACAGGGTCTGCGTACCCTCCTGAGGCGGGCTGGCCCTGCACCCCTGCCTGACTCTTCAGGGCTCGGCTTCCCGTCTCCCCTCGGCCTTCCAGCTGAGCAGCGGCAGGCTGCAGGTGATGCAGAGGTCCAGCTCCAGCGACGAGCTCCCAGGGACGCCCTCCTTCCACGGGCTGCTGCTGTTGGGCTGTGGGGCAGCTGGGTGCCGCCACATGGGGGCTGCCCTCCTCCTGGCTGACTGCCAACTCGCTGGCCCAGGTGGCGCCCGGTGTCAGTCAGCCTTTTGTGGCCACAGTACTGACAAGGACAACTTGGAGGAGGGAAGTTTATCTGGCTCATGGTTTCGAGGTTCAGTCCTTGGCTGGCCGGCTCCATGGCGGGCCTGAGGGAGGCAGAGCATCATGGCAAAAGCGTGTGGTGGAAGAGGGCAGCTCAGGACCTGACCGCCAGGAAGCAGAGTCTCTCATCAGGGACAGAATACAAACCCCAAAGCCACGCCCCAGGGTCACGCCTCCTCTTGCCACACCCACCCTGCCTACAGTCACTACCCAGGTAACCCTATGGGTGGTGATCCACAGCCTGGGATACCCAGTCAGCACCCAGTAACCCTATTGGTGGTGATCCACAGCCTGGGATACCCAGTCAGCACCCAGTAACCCTATTGGTGGTGATCCACTGTGTGGGATACCCAGTCAGCACCCAGGTACAGCGTGGGATACCCATCACCACCCAGGTAACCCTATGGGTGGTGATCCACAGCCTGGGATACCCAGTCAGCACCCAGGTAACCCCTATTGGTGGTGATCCACAGCGTGGGGTACCCAGTCAGCACCCAGGTAACCCTATGGGTGGTGATCCACAGCGTGGGATACCCAGTCAGCACCCAGGTAACCCTATGGGTGGTGATCCACAGCGTGGGGTACCCAGTCAGCACCCAGTAACCCTGTTGGTGGTGATCCACAGCTTGGGTGACACCTCTCGTAATCTGATCGTCTCACCTCTGAACATTGTTGTGGGGTCTCCCACCTGGGATTTTGGGGGATAGTTCAGTCATTCGAACTCTAAGCCTCTGCTTTGGAACATCTTTCCCCACCTTTGATTCAGAAACCTGAGGCCCTGGGAACCAGGGGAAGAGGAGGAGGAGCCCCTTGGCAAGGTGCCATTGCCCCAGGGACTGTGACATTTTCCTCTCTGGGGTGCAGGGCTTCACTTTAATTATGGTGGCCTGGCTTCCTTCCTGGCTAACATTAAATGTAAAAGCATCAACTGAATATTTAAAAAGTAATTAAGCTTCTTTTACTTCTGCTTGACATCTTGAGGGATGGAGAATCTTCCTCAGAGCAGCCTGCCCTGCTACCCCTGGTGCAGGAGGCTGAGGCCTGGAGGGCGGGGTGGGGGCCCGTCCTGTCCTTCAGGACCACCTAGGAGTGCCCTGTGGTCTGCCCCTGGTCCTCTGCTCATCCACTGTGGACGAGGCTTCTCCTGTCTGCCCTGGACGCCCCAGGCCCGCCTCTCCCCCAGACCACAGAGCCGCTGCCTGGGCATTCCCCCTGGCTGGCCATGGCCTCCTCCCGTCCCTGGGTCCTGCTACGTTCTAGATGCTCCCACTCACCTGTCCAGTGGGTGGGAAGGTCAGCCACCCTGCTGGGTAGTCCCCAAGTCGACCTCAGTCACCAGGAGGTCCCAGGGTCCCACAGCCTCACAAGTCCTCCTTCCAGGACGACGACGCCCTTCTGGGGCCCCAAATCACTGGCCTTGTGGGCTCCCTGGAAGTGGATGCTCAGGGCTCCCTCAGGGCTCCCAGTGGGGGCTGAGCCTGGACTGCAGGAGCCGGCGGGATCCCACGGGGGTCTCACTGCCCTTGCCTTCATCCTCCGCCCACAGAGGGCAGCTGGCACAGGTCCACCAGGCTGGTGCTGGGCCCCAGGCGGCCGTAGGGCCTCAGCCTCCTCCCGGGGCCCAGGGCTGCCTTCCTCCAGAGCTGAGCGCCTCCAGGTCTTCCTGCCTTGGGCCTGCTTGTTCAAGATGACCTCCTAATCACACTGTCACATGAAATAAAAACGTGCAGGGTTCCAGCCAATAGAGTGAGCCATCTATAATTTTGGAACAAATTCAGTTTTATTACATTTTTTCCTTCTCTTAAAAACATGATGAATGATTTTCCCTTTGCTGCTGTAACAAATCATAAACTTCATGGCTTCAAAGAACACATTTACCACTGCACAGGTCAGAGGTCAGAGCGGGTGCAGCCGTTCCTCTGGTGTGCTGGCACAGAACCCGCCTCCCCCACTCCCAGTTTCTGCAAGCCAGGTGGAGGCAGGAGATAGAGACAACGGGAAAGGAGACCTCAGGGAGGACAGGGAGCGGACGTTGATTGGAAGTGCCACACAGCTTCCCAGGCCCACTACTCCCTACGCCTGTCTCCCTTCCAGGCTGGTCACTCAGGTTCCTGGGAAATCTGTAAATCTGTGCACTGTTAATTAACCTCAGAAAAGAGATTCAGTAAAATGGTGATATTTTGAGATACCTGTGATTGAGGGAACTTTCCAGTGTTCCTGTGGAACAGGTGATGATGGAGACCACTCAGCCTTCCATCCTGAGATTGACCAGACCAGCAGATCCCAGCTGGAGATCACCAGCCTTCCATCCTGAGATTGACCAGACCAGCAGATCCCAGCTGGAGATCACCAGCCTTCCATCCTGAGATTGACCAGACCAGCAGATCCCAGCTGGAGATCACCAGCCTTCCATCCTGAGATTGACCAGACCAGCAGATCCCAGCTGGAGATCACCAGCCTTCCATCCTGAGATTGACCAGACCAGCAGATCCCAGCTGGAGATCACCAGCCTTCCATCCTGAGATTGACCAGACAGCAGATCCCAGCTGGAGATCACCAGCCTTCCATCCTGAGATTGACCAGACCAGCAGACCCCAGCTGGAGATCACCAGGCTGGTATCATTTCCACACACCTTCACGACATGCTCCTCTCCAAGTTTCTTTAAAAGAGGAACCAGGAACCCTAGCGGTCCTGGCTTTGAGATAGCCCACATCCTCCTTTAAATGTTCTGAATTAACCTCTGTCTGTGCCTCTGACTGGCATGTGGTACAATACTTCTCTGTCAGGTATGCCAAGAATCCTGCTGGTCCTGGGTGGAGGTCCCCTTTTCTGCAGGAACTCTATGGACTCTTCCTAGAGACACTTCCTCTCTTGTGAGAGAAGTCCCTGATCCCTGGGCTTGTGAGCATTCTTCCTGCTTTAAAGCCAGCAGCCCAGAATCTCCCAATCCTTGTCTCTCCCACCTCTGCTACTATCACCCTGTGCTAGTCAGTTTTCCGTTACTGTGACAAAACACCTGAGACAAGCAACTTAAAGGAGGAAAAGCTTATTGTGGCTCATGGGTTCGTAGGTTTCAGTCCATGGTGTTTGGCCTTCGTCTTTAGCCTGTGGTGTCATGGTACATCATGGTGGAAGTATGTGGCCAAGGAAGCTGCTCACCTCATGGTGTCCATAGAAAAGAAAACCAGGAGGGCTGGGGGTCCCAGTGTCCCCTTTGAGGACACACCCCCACTAGGACCTGACTTCCTCCACTAGGCCCCCTCCTGAAGGCTCCTCCAACTCTCCATGGCACCAGGGTTGGGGACCAAGCTGTCCCCTCAGGGCCTTGGAGGACTCGAGATCCAGGGGCAGCACACCCATTTTCCTCTTCTGACTCGGCCCTCTCGTCTCCCTCTCTTAAGGACCCTGAGGGCACCAGCCCACCAGGCGATCCAGCTCATGTCCATCTCAGGAGCCTCTGCCAGGTCAGCTGGCAGGGCCACAGGCTCTGGGCCCAGGACGGGACGCCTCACACACCTGGCGTGCCTGCACCGCTCTTCTTCCATGGCGTTCAAGTTCTCTACAAATAGTCTCTGGGTCGGGTGGGAACAATCCCTTCAAAAATGCACCCTTCCGCCAGCGTGGTGGGAGGCGCTGGGATGCCCCGCTGACCATGGCCTGGGGAGAGGCTGCTGGGTCTCTTACACGTCCGGCTCTCAGCAGCGTTACGGCTCCTTCTACGACTCGCTGCTGGTTTTCCCCGTTTCCTGGTGTGGTCACTGTGTCCACGCATCAGGGCAGCTAGAGTCTCTCCCGGGCAGGCGGCATCTGGCAGGTACGGCAGATGTTGGCGCTCTACCATGATGTCACGTGACGTGACGTGACGTGGTGAGGCCTCGGGCGCTTGTTTTGGGTTTTGACCGCTGCACTCCTACGTGGCCCTGAAGAGCTCCCTTCCTTGGCCGTGTCAGTGGTCAGGAGGGAGGGCCAGGGGCAGAGCCCGAGGGCTCCTCCAGCCAGGGCTGGGCCTCCCCCGCTGTCCCGCAGGGGCTGGTCTCTGGTCTGGCCGCGGCAGCACCCTACTCTGCTGTGCTCGGAGCTCCCCCACTGTCTGACCCGGGCCTGGACCCGCGCCCAGCAGAGGCTAACTGCACGCAGAGGGGACTCTGCTCGTGGTGTTTCTGCGGGTGCTGCGAGCTGGTGTGATGGTTATGACAGAGTCTCCAGGCAGCAGGACATGAAATATTTAAGTCTGTATCAGGGAAGAGAAATTAGCCAATAATAAAGCAGCCTGGAGTCCAGCACGGGCTCTCTATTTATGAGGACCCCTTCTGGGGGACGCCAGCATGGAAGCAGGGCCGTGGCCACCATGGCCTCTTGACTGAGTGCTTGTCCTTTGTCCCTTGACACACCTGCTACCTTCTACCTGAGTGGACACCCTGGGGCGTCAGGCGGGCGGCAGGGCAGGGCTGGGGTGGCTTTGGGCAGAGCCGCAGCTGGGCACCTCTGGTCTCAGAGACCTCTGGTCTCTGGTGTGTGGTCCAGTGTCCCTGTGTCCTCAGGAAGAGCCGGACAGGAAGCACCTCCCACCAGTTCTCCCCAGGAGGTGGCTGTGGGGGAGAGGGTCTGTCACACAGCCACAGCCACCGCTGCCACCAAACTCATCAGCCACTGCTCCCAACCCGTCCTGCCCTCCAGCCGGTCCCCATCCAGTGACCCTGTCGCTCCGACAGGCCCTGACCGCGGGAGCTCCAGCACCCAGGCTTCCCAGGGAGAAGCCAGCCAGGGCCCCTGGCACGCGCGAAGCTGCCTCCCCCAGCTGCCTCATGCCATTTTCAAGAGCAGGGACCTCGTCGCAGACTCCTTGCCTGCCTGTGACCCTAAGCCAGCAGGATAGTGCCCGCTAGTTGTCTCTGAAGCGCTCGTCTCAGAGGCTCTTGAAGGGGAAAATGGAGGACACGGCCTTGCTCCAGCAGCGTGGGGGCCCGCACACCAGCCACCAACATCCTGGCTCCGAGTCGCTTGCTCCTGCTGCAGGCAGGGCTCCCGCACAGAGCACGTGACAGGAGTCCCTTCCTCAGAGGACTCCACCCACCCGCCCTGCTCCTTCCAGCCTCTGTCCCTCTCTGGCTGTGGCCCTTGGGCAAGATATACAGTTTCTGGGGGCCTCTGTGTCCTGAAAATCAAGGTGTAGGGCCTAAGTGTGCACACGCACCACGCCCACAGCACACGGGCACACGTGCACACACACAATGTCCACAGCACACGTGCTCAGGCAGACGCAAGCCCACACCTGCACACACACAGTCGCACCCCCTCCCGCCCTCACAGGGCTGTCTCTCTCTCTCTCTCGCACACACACACACACACACACCCTGGTCACCCAGGAGCGGCCTTGCCTGTGAGCTTGGCGACTGCTCAGTGCAGGTGGGTACCTCTTCTTGTGACCGCAAGGTGTGCGCATACTGTGTGGACATGACCTGTCATGACGTGCTGGCCAGAGGCCCCGCGGGGGGCAAACAGAGGGAGCTGAGTCACCAGGTGGTGATGCAGCTTCAGTGGAACACCCTCGTCTGCTGAGTTAAATTTATACTTTTAATTTTAATTTTGTTGCCGTGATAGTTTTGTGTTTAATTTATTAATGTGTTTTATTTTTAAAGTCAAATAAAAGCTAAATGTAAGAGGGGTTTTTATCTGGTTGAATATTTGAACACATTGAAGTGGGATTGTAATGAAACTATTTTCAGTCAATCTTGGTGATGGAGCAGCTGTGTTAAGCGCCCCTTGAGGGACAGGGCCCCAGGCCAGGGATCTGCAAACCCCACCAGAGCCAACCCCGGCCCCCTGCCTGTTCTTGTAAATAAAGCTTTGTTGGCACACCGCTGTCTTGCTGTCCTGGTGGATACGGCTCCTGCCAGAAAGAGCTCCTGGCCTGTGAAGTCTGAAACAGCACCTGTCCCTTGGAAACCTTGCCAGTGCCACCTCCCACAGCTGTCTCTCTAGAGCTGCCTGGACGTCAGAATCCGCTCAGAGAAAATCCAAGACCAGACTGGGCCCTGCCCTCCACCTCCGGCCGGAGGAGGATGAGGCCCCTGACATGGTGCTGCTCCCCAGGGCTCAGTGCTGCCTGCTGCCCTGGACCCTCCCAGGGACATGGTGCTACGCCCTGAGCCAGTGGCAGCCCTGGGGGAGAGTGGCCAGGCCTCCCCGTGACGGCGCCAGGAGCCCAGGCTGGAGGGAGCTCAGGGTCCTGCCTCAGGCTCCCAAAGGC
Source organism: Sciurus vulgaris (assembly GCF_902686455.1). Classification (NCBI taxonomy): domain Eukaryota; kingdom Metazoa; phylum Chordata; class Mammalia; order Rodentia; family Sciuridae; genus Sciurus; species Sciurus vulgaris. The sequence continues at coordinate 1,766,767 of NC_136464.1, forward strand.
CCTTTGGAGAGGCCAGTTCCCCACGGGATCTGTTCAAGAAGCAGACACATGGCCTAGTCCCCTAGCTCTTTATGCAGTCAGCCGCCCTCCAAAACACAGGGGGATGCATTGAACACCTTTTTCTCCACTTTAGATGGTAATTAGAGTAGACATTGTTGAGACATCTGGGGAGGAATTTCAATAATTCATTTGCTCTTTCCTTACATGGAAAATGATGCGTCCAAGAATGGGAAAGGTATTTAGGAGACGGGACGGACAGGGTTTTCTGGGATAGCAGATGCACCTGCTCATCCAGGCTGGTGCTGGCCTGGCCTCCCTGACACCTACACCTGCACTGTGCTCACGGTGGCCTGGGAAGCTGCCCAGGGAGCTCTCTGGAGCAAGCCCGGGCCATTCCCATAGACATCAATCAACTTGGAGACGGAGAAGACCACAGGGATGGAGGGAGGCCTGGGGGCAGAGGGGTGAGGAGGAATGCAGGAGCCGGTAGCAGGCCCCGCTGTGGTTCCAGAGCTGCCGCCCGGCCCTGTCTGCCTCCACCCTGGTGTCTTCCACCATGTTGACCAACAGGCCTCCTCCAGCGCGGGGGATTTATCCCGGCCATGGAGGGGGATGTGGTGTGGCCATTAGCGGCTGCGTAAAGAGAGCCTGCCGTGGAGAGCAGCTGCCGAAGCAGCGGTGTTGCTCAGAGACCAGCAAGGAGCAGCTCAGGGGGCCTGCGGCCTGGGCCTCTTCCTTCCCTGGGGCTGGTGCAGCTGAGCCCAACCCCTGCAGGCCAGGCGTTGGCCCTGGGTGGGATCCTGGTGGGACCTTAGCCAGCGCCCAGGAGGACTCTCTGGTGACCCTGGACACGCAGACCTGAGGCCACACTCCAGCCTCAGGACACGTGTCCTGCCTGTGGGCAAGAAGCACAGCACGGTGCTGAGGAAGCAGCGTCCCTGACCCGCGGCTCTGAGGAGGGAGCCTGGAGGCCACCCTGGTGCTGTGGGGGCCAAGGGCCTCCCGCCAGAGCCCTCTCCCAGAAAGAAAGGTTTGTTTTGAACAAAGTTTAGTTCGAAAGGAACACGCAGCCGGCTCTGTCCAGGCCCACGTGAAGCCAGTGGCTGCGAGGCTGATGTTCTGGCCATTTCGCCCGGAGCCACAGGGCTGTCACTGATCTGTCCGTGGGCAGGGGGCTGCCGCTCTTCACCACTCCTGCGCTGGGGTGGGTGGAAGTGCTGAGAGGAACTCCGGGCCGCAGAGAGGTTGGCTGGGCTGTCGCCAGGGGCCCACGTCCTTGGTTTCCTAAACAGAGGGAGGAGAACTTTCTGGTCTGTGAAGGAGCAGAACCAGCCTGTTGGCAGACTTGGGGGTTAACCCAGACCCGGGGTGATGCCCCGAGTGTGTGCCCCCCAGAGCTCCGGGCAGACACCTCCCTGGGCCAGCTGCTCCTTGGCCTCCCGGCCCCTCACAGTCCAGCCCTGGCGAGGAGCACTGAGCTGGGCCCAGGGTCGGGAGTCGGGCCAAGGCGAGGCTGCTCCGTATTCTCCCGCTTCTGAGGTGCTGGGCGGCAGCTGGGGCCTGTGCCCCCCAGGCCAGGGCTCTCCCTGAGCTGCACCCGAGCCCTGGCACGCTGCTCTTACAGCCTCCCCAGCTCCTCTTGCCCTCCCTCGGGCACCACGTCCCACTGTGCGCACAAGAACAGCCTCCAGCCCGGGCCAGGCTGGGAGCCTGGCTGTCCTCAGTCCAGCGAGAGGAGCCACCTCTCCAGAAGGTCTGCAGGCTCCTGAAGGTTCCCAGAGCCTCAAGCCCCCGTGGGGACGGGCACAGCCGGAGAGGCACTCTCGGGCGGTGTCTGTCCAGACCCAGCCCTGGCCAAGGAGCTTACGGGTCTGGACAGCGCCCTCACCCCACAGCACACTCAGGCTGTGCTGCTGGAATCGGGGAACAGCCAGGGCCATAGGCACCCTGGCCCCCAGGCCCTTGGTGGGAGGGGGCTTGGGCCCTCTGGTGGGTGATCCCAGCCGGCCGCTGTTCACAGCCCTCCCTGACGGTCCCACAGGCTGCCTGGCATGGTTAGACAGAACTATTTTTCTTCTGGGAATCAGTAAATTTTCACTAATTTCCCCAAACATTACCAGAGTCTGTTTCCTTAAAGTACAAACATATACAGTATGTTCATCATTTAAAATATCATTTCCTTAATGGTTGAAAATGTTCTCTAGCTGTTTCTTTCGAACTGTGAACAATTAGAGAACAGCACATTTCATTTTAGAAATAAGTACTGTTAGTGATCATCATAAACATCAGATGGTAGGGATAATTAAATTAGGGTAATATACTAGTTTCTTTGCTAATCCCTGACAATCCGTAGTGGCTGTAATGACCAAGATTTGTCATGTCAGACCCCCGGTGGAGCCACAGTAATTGGGACGGGCTCCAGCTAGAGGAGCCGCAGACGCATTTCTGCAGAGGAGGCGAGTGCTAACTAGCCCCCCGCAGGCACCCACGGCTTCTGTCAGGAAAGGGCAGCATGCTGAGCAGCCCTGCTGTACCCCGGACACTGGTGGAGGTGCGGGTGCTGCGCACAGTGCTCAGGACGGGTGCCGGCGCTGTGTGCCTGGGTCTGCACCCCACGGATCCTCACTTGGCCTCGCCAGGTGTTCTGCCCCACTTCTCGTGGCAGGGAGGACTCTGGGTGACTCGGTGACTCCTGAGTGCTCGTGTCTGTACCATTGATCCCTCGGCCTCTGGCCCTCTCATGCACTTCCCTGCCCACAGCAGGTGCTTCAGGTGCGCACTGATCTGGACAGGGTCATGCTGATGCTGTTGGATTAAAGCCTGAAATGTGAGACAGGACAGGAAGCTGTGGACTTCTGGAAGAGAGTGTGGGGTGAGAGCTCGTGACGCTGGGCTGGGCAGTCCGCTTCGGATAGGAGCCCAAAGTGTGGGGACGGCAGTGAGAATGGCAGATGGGGAGACACACAGGGCTCCTGCTCAGCCCGAAGCAGCACCTGGGCGAAGGACCTGCAGGAGGGAGACTGTCTGCCAGCCAGCCCTCGGAAAGGGGGCACCAACACAGGTGAAGGAGTGGCCGCGGGAGGAAGGGCAGAAGACCCCAATAGGCGTTCCTCAGAAGACAGGCGGAAAAAGGTGTTTGAAAAAGGCTTCAAATCGCCCATCTCCAGGGAGA